>NC_092337.1:372980357-373298928 GCF_046630445.1 Rutidosis leptorrhynchoides | reverse complement strand
TCATAAGCATTCAACTCAAATAACATGTCAAAATAATCATTACTAGCAATTAAACAAGTTTCAAATTGCATTTATAACAAATTAATCAAGTTCATGAATTTTAGACTTAAAAAGTCCACTTTAATTCTCAAAAATCATGTTTAGGATTAAAGTTTGGATCAATTAACAACCTAAACATGTTACACTACTTAATTTAGCACTAATTCATAACAAAAATCAGCCATAACCTGTTTATATCAAAAATCCCCAAATTGCTCAAGAACACAAACCTTAGATTTCTAAAAATTTTGAAGTTTTTGGCTTCAAATCATGTTAAATAGCATAATATACTAACAATTTAACTCTAATTACACTAGAAATTAACAAAATTAAATTAGGTAAAATAGTTGTAATTATCACAAAAATTAGGAAATTTATGAGTTTAGGGGTGAAATTTTTACCTTTCTGCTTCTCCATCTGAGAAAAGACATGATTATAGCAGATTATTGTGACGAATTTCGTTGATTTTGGTGAAAAATTGGTGAAATTTGAGGGTTTTGAGAGAGTTTTCGTGTATGTGTGTGTGTTAAAGTGGGAACACAGAGACCAGGTCGACTGTTTTTGTTCCTGACCAGTTTTTTAGCTCCATGCGATCGTATGGATCCCCCTTGCAAATCCCATGCGATCGCATGGGGTCCAGATATAAACTTTTTTTTATATGAAAATCTTTTACTTATAAAACAAAAAAATAAAATAAATTTAAAATTTTGTTTCCTTTTATATTGAGGGCGTTTCGGTACGTTGACCTAGTTCGTTCCTCGACAAAATTTTAAAAATTTGTCTTTTTAAAGCGTTGTTTTAAAAGCTAAGGTTTTTGGATTTTTTTTTAATGTTTTTGGCATACTTTAAAGCAATAAGATTAAAAATAATGATAATAAGATTTCTCGTCCCGCCCTCGGGTAAAGCAATTTCGGTTCAACGACCTAGTCTTCAACTTACGACGAATTTTAAAAATCATATTTTTAACTTAATGAAATAAAGTAAATTTTGTTTTTAAATTCACACCAAACTTAAATTTAAAATGCATAAAATTAAAAATTCATATAAATATCATTAATATTTTTATACATTAATTTTACAAACTTTATATTGAAAATATTAATTTTTAATATATTTAAAAACTTAAATATATTGGTTTTAAAAATTTACAATAATAATTTTAATATTAATTTAAAAACAAGGTAAAAATTAAAAATAAAAATCTTTTTGGTCTTTTATCCCACTTTAATCAATCAAATATTATCAAAAATATACGCTCCTCTTTTGGGTAAAGTAATTTCGGCTATTTTACCTAGTTTTACTCCTGACGAATTTTTGAAATATTTTGGGTTGGTTGATTAAAGATATTTATACCTTATGAATAAACGGTAAATTTCACAGTGATGTAATAAATTTTTGTATGATATCAATAATTTCGGTTTCGCGTACCTAATTTTATTGAATATCAATTTAATACTTTATAGCGAACGATTCAGCGTTTATTATCAAAAGGTTAAAAACAATAAAAATAAAATAAAAACCGTACATACTTACCTGTGAGATAGAATTCTCAGAGACCTGTTTTCGCCGACTCATAGGAGAGTCGTGTGATTTGGTTTTCCATAGCTACATAAGCGTAACCTCGATTCTTCAATAACTTTTCTTCTGAACATATGAACGGTCCTTCTCTGCATAGAGTAACAAATTCGGTATTTGAATATGTTTGATTGTTCGAACATTTACCTTCGTGTGACCATTTTACGCATTTATGACATCTTTCAAGGTGTCGTGCTCTTTATTTTGTTGCGGATTTTGATTTTTTTTTACCAAAATGTGTCTTATGATGATTCTTTCTGAGTTCTTTCCTCACTTCGTCCATTTTTCCTCTTATGAATGATACCAGTTCACTCGGGAAGTTGTTATTATTACGTTTAGTAATCATAGCGTGTAGTAGTAGACCATGGTTCAGATCAAAAGAATTCTTCATCTCGTAAAACCTAAAAGAAATAAAAATTCAGAATGGAGGGAAGACTAGTTCTTTAGGGTCTGCTAGGGAAAGACCATTCGGATTCCATTCTCGAGAACTACACGAAAACAGAAAATCTAACTCTAACAGAAATATATATTATCCTTAAAAAGACTTGATTCTCCCCACACTTAGTTAGCTGTGGTGTCGAAATTGTGATTAACTTCGTTTTCAATTGGACTATCAACAACTTGTATATCTCTGACTTTTACTTCAAGCCAATTGTTGATTTTCTCTGTAACTTTCACAAATTCAACTAACATTACCTTTTCTTTAGGTGACAAATTGGATACTAATCGGTTACATAACTTAAAGTTCCCCTTAATCCTAGCATCTTGAATCCGTTTATAAAGTTTCTTCGTTGAACTGTTAAAAACGGGTTCATCTAATTTCGTATCAACAACGGGGTTCTTTGTTATCAGGTCATCATTGGTTGTTGCTTCATCTTTCCCACACTTAGGCGTTTTTATTGGTTCAACAGTTTTGGTTGGTGAAGTTCTAAACTTTCGGTTCACAAAGGTGACCAATTTGTCACCATCCCTTAGTGTCATTCTACCTTCTCTTACATCAATGAACGCTTCGGTGGTTGCTAAAAATGGGCGACCTAAAATTAGAGGAATATCAAGGTCTTCCTCTATATTAATAACTATAAAGTTTGCAACAAAGGTCAAACTCCCCACTTTAACAAGCAAATTATTAGCTATTCCAACCGGGTGTTTAATGGTTTGATCAAATAATTGAACACCTATTCTGGTTGGTCTTAATTTACCCACACCTAATATTTTGTATAAGGAAAGAGGCATAACATTTGCACTTGCTCCTAAATCTACGAGTCCATTATACATAGCACCATCATTAAGCAAGCAAGAAATGATAAATTCACCTGGGTCTCCTACTTTAGTAAGTAGAGTTGGTTTGTTAACCTTTTTCAGGTGATCCTTTCTTGGTTCTTCCACTTCTACTTGAACTTCTTGTTCACATTTTTCTTCATTTATTGGAATGGGAGGTTTGTATAGAAATTCTTCTTCATCACTCCAATTTGAAGCTTCTCTATCTTCCAATTTTTGTTTTTCATATGTTGTTGATAACATATTTATGTTTTCATTCTGAGGGTTTTCTTGAGTGGTGAAATTATGATTGACTTCATTGTCAACTTCCATCGGACCATGTATGTAATATTTAACTCTGTGACCATTAACTTTAAATTCAATTCCATTTGAATTTATTAACTCTATTGTTCTGTATGGGTAAACTCTTTTGACTATGAATGGTCCAGACCATCTTGATTTCAATTTTCCAGGAAATAGCTTGAATCTTGAATTGAAAAGAAGAACTCTGTCTCCTTCTTTAAATTCTTTTGAACTTCTGAATCTTTTATCATGCAATTTCTTCGTTCTTTCTTTATAGATTAACGAATTTTCGTATGCTTCATGTCTTAATTCTTCTAATTCATTTAGTTGACTTAACCGTAGACGTCCGGCTTCATGTAAATCAAGATTACATGTCTTCAAAGCCCAAAATGCTTTGTGCTCAATTTCTACTGGAAGGTGACATGCTTTTCCGTAAACGAGTTTAAAAGGTGTGGTTCCAATTGGAGTTTTGCAGACTGTTCTAAAAGCCCAGAGTGCATCCTCCAATTTCATGGACTATTCCTTCGGATTTGATCCTACGGTTTTCTCTAGAATACGTTTTAAAGCTCGGTTGGTATTTTTAACTTATCCACTTGTTTGTGGATGATAAGCGGTTGAGATTTTATGAGTTACTCCATATCTTTTGAGAACTTTCTCAAGTTGATTATTACAAAAATGAGTACCCCGATCACTTATTAAAGCTTTCGGTGTTCCGAACCTAGCAAAAAGACATTTTAAGAAGTTGACTACAACTCGTGCATCGTTAGTTGGGAGAGCTTGTGCTTCCGCCCATTTAGATACATAATCAATGGCAACGAGAATGTAGAGATTATTATGAGATTTTGGAAAAGGACCCATAAAGTCAATACCCCAAACGTCAAATACTTCACATACTTGAATAACATTTTGTGGCATTTCATCACGTTGACTTATTTTTCCGGCCCATTGACATGCATCACAGGATTTACAAAGAAGGTGCGTGTCTTTGAAAATTGTAGGCCAATAGAATCCAGCGTCGTAAACTTTTCTTGCTGTAAGTTGAGGCCTATAATGCCCTCCTGTTGGTCCTGTGTGACAATGGTTTAAGATTTGACTAGCTTCATCTCCGAATATGCATCGGCATATTATTCCATCGGGACAACTTTTAAACAAATGTGGATCTTCCCAAAAATCCTGTCCACGCCTCATATAGAGTTTCATTTGGCTTTTGTGTGAACGTAACTATTTCTCCTTGAAGTCTCACGGCTTTAGATGCCGGAAAGAATTGTTTAAGAAATTTTTCAACTAAGACATCCCATGTATCAATCGCCCCTTTAGGTAACGATTCTAACCAATCTTTGGCTTCTCCCTTTAAGATCCAGGGAAATAACATGAGATAGATCTATTCATCCTCAACTTTTCTTATTTTGAATAGAGTACAGATCCTATTAAAGGTTCGAAGATGTTCGTTTGGATCTTCCTTTGGCGCACCACTAAAATTGACATTGATTAGTTACCATGTGTAGGATTTGTCCTTTGATTTCATAATCTGGCGTATTAATGTCTGGTTGAGTAATTGCATGACCTTGGCCAGTGCGTTTAGCTCTCATTCAATCTTCCATACTTAGAGGTTCCAGATTTTCCATGATTGAATTTGTTAAATCTGAATCACTAGAGGATTCTGACTTAATGGTTTCTTCCTCGACAATCTCTGGATGAGTAATTTGTGGTTCAGGAGGAATGATTAGCGGTTCAGGATCTCTGAATTGTCCTTGAATATCCTCCGGATTCTCAATTGTGAGGTCGGGTTCAAAAAATGGATTATCAGAAATTTGAATTGGAGTACTTGGTCTACTAGATGACGATTCTAAAGAAAAATCAACGGCGACAATGTTGGCTAGATGTCTTGATCGAGTTACAGGTGGTGAACGTATGAAAGTTGGTGAACGTTTTGCTCGGTGCATTCACTGAATATCTTATTAGTTATAAAGATAAAAATTATATAAGTTATCAAATTAATAGACTTTTCTGATTTTGCCCACGTTTTGAATAGCCAATAGATGCAGCAGGTAGCCAGGACCCTTTAAATCGGAAGCCCACAACTCACCACTAACAAATTCAACTATTACTACAAATCAGAAAATTATTGGATGTCTAACAATTTAACGACTTAAAATAATTTTTCGTCGAAATTTTGAAGAAAAAAATCTATGTCCTAAAAACTAGAGCGTCGAGAAATAAGAAAGAAAAAGAGTGCGTCGTAAAACGTCGAAAAATAAAAGGTCGAAAAATAAAAATAAGAAAGAAAAATGTCGAAACTTAAAAGTCTAAAAACTAAAAATTAAAACTTACGTCTAAAGGTATTAAAGCTTAAAAGGAATTCTATATCCAAAACGGCAATAACTTAAAAAGTACTAAAATCTTAAAACGGCGTCGTAAAATTCTAAAGCACCTAAATCTTAGTCTAAAGAAAAAAAAACACTTAAGGGATTTTACGGCAAAGCCTAAAAATCTAGAAATAAAAATAAACTACGGCAAAAACTAACCTTAAAACTAATTACGAACGAAAAATATATAAAATTACGCTTGAACGATTAAAATGATACGAAATATAAAAATAAAATTTAAAGTTATAAAAATACAATTTTTATAAAAATATTATTTTTATATAAAGTATTTTATAAAAATATTAGTTTTATATATTAATAAAACTAATTAAAACTTTAAAAATACAAAATTTAATTAAAACCAAAAACTAATTATATTAAATTACTAAACCCTAATTAGGTTATAATAATAATAAAATTTAAAACCTAATTCAGCATTAATTACGTACAAGGTTTGCCTGTCACAGTAGCTCATGCGACCGCATGGGTTTTACACTTGCGGGCCATGCGATCGCATGGAACCAGATACCAGGCCAAGAGTTGGGCTTCGGCAGGCTCGGCCCAGATTCTTTTTATTTTAATTTTTATTTGATTAATAATTTTACAAAATAATTAATATTTATAAACTTATTTTTATGAACTAAAAAAAATACTTTTTTATAGAGATAAAATAATTTAAATAAAACTTAAAAAAATTACTTATTAGTTTTTTATAAATTTTAACAATAAACAAAAATATAAACTTTTTAATTTTAACTAAACTTAAAAATATAGATATGTATTTTTCTTTTTCTTGTTTTTATATTTTTGTTTTTAATATTTAAAACTTGCTATATTTTTACAAAAATAGATTAAAAATAAATATATATTTTTTTTTAGAAAAATAGCGTTTTGCTTCGGCGTTCCCCGGCAGCGGCGCCAAAAATACTTGATATTATGCGAGGTGTATACGAAATAGTTATATTTTTACTACGAAATACTATTAAATACGATACAATTTTACACCAGTTATTTATTTATTTATAGAGTGGATAAACCTAAACCTTGCTACAACACTATAGGTAGTGTACCTAATCGTACAGTAGTGTACTTTTTAGTAAGTGCTGTTCGTTCCGCAGGGAGCTAGCCAAGTTTAACGCTATATTTTTAAAACTATATTTGTATATATATATATATATATATATATATATATATATATATATATATATATATATATATATATATATATAAGTAATATTATTATTATTATAAAAGAGGATTTTACCGTTTAATGATCGGTTTGTCGATTTTATGTTTTAAGTCACAATTAAAACCTAATGTAAAATATTAAATATAAAAATAACTTAATTTAAAGCGTAAAGTAAATGACAATAAATAAAAATGCGATAATTAAAAGTACGATAATTAGAAGTGCAATAAATAAAATGACAGTAAATAAAAGTGCAATGAGATATAAAATAAAGGAATTATGCTTATTTAAACTTCCGTAATCATGATGTTCGACGTGTTGATTTTAATTTATTACCATGGGTTAATTGTCCTTTGTCCTGGATTATTCGATATGTCCATACAGTTTTGTCCATAATAGTCCATCGGTCATAATTATAAAGTGCGGGGATCTTCATCAAATTAACCTTATATCCGAAGTCAAATATTCCAACTAATTAGGGATTCGAACTATAACAAGGTCTTAATACGTTATTAATGAATACACCAGGTTATCGACTGCGTGTAATCCAAGGTTTTACTACTTTGTTAACAATTACACCAATTACCCTTGAATGTAATCCACCCCTATTTTAATGAGTCCATTAACTATTAATCCATCCCCGTGTCCGGTTAAATGAACAATAATTTGTATTTATAAATATCCCGCCCACCGTACACGATTAAGCGTATGTGGTTATTTATAGATACAAAAAATTGTAACCTTTATATTAAATTAACGAGGTATCGTTTAGTTAATATAAAGCCCATTAATAGCCCATAGTCTAATTTCCACAAGTGTCGATCTTTTGTCCAAACCCCAATTATGGTACAAAACCCAATTACCCAATCTTAATATTTAGCCCAACATCACGATTAATTCGGCTTAATTAAGCATAATAATAATTTAGCTACGAGACATTAATTTAAAAAGGTTGAACATAACTTACAATGAGTATTAATCGCGTAGTGTTACACGGACAGAATTTCGACTTACAAACTTAAAACATTCCCTAACATAACCTTATTATTATTAAACTTTAATATTAAAATTATATTTAAAATATAAATATAAATATATTGAGAGAGTAAGAGATTAGAAAAAGGTGTACATAAACTCGTCCGAAATTTGCATTTTATAGAACCTGACCAGCTACAGTACTCCATGCGATCGCATGGAGTTTCTTCTTCATGGCCATGCGATTGCATGGCCGCCTTGGACAGCTCACATCTCTTGTTTTCTTATTTGCCGATGGTTTATAAATAATATAATATAATATATATAATTTTATATAATTATATATATATATATATATATATATATATATATATATATATATATATATATATATATATATATATATATATATATATATATATATATATATATATATATATATATATATATATATATATATATATATATTATATTATATTATGTTTATGTGCTTAGTTGACTTGTAATTTTCAGTCCGTTGCGTCGCGCGCTGATAGTTGGTTCATGTCCCGGTTCTGGATTTTCAAACGTCCTTGCGTACGATTTAATATCTTGTACTTTGCGTTTTGCGGCTTATACTCTTGTAATTTTGAGACGTTTCTCATCAATAAATTGAACCACTTGGATTGTATTTTGTACTTTTTAGCTTTTTGGTCGTTTGCGTCTTCAAATCGTCGAATCTGTCTTTTGTCTTCACCTTTTATTATTTAAACGAATATCACTCGTAAATAGAATAATTGCAACTAAAAGCTTGTCTTTCTTGAAGGATAATGCTATGAAATATGTGTTCGTTTTTAGCATTATCAAATATTCCCACACTTGAGCGTTGCTTGTCCTCAAGCAATATAGAACTTGAATTTAACTTTACTAGAATCACTTCTTTATTCTTCAAACTTTGTACATCAGTGATTTTAATACGGCGGTATGAACAATGGTAGTAACGATGTGGTTTACAGTCCCACATGACTATAAAAATTTAGATCCTTTAAGGAAATTAGATCTTTATAAAAACATTTGATCTTTTTGAAAATTCATTCTAGCTTTTACCCTAGATAAGTTTTCCGGAATAACCCTTCACCGGTGTTTGCAAATTGTTTTTGTGGGTTTTGTGGGTTTCAGATTTGAAAATTTTTGTTCAAAACTTATGGTTTTGTGTCACCCACTTGCTAACCTTGTATTAGGAAAGCAACACGTCCAGTATACTTGCTCTGTATATTACCTTTCGGTAAACTATCGTCCGGTTGTAAAGGAAAGCGTTGAACAAGCAACTGTTAAGGCAATGTCTCGTGACATGCTTTTGATTATGGTCTATATCGTGTCGGATGCAATTACTATCCTTTGTAGGAGCAATAGTAAAGATCACCCTATAGTTTTTCGGTCTGGCACAAGGTCCTGTCTTTGACCATGCTATGCAACCACCGTTCTTACAGTTGACACCCGATTTGGGTAATCCACCGCCGTACTCTCCTGTACACACACCATCAGGATTACTCCTTAGTTGTTCTCAACCCTTCTCTGGTCACCTTAAGATTCAAACCTGAGACCTCTTGCAATGATGTCAGAGCCAAAACACACCACAAATGTCCGCTAAAACACGGGAAATTGGCCACCCAACAAACAACACCTAATAAATCTGAATCACCACTACAGTCCTCGACAAATCAGATGGACAAATATCAAAGGGTACTCGATCGTATAAAGTTGTTACCGCCTAAAAAAGAACCACACTAAACAGATGTGAAACATCCTTGAAAATATCAAACAACCACTAACTTAGGAGATTTTAATACTATAAGATGATAACCGAGAAGGGAGTAGCTTCATGTCAGAAAGGCAACGACAGAAGGGTATGCCGCCAAATAAGCGACTATATGGGAGAAAAAACTATAGACAAGTAAGTAAAAGGTCAACCAACAAGAGTGCAGTGTTAGGAAACCATATGAGGACTAAACCAACCTACCAAACACATCATTGATGAGCGAAACCAATAAACCAAAACTACGACAACCAATATCACCGGTTGAGATCGGACGATATATCACCCGAAGAATACCTATGATAAAAACTAATCAAAACAACATCACTTCCACATGAACAATAAGTTAGAACATCAACGTCGAGGCATTTTAGTGATGAAGAAGGCACGTGATGTTCGGCGGAAAACGTAGTCACCATAAAAAGATTCTGGGTATGAATGAAGGAGAGACGAAAACAACACCGAGCCCCACCATTACACTCTGAATACAAGTAAACTTGAAATTTTCATCAGCCGAAAAAAGAATGACGATTGGAAAAGAACCTTATTATTACATACTTCGTCCAAAGTGGAGTAATTGAAAATTAAAAGAAAAAGAAAAAGAAAGAGAAGCGTGACACGAGATTACAAAGGTAAGAAAATGAGAAAGACCGACCACCATCAAGAAGTCAGTGGTAGTAAGACACAACCGGATGTGGAAGGGGTAGGTGAGTGATCGATCATGTATTTGTCACAAGGACTAGATACATGTATGATTACAATGGATGAATGTTTTAAGGACTTAATTGCTTTAACACTCTAGTTCAGTTACCGTGAATAACCCTGAGCGAGATGATGATCTTGATCGGATAGATAATGAATCCACCATCGTTAGATGAATCGAAATGATAACTGATGGTTTCGTAGTGTTTATGTTCGAAGAACATACCAATTATGAAACGACCCAACCCGTTATTATACCGACCGGAAAATGATTTCTTTTATTTAACGCTTTAATATCGATAACGACACCATGGCTATGTTCACAAAACATTTCCAATGCTTAACAAGTTTAAACAACTTTATTTTATACATTACATAAGTTTATATGTCAAAATGGGCACAACAACCCACGACCCGTTTAACACTACCAAAAGACACTCTCGATCCAAAGCGTTTAACTCCAACATAAGACCGAGCATGGTGATTGGGAACACACTACCCAATCCTAAATCGAATCCAAAAGCAAAGTCTTCTAAAGCAACACGCAATAATCCACTAATCCCCGTGCTTACCCTTGCCACCTCTTCCACGCGAATATATAAAAATATAAACAATGAGAGGGTAAGTTATAAAGCTTAGTGACGATAAACATACTATATACATATATATGCATAAAATGAATACGTATCACCAACACAAGTAATAAACACATACCACATCCTTGTATAACTAAGTTATACGTAACGTACCACCATGTCAATCCGCAAGATTAGCTACAACACAACAATATATATATATATATATATATATATATATATATATATATATATGTGTGTGTGTGTGTGTGTGTGTGTGTGTGTGTGTGTGTGTGTGTGTATATATATGTGTGTATATATATATGTGTGTATATATATATGTGTGATTATATATATATATATATATATGTGTGTGTGTGTGTGTGTGTGTGTATATGTATGTATATATATATATATATCTATATATATATGTATATATATATATACACACACACACGCGCGCAATACCCAAAAACCCCAAGGTTAACCGCCTAACCTTAAACACACGAAGGCTGGTCGAAACCACACGCGTCCAGTGAATCCGAAACCACACGCAGTTCACCACCTTCACCTCAACGACAATACGGATGTCCAAACTACATGAGACATTGTGAATCCGAACTACACGAGACTCACTAGTGAAGCCGAACTACACGAGAATCACTACCCTTGGCCGCAACAACAACAATGAGAACGTCCGAACTACACGCGACATTGTGAATCCGAACTATACGAGATTCACTAGTGAAGCCGAACTACACGAGAATCACTACCCAAATCACCTCAACAACATCAACGGGGTTGACCTACTTGTCAATGTGAATCCAAAACCACACGCGATTCACTACGCAATTCATCTCAACAACAACAACGAGGTTGACCTACTTCACTTGTCAAAGTGAATTCGAACTCAAGAGATTTACTACCCTAGGGGAGGAAACCCAATACGCACAAATGTGCCACGTGGACCCTAAACTCACGGGGTCCATCATCTCACACATATGTAAAGTGGACCCGTACGCACAAGGATCACTCTACCCACCCACAACCATCCTATGCATACATACGCATATAATATATTTACACTCACCTTAGCTCCTTGATGAATGCAAAGCCAAATCCGCAAACCACCAATGAAAAGTACCTATTCCATTTATCACATGACTGTAACGACCCACCAAAATCGCTATGGACGCAGTACATTATTCATTGATTTCAGAGTGAGGTAATGACCTCTACATGATACATTTTGTAAACATTGCATTCTTTTGAAAAGGCACACCATAATTAAATATCAAATTCCAAGGTTTTTGACGATTGATGATTTCTACATATAGACAATCACCGTAATTAATAGTTTATAATACTACATCCGTTGATAATGCAGTCAAAATATGATACATGGTGATGATTTTGTGAATGCAACGTTTTCTCGAATAAAGCATGTATGACTCCATGCACATAGCTTGTATCACATATAAGCAAACAGCGGAAGACTTCTAGGAACCTGAGAATAAACATGCTTACAAGTGTCAACACAAAGGTTTGTGAGTTCATAGTTTTAATGTTGCGCATAATCTGTATATAAAGGTGGATCACAAGATTTCAGTTGTTTCATCCAGAAACGATTATCAAAATATTCTACAAGATTGAGCACCCTGGTAACTAAACTTTAACGTATATATAATAAGTACCTCTGTTTTAACATACATGCAACTAACATGTACAATACACGCCAACCAACGTGTACTAAACTCAAATAGCATACGTCTGTTTTATAGTTCAGGCTAGGGTTTCTATACCTGGAACAGACGGGGATGTCAAATCGTATGGATCCATATATAACTACTCGCGCCCACCAGTTCTTATAACCGGCAGTTACTAGTTACCAATGCTAAGGGATTTTCGATTCAAACTCAATGTAGAATTTAATATGTATTTATGTCCATTGCGTTTAAAATAAAGTGCATGTATTCTCAGCCTAAAAATATAGATTGCAAAAGCAATTAAAAAGGGATCTATAAACTCACCTTAGCAGCACATAAGGTCATTCACCGAAATGTGACCGAAACTCGGAATGCAAAATAACCGTATATCTCAACCTAGAGAACATATGTTGGTCAATACATGTCTAACAAGCTAGGTCGGGTCATAGTGTATCACAATCCTAATGCTCGAGACTGACATGCAAATGTTAATAAAAGTTATCTCAAAAGTCAACCTGGCCCAATATAATCTTTAAATCTATACATGTTTATTAACATAATATAAGTCTTGATAATTAAACGAATTTATAGTTTATCAAACTCAAAATATTATTTATTTCAGGAGCTATATAATATTTGAATTATCATGGCAATCGAACATATTTTATTATTTCACATAGTTTTTCAATACTTGTAAAATCAGATTATAGTGTTTATAAAGCTTTAAACCATTATAAGACAGTCAACTTTGACAATTGTTCAACAAAACGAGACGTGCCTTATATAGAAATTCATTTACTCGATTAGTAATATCTAAAAATCCAATTTATCAATCTCATAGACAAGTTATTTAAATATTAATTTATAGTTTCCAGCACAATTTCAATTAACATCAAACATAATTCAGTTGACCATATCTTTTAATCCGTTTATCGAAATCACTCGATTTCTAAATGAAAAGTTATTAATTTTTCGATAGCTTTCCAATGACATGCATATCATATACTTTATATCAGTAGCATATGTATCAAATTCATGGTTCATCATAAACTATCCAATGACAAAATTAAAGCATACAAGCATGCATAAACATATATATATTCGAGCACTAGACATGGATATACTATTAATATATAAAAGATAAGATATGAATGCTCACGTATCAATATTGTGATTCAATATTGCAGGAAAGCACGTAGACGCAACGGAAATGATAAACGCTAGGTTGATCTTTGACTTATGATCATAACACCCACGCAATAACCATGACCTCCATAGCTATAACTCATAATTTCCCTAGCTTCATCCCGCTCGAAAATCCGTTTTGAAAATAATTCGCTCATGACCTCGTCGTAATTTTTTATGTATACATAACTAATAAATAATTATATGAGATTAATAATAATATTAAGATTAATATTAATAACAATAATATTAATAATAAATATTAATAATTCTTACGAAGTATGTAAATTGTATGTGTATGTATGCGATCGATCGATCGATATATATATATATATATATATATATATATATATATATATATATATATAATATTATAATTATAATAATATAATAAAGTAATAATAATATAATAATATAATAATAAAAGTAATCAAACGTGTGTAATCTTAGCCGCCCCATTTTTGTTAGTTTATGCCGACAGTTTTTCACAGACCATTATTTCGTACTCTGATTCTAATAATTGACGGGTAAAAGTATAAATAAAAAGAATTCCACTTTTTATAATTGAATACATATATTTATTTTGGTCTTAAGCTTTATAAAACTAGTTGTAAAAAGGTCCATTTATTTATAAAATTACTATATACGTTCGATGTAGAGTGTACGTACTAGTCTGCTGATCATTTCGTGCCACAGTATATCACAAGATTCATTTAATCGAATGAATTTTAAAATTTTAAAAAGTCATATTTCTTAAATACTTCAGGGGTATATTATGTAACTTATAATTAATAATTACTATCATGTCGCTTTTATGTGAATAGTAAATTAATTAATTTCTTTTTATTTACTATTCATATGAATAGTAAATGAATTAATTTCGATTCAACTATTTAAGTTACATTGTTGTACGTTGTGCTTTACAACTTGTACATCTTTGATTTAACTTCGTGTCTTCTTAAAAATTTAAAAAAATAAATCATAAAAATAAAACGATTATTTTCGTAAAGTTTTTAATTTGAAATTGTATCATTCACTAGTAAATTTTTATCATTTCGTATATAAATATTATTCGCATGTTTCCATATATATATATATATATATATATATATATATATATATATATATATATATATACATACACAACTATATAATTATCACAAGTTATGACGTTCGTGAATCGTCGGACAAACAAGGTGGTCAACCGTTATATAAAACTCATTTACAAAAGTTTTAAAACTTGAAAAAATGCATTGCTTAAATATTAAATCATATATAGAATTGGTTTAAATAAGTCGAAATTTTCCGGGTCATCACAGTACCTCCCCGTTAAAGAAAATTTCGTCCCGAAATTTGAGTGAGGTTGTCATGGTTAACAATAAGAAAGTTTTCATGACGAATATGAGTTGATAACTAGAGTTTTATCATTATTGAGTAATATAGATAAAACGATTCGGTTACTTGAAGTGTATGAGAGGAGCTATCGCAAAAGGGTGAAATGATGTAATCAAAGATTCGTTTCAACTCTTGACGTAGTCACGGTTAATTTCCGGAATTCAAGGAAATTAAAGAAGATCTTTGTAATCTATATAAGATTTGATTCTTCGGTGATTAAGGAAATTATGATTTTCTTTGATTAAATGTGTAATCTGCCTCGATTGCTATGTCCGTTATTTCGCTATAAATCAACCTCTTTCATTCCATTATTTTCATCACTCCTACATCTTCTTCCTCATTTCATACCTTTAAAAGATTGTGAAAATGCTTTGTAATAACCCAACCCATATGCACTCGAAATATGCAAAATAAAAAAAAAAAATTGTACGGCATAGTGGCGCGGCGCGCCACTGACCTGCGCGGCGCGCCAAAACAGCATGTCCAACATTTCCTTTTTTCTGAAAAAGATCGCCCACTTCCCGACATATTTAGACGAAACACTTTTAACAACATAACCAAATATGTAAAACTAACACGATCCAAACATAAAATAAGTTTTACAAAGCGGGGCCCACATCGACCCGAATTACGAGTTTAATACAAAAACGAGAGTTTCGAGCACAAAAAGTTTAAATACCAAACGACCCTACGAGCATGGTGTTTGGGGTTAAACTACCCAAGTCTCGGTCAAACTCCATAAGCTAATATCTCCAAAAGCGTCCCCTAACGCAACGGGATCTCTACTCCAAACAAACGCCCTTACCTTTGTCCATACTTGAGCCCTATAAAAAGGTAAACAACGAGAGGGTAAGCAAAGCTTATTGAATGCAATAATTACACATAGATATATATAACCCATCTATTTTCAATCACATTCACCAAATACCTCATACGAACTTGTAACTCAATTAGTATGTCATCGTACCCAAAACACTTAACAAGTCATACATTAACACAAAACTGCATTAGCATATACTCAACACAATGTATATATATAAACAATATGCTAAATAATCGACAATCTCAATATGGTTAACCATAAACGCTATGGTGCTACCGGCTCGTGGTTCACACCAAGGTTGCAAAAGACGTGAGACGGGGTCGAGACGGTCGGGTCCTAAAAAGGTCGAAACGTTCGAGACGGGGTCGAGACGGGGGTCGAGACGGACGTTGACCAAAGTTGACTTTTAAATATATAAGTATAAAAATGCATATATGTATACATATTTTTTAGCTAAAAACTTTAATTAATTAATTTGTACCCATAATTGCTATCATCGTTAATTTAATACAAAAAATTCAAACTAAAATACGATATATTTTAGCGATTTTACCGATTTTCAGGCTTTTCTGAATTTTGACCGACTTTGACCCAATTTTTTTCAACTTTGACCCAAATTTTGACCGTTGACTGTCATATTAGACGGTTTTTTTTGAGACGGGACGGACTAGTCACCGAACCGTCGAGACGGGCGTCAAGACGGCTCGAGACGGGGTGTTTTGCAACAGTGGTTCACACCATACGCAATTGAGTCATACTCTTTTATAGTGCTATCGGATCGTGGTTCACACTCGATGCTACCGGCTCGTGGTTCACATCTTATTTTATAGTGCTACCAGCTCGTGGTTCACACTCGATGCTACCGGCTCGTGGTTCACATCTAGTTTATAGTGCTACCGGCTCGTGGTTCACACTCGATGCTACTCGCTCGTGGTTCACATCTTATTGCACACATGTTATGGCACTACCGGCTCGATGGTTCATACCATAACACCCACAAATAAACACGTCATATGCACATACGTATAATTACTCCACTCACCTCAAAATCTCTTGTGAAAGATAATCAAGCTCGGAAATCTTCAATGTAACGTACCTATTACATTATACATAATATCAATCACAAACCCAAGTTGGTCAACCAACTAAAACTCCATTCTAGTGTTATCTTGACCCATGGTGCAATTTCGACCCATTTGCACCCTTAACCCTAATATTTGGGTTAACATCCCCAAAACCCTAATCATTAGCCAAGTTAGGTTTAAAACACATTTCAACATAAGGTTTATGCATTACACACCAACATTAACTAACTTAGGTCCATTTTGACCCATTTGACCAAATTAAGGTCAACACACCCATTTCGGGTCATCCACAAACCCACACGACGCCTATTTACTTATCTCTAGGTGTGCTAGTAATTGACTAACTAATTTAAGCTCATAAACATCAATTAATACCTTGAGAAACCCTAGTTAGTCATCTTTGAGTCTACATGACCCAAATTCACCCAAAACACCCAATTCACTAACAAATGGGTTTTAAGCTCATCATTTACCCCAAACCCTAACCCTTAATCAAATTAAACAAGGAAAACAAAGTTAGAACATACCACCACACTCAAAACGTAGCTAGGAAGTAGATGGACAACTTTAGAACTTGAGCTTAAGCAAGATTCCTTCTTCTTCTTCTTCCCCAAAATGAGTTTTCCCTCACTAGAATATCACTCTCTCTCTAGAAATTAAATGGAGGTGATATGGGTTGTTGAAGATGGAGTAAATAAAGCTCCAAGACTGATCTAGGGCCTTTAATTTGGGCCCCCATGTGTAATTACCAAAAAGCCCTCAAAATATCTAATTTAAAAAAAGGAAGGAATCTGTCAATGACCAACGGCGCGGCGCGCCAAAGGCCTACGCGGCGCGCCACACCCCCAGATTAGATTCTGTCTCCTTTTAAATATGTACAACAAAACCCCACTTTAAGCATCTTATTTACACTTATGTACACAACAATTATTTGGGTCTTACATGCTTCATCCAGTTCTGATCCTTGATCTCGTTCTGACTATCACCACAATCATCCTTCTATTCCAACTTCCACCTGAGGAATCTGTTTACTTCTACTTCGCTCTTGGGGTAGTAGTTTTCATAATCCTTCCTTGCATCTGTCTTTCCATAATTATTGACATCTACGGTTAATGCTCTCTCATATTTGCTGTGATTTATACTCCTCTTTCTATTTTGAAGCTTCATGCTTTTGTTTTCTCTTCTTGCCATTAAGCACAACATGTAATGGTCCAGAATTCGTAGGTATGAAATTTCGAATGAACATGACTAATGTTCTAAGAGAGAAATTGTAATAGCACGATCTTGATTGGTTAAATTACCAGAATTCAAGAGAAAAGATAGAACTATCAGAAAGTTATGTTCTTGATATGTTTAGAAATTAGATCGAATGTAAGAGTCGTGCAACATGGCACATGATGACGTTAAGCTCTGTGAATCATCACATTCCATTAGAAACTCAACATGACTTACTGTAATATAATCACGTTGATCAAGTATCATTATATTATACTAATTCATGCTTTAATTCTCAACACTACTTCAAAAACATCCATTTTTCGAATTTTTCAGAATTTAGATATTAAAATAGTTTCTTTTATGATGTAACACAGATAGCGAGAAGAGATAAATAATTTCGGATAATAATAGTTATGAAGATATCTTCAGAAATATCGAAGATATTTATAATGAAAGATATGATGATATCTTAGAATTTCTAATATCGAAGGATGATGATGAAGATTTGTTCGTAAAGGTTTAGAGTCAGGAGCAAGGTATTCGTTAATGACTTCAGCAGATACTGAATCATTTAGATTCTTTGAAGGCAGGTTTAGTCTTTGTGATTTGTCCACAGCCTCCTTCATGGTTTTCTCAATCCGTTTTCCAGTTCCAACTTTTCTGAGCTTTGCCAACTTTTATCATCAAACCTTCGACTGTTAAGGTCGTTTACAGTTTTTGCTGCTTCATTCAGCTTTTTCAATATTCAGAGTATTGATTCGTAGACTGTGTGCTTTTCAGAATTTCAGAATGGAAGATCATAATTTTAAGAGATAAATGTTATATGTATACATATAACTGTTGATGTAGAAATGCTGCGAGATTCAAAATACTGATTGCTGATTCCCGGTAATTGGTATGGCAATTCTCGTTACAAGATGCGGATGAGTATATGATAGGGTTTTAATGAACAATTATAATGGTTTTTCGGAGAGACTTAAGCCACTGAGTAATGAAGTTGCTGGTAAGTTTACTGCTAATGTGGTGGAATATAAAAGGTTCACCGGTAACAAGAACGTATATATCAAGGTTATAATAAGGCTGATCTAAAAAATCGAAGTTGACTTGTTAGAAGGGTGATAACACTGGGTACCTTAAAAAGGAATTGCAAGGTTATTTTCGGTAATAACAATGCTAAAGGATCTAACATAAATACGTGTTAAATTTTTACTTAGGTTTCGAGAGTTTTCCAGGTGCATATCTATATGCATAAATATTTCTTTTCATAGATAACGTGTGGTTGGATCATCTTCTCGATTGTTTCTTAATTGACTTGTTTTCAAGAATCATGAAGGGTTTGAACGCAGATTGTAATCGTCAATATACATATGATGTTTTATAATCTTGAATGATACGAATATTTTTCTGGGTTTTATGAATAGAAGTGATGTTCTAGCACAGTTTAGAAGTCAAAGTATAGCTTTGAAAGATGTAGGGATCTAAGAGTGAATATTGGTTATATCTCGACTTGGATTCTGATCTGTTAAAATCAGAATGTGTAATTGGATTTGAATGAGTATGGTTGCTCAGATTTCTATGAAAGAAGGTATATTGTTGTGAAAGTTGTGAGTATGGTTAATGATTATCAAGTAATTTAAGAATGTACAGTGTAACATATTAATTGTGAACTTATATATTTCCCCCGGGTATTACCTACCCGTTAAAAAAAAATTTCACAATTAATATTTTTGTACAATAGAATTTTACTACAGTCTTTATGAATATATATATATATATATATATATATATATATATATATATATATATATATATATATATATATATATATATACTTTCTTTAGATGTAATACAGATTTAATGAGTTAATATACTATTAAACTCATTTGATTTTCTGCTGGAACTATAAATGAATAATCTCTAAAACATTAGAGATTACATAATCTTTGCGGAGTATTTCACTAATATAATCGATACTTCATTATTTATTCTTATTGACATTCCTCGGTGGAGTTCTTGTGAATTTTGCAAGGTACGAATGATGTTTTCTGGAAAGTTTCGAATACATCGAAGATGAAAGTGTAAAATCAAACATGTAATTGATTAATACGCGTGGTTTATTATGAAATGGAATTCATTGAGTTGAAACAGAGATTGTAGTTAACGATGGTTAAGTCATTTAACGAAGGATGTACATCATAGCATATTAGTAATATGAATTTACCAAGTAGTATCTACCCTTTTTCAATTCATACATAATAGCTTAGTACGAAAAGATTTATTATGGTTTCCAAAATTCATATATATATATATATATATATATATATATATATATATATATATATATATATATAAATTCTTTGGAAATAATGAGTTAATACTCCATAACTCGTTATTTCAATATAACCATTGGTGATTATGTTGTCGATATCATCGGTGGTTATAGAGCTGGTGGAGCTTGTGGTGCTACAGGTGTTGCTGGTGTTGGTGATATTGATGGTGATGCTGGTGATGCCGCTGGTGCTTGTGGTATTGAGGCTTGCGATGTGGATGTTGTTGGTGGTACTGGTGTTGTTGCTGGTGCTTGTAATCTTTGCACCATATTCTCCAACGCCACTACTCGAGCGCGAAGATCGTTGACTTCTTCTATTACACCGGGATGATTGGTGGTGCGAACGAGTGGATGAATAAGATTTAGAATTGTAGATATTATGTAATTGTTGCAAGCTAATCTGGAAATGAGGGTGAAAATGGTGTTACGGATTGGTTCGCCGGTAAGCGCTTTAGGTTCTTCACCCAAAGGGAAATGTGGTGGATGGAAGGGATCACATTCTTCTTGTCTCTAATGATTAAGTAGGCTACGAATCTATCCCCAATTCATCCAGAATAGATGATGGCTAATTGGTTGATCCATTCCGGTTACGCTCCTTTCGGAGCTCAGGTCAAATTCCATATCGGAATAGCTGTCGGAATCTAAGGATTTTGAACTAGATACGGGATCCAGCTTGTATAATCAAGGAAATGATTTTTGATATGAAATAGATTATAGGATTTAAATTGATATTCTTCAATACATAATTTACATATGTATATATAATACCAAAATCCGATAAATTTCGGAGGAATCTTCGGAAGATGTCAGGCAAGGTTTACAGTAACAGATATGCTAAGATATGAATTCGTCTGTACATTATCTATGCAATAAATCCAGGAAAACGTGTCTAGACTTAAGAATGATAAGTATGTAATTTCCAACAAGAATTGATAAGCAAAAATCGGTAAAAACAAATACGGTCATAGTCCAGACTCACTAATGCATCCTAACGATTACCAGTTAAACACACTATTGCAAATTCTGGTTCCCTATGACCTCAAACTCGGATACCAACTGTAACAACCCGCCAAAATCGCTATTGATGCAGTACATTATTCATTGATTTTAGAGTGAGGTACTGACCTCTACATGATACATTTTGTAAACATTGAATTCTTTTGAAAAGGCACACCATAATTGAATATCAAATTCCAAGGTTTTTGACGATTGATGATTTCTACATATAGACAATCACTGTAATTAATAGTTTATAATACTACATCCGTTGATAATGCAGTCAAAATAAGATACATAGTGATGATTTTGTGAATGCAACATTTTCTCGAATAAAGCATGTATGACTCCATGCACATAGCTTGTATCACATATAAGAAAATAGCGGAAGACTTCTAGGAACCTGAGAATAAACATGCTTACAAGTGTCAACACAAAGGTTGGTGAGTTCATAGTTTTAATGTTGCGCATAATCTGTATATAAAGGTGGATCACAAGATTTCAGTTGTTTCATCCAGAAACGTTTATCAAAATATTCTACAAAATTGAGCACCCTGGTAACTAAACTTTAACGTATATATAATAAGTACCCCTATTTTAACATACATGCAACCAACATGTACAATACACGCCAACCAACGTGTACTAAACTCAAATAGCATACATCTGTTTTATAGTTCAGGCTAGGGTTTCTATACCTGGAACAGATGGGGATGTCAAGCTCTATGGATCCATATATAACTACTCTCGCCCACCAGTTCTTATAACCGGCAGTTACTAGTTACCAAAGCTAAGGGATTTTCGGTTCAAACTCAGTGTAGAATTTAGTATGTACTTGTGTCCATTGCGTTTAAAATAAAGTGCATGTATTCTCAGCCCAAAAATATAGATTGCAAAAGTAATTAAAAATGGATATATAAACTCAACTTAGCAGCACATAAGGTCATTCACCGAAATGTGACCGAAATTCAGAATGCAAAATAACCGTATATCTCAACCTAGAGAACGTATGTTGGTCAATACATGTCTAACAAGCTAGGTCGGGTCATAGTGTATCACAATCCTAATGCTCGAGACTGACATGCAAATGTTAATAAAAGTTATCTCAAAAGTCAACCTGACCCAATATAATATTTAAATCTATACATGTTTATTAGCATAATATAAGTCTTGATAATTGAACGAATTTATAGTTTATCAAACTCAAAATATTATTTATTTCAGGAGCTATATTATATTTGAATTATCATGGCAATCGAACATATTTTATTATTTAACATAGTTTTTCAATACTTGTAAAATCAGATTATAGTGTTTATAAAGCTTTAAAACATGATAAGACAGTCAACTTTGACAATTGTTCAACAAAACGAGACGTGCCTTATATAGAAATTCATTTACTCGATTAGTAATATCTAAAAATCTAATTTATCAATCTCATAGAAAAGTTGTTTAAATATTAATTTACAGTTTCCAACACAATTTCAATTAACGTCAAACATAATTCAGTTGACCATATCTTTTAATCCGTTCATCGAAATCACGCGATTTCTAAATGAAAAGTTATTAATTTTTCGATAGCTTTCCAATGACATGCATATCATATACTTTATATCAGTAGAATATGTATCAAATTCGTGGTTCATCATAAACTATCCAATGACAAAATTAAAGCATACAAGCATGCATAAACATATATACTCGAGCGCTAGACATGGATACACTATTAATATATAAAAGATAAGATATGAATGCTCACGTATCAATATTGTGATTCAATATTGCAGGAAAGTACGTAGCCGCAACGAAAATGATAAACGCTAGGTTGACCTTTGACTTATGATCATAACCCCCAAGCAATACCCATGACCTCCATAGCTATAACTCATAATTTCCCTAGCTTCATCCCGCTCGAAAATCCGTTTTGAAAATAATTCGCTCATGACCTCGTCGTAATATTTTATGTATACATAACTAATAAATAATTATATGAGATTAATAATAATATTAAGATTAATATTAATAACAATAATATTAATAATAAATATTAATAATTCTTACGAAGTATGTAAATTGTATGTGTGTGTATCCGATCGATCAATCGATATATATATATAATAAATATAATATTATAATAATATAATAAAGTAATAATATAATAATAAAATAATAATATAAAAATAAAATAATAATATAAAAATAAAAGGAATCAAACGTGTGTAATCTTAGCCGCCCCATTTTTATTAGTTTATGCCGACAGTTTTTCACAGACCATTATTTCGTACTCTGTTGCTAATAATTAACGGGTAAAAGTATAAATAAAAAGAATTCCACTTTTTATAATTGAATACATATATTTATTTTGGTCTAAAGCTTTATAAAACTAGTTGTAAAAAGGTCCATTTATTTATAAAATTACTATATACGTTCGATGTAGAGTGTACGTACTAGTCTGCTGATCATTTCGTGCCACAGTAAATCACAAGATTCATTTAATCGAATGAATTTTAAAATTTTAAAAATTCGTATTTCTTAAATACTTCAGGGGTATATTATGTAACTTATAATTAATAATTTCTATTATGTCGCTTTCATGTGAATAGTAAATTAATTAATTCCGTTTCATTTACTATTCATATGAATAGTAAATGAATTAATTTCGATTCAACTATTTAAGTTACATTGTTGTATGTTGTGCTTTACAACTTGTACATCTTTGATTTAACTTCGTGTCTTCTTAAAAATTTAAAAAAATACATCATAAAAACAAAACGATTATCTACGTAAAATTTTTAATTTGAAATTGTATCATTCACCAGTAAATTTTTATCATTTCGTATATAAATATTATTTGCATGTTTCCATATATATATATATATATATATATATATATATATATATATATATACACACACACACACACAATTATATAATTATCACAAGTTATGACGTTCGTGAATCGTCGGACAAACAAGGTGGCCAACCGTTATATAAAACTCATTTACAAAAGTTTTAAAACTTGACAAAATGCATTGCTTAAATATTAAATCATATATAGAATTGGTTTAAATAAGTCGAAAATTTTCGGGTCATCACAATGACAAACAACACAATTAGGGTGGATTACAAACCCACCTAAATTGACACTTAGTGCAATTTTGACCCAAAGGCACTTCCAAGCACAACCAACGCCCAAACTAACCAATAATCACTTAACACTAGTGAAAATGGTCCTATAACGCCAATTAAAACAAAACATAAGTATTAAATACGTGTCTTCCCTGTAACATCCCGCCTTTTTCCGTTTACTTTCCGTTTAACTATTTTAAAGTCCGTTATATAATTATAACACCTTCCGTTAATACGCGTTTCTAAATTATCTCGTTTAGGTAATTCACGCACCCGCAACCGAACTCGAGGGACTAGTTTCGCCAATTGATCAAAGGTGTGGCTAGATGGACTAGTCAACACCCACCACCTCTTTTCATTTTCCATTTCTTTTTCCTTTTTCTTTAATACTTTCACTAAAATCTCTCAAACACCAATCCAAAGATTCATCATCTAAATCAAACCGAGTAAGCACCAATCCAAACAAATTACATATTTGGAATCCTTGCATCTTCCTCTTCGAATCCATACCGATTACTTCTCATTTGAATAACTTTCTAAAATCACTAGATTTTGTGTTCTTGATGATTTTTACTTGTAAAAGTGTTAATTAGTGTCTATGGCTCAAGTCTAACATGAATATGTGGTTTATATGTTCGATCTCGTTATTTTAAGCAACTAGCATGAACTTGAATTTTGGTATGTTTGATTTGGAGATTTGGTTGCTTGAATGTTGTTAAATGTTATGAGTGCATGTTTTAATTGTGTTACTAGTATCACTAGCTTCAATTTGATGTGTAGATTATTTTAGAAAAACTTCATAACTTGATTATTGATTTTGGTGATGTTGGTTAGGGTTTGATAGAACTAAATGTGAACATTTGATACATTGAATGCCATACAATGTTGTTTGTAAGCATTTAGTTGTATTGTATGCGTAATTACCTACGAAACGGCGTATCACATGTGTGCATTTAATTCCCGAATCATAATTGTGCATTTATGAAATTGAATCATTAATGATGAGCATTTATTTGATCATTTAAATTGGAAACTCGATATTTGCAAATGATGTTTTTGATTGATGAAACGTGTTTACTTGTGTTCCTTGTCAAATTGCCTTTCCAACGATATAAGATACGTGTCGTAAGAGTTTACGGTTTGCGTTTTGTGTTTAAATGAAAATTGGTTTGGGACTTGGAAAATTGAAACAGACCAGGCATCAGACCACGTTGAATGCCGCGGCGCGGCACTCTTTGGTCGCGGCGTGACATTTGCCGTGTTTAGGTTCTGACCAAGCCTACACTTTTACGAAAAATGTTTGCTATGCTACGCACCTCCGATTCACATGTAACTTGTTCTAACATGCTTATATATGAATAAAAACTTCATAAAAATAGTTCAGGGCCCGACCCGAACATGTTGACTTTTTCGTTGACTTTGACTTGACCAAAGTTGACTTTTGTCCAAACTTAATCAAATACTTATACAATCATTCTATCATGTTTTTATACTTGTACCTTGCATGAAACATGACAAATTGGTTCACATGCTATTATAATCGAGTCGTAACGAGCCATAGGACTAATTGAACACTTTAACCGACCGTGTTTACTGATATTGATACAAACCTATTTGTTTAGGTCAAGACTAGCATTCGTTCTTGCACACGTTTACTTGTTGAAGTACTTTTACATACGTGCACTCAATGTGAGATCATAGTCCCACTTTTACTCTTTTGAACTTACATTTGGGATGAGAAAATATAAACGTTTCTTTTTACTAAGTGAACAAAAGTACAGGAAAACAAACATTCTACATACGAGTTTAGAACAAAATCCTCAATTCGATTATCATTAGTTATACTTGCCGGGTGTAAGCGAGAACTTATGTTGTATGGATCCATATGGGTTTGACAAACCCTCATTCGGACTGTTCACTACTGTTATTCGGATGAAATGTATTTTCGAGAAACAGTGTATGTTCTAACACTATTGTGATGGGGTTCTATGGATGGAATGTTAAGCCTTAATAATTGGGTGCTCGTGATAACAATTTTTGGAATGGATAACTATTATTTCAATGATATAAATCTTGTGGTTCATTTGTACTTACTTACTTAAACCTATGATTTCACCAACGTTTTCATTGACAGATTTCTATGTTTTTCTCAGGTCCTTGAACATTTTGTGATACATGCTTTCGCTCATTACTTTTGATACTTGCTTGGATGTCGAGTATACATGCATACGTAGAGCGTCTTTTGACTTAACTTAATTTGTGTCGCATAGGTTTCAATTGTACTTTTAACATTGTAACATGTTTGGTCGTCGAACCTACTTTGTAAACCTTAAAACATCTTTATAATTGAAATGAGTGCGACATATTTTGGTCAAACTTTGTTTTAAAGACTTATGACCACGTAACGGACCTAAGTAGACGGCGCCGTCAATGACGATTTTGTCGGGTCGCTACAGATGGTATTAGAGTGTTGGTTGTAGGAATTTAGAGTTCATTGGTGTCAACCCCGAGTCATAGGGTACGTTAGTGAGTCTAGACTACAACCGACATATAGACTTGAAGTAGGAATTACTTGACTACTTGTGCATTTATACTCGAACGTTTCCACTCATATCTACTCTTATTTTATCTTAATCTCACGTTGTATAATTTGATTGACATGCCACCTTGACTATATGAAATGATGTCGAATGCACATATGAATCAGGGTAATATAATTTCCGGGATTATATTACGGTGACTCATATGAACGTTCCGACATTATGACATAAAGAATTTAAGGAGAGTCAAGGAAAATTTTCTCTCTATCCTTATTCCATATCATGATTAGTATTATTGAAAATACTAATCAACGGTATTCTTGTGTTTTGAAGGGACAATGCCTCCTCTCCGTGTACCACGCCATAAAACACCCGAACAAGCTCTACAACGAATGATAACCACCGCCGTGGATGAGGCCATGGCCGGTCACACTTCCAACAACAACAACAATAACAACAACCACAACAACAACAACAATGGAGCCGGTAATTCAAACGAGGGATGCTCCTATAAAGCTTTCATGGGGTGCAAACCTCACACTTTCGATGGAACCGGAGGACCGGTTACTCTCACTCGATGGTTCGAACAAACGGAGGCCGTTTTTAGCATAAGCGGTTATCGGGACCAAGATAAGGTCAAATACTCCACTTACACTTTCATCGGTGTCGCCCTCACATGGTGGAACACCTATGTACAATCGGTGGGTACCGATGAAGCTCACGCCCTCTCTTGGGCCGACTTAAGGGAAAAGATGATCGTCGAATATTTCCCTCGTGAAGAAACCCGATGGCTCGAACAGGAGCTAAGAACTTTGAAAGCGGTCGGAAACGATCTCAAGGCCTATAATCAACGATTTTCCGAACTAGCCTTGATGTGCCCAAACCTTGTGAACCCAGAATCTTTAAGGGTTGAACTTTACATGGACGGTCTTCCAAAGAGCATCAAACACGGAGTAATGTCATCCAAACCCACTAATCATCAAGAAGCTTTGAACATGGCCTGCAAATTGATAGAAACGGTGGACAAAATTATAGTGCTGGCACCTAAAGCCGAGGATAAGTCGGGTAACAACAAAAGAAAATGGGAAGCCCCCCAATCAAGCAACAACAACTTTACCAATAAGCCTTTCACCTCCGACGGCAAGAAGGGTTATGCCAGAAACCTACCTTTTTGCAACAAATGCAACAAGCATCACTTTGGTGAATGTGGCAATCTAATTTGCCATGGTGCCAAGGAGTTGGTCATAAGGCCAATGAATGTAAAAGTTTCGCCCCCGTTGCTCGAAAGGGGCCCAATGCACCAAAGACGGTCACTTGTTACGAATGTGGCCAAATGGGCCATTATAGAAATGCATGCCCGAAGAAGAAAGATAACCCCAATACGCGCAGCCGAGCTTTCAACATCAACACCGAGGAAGCCCGAGATGACAATGAATTAGTCACGGGTATGTTTCTTTTCAACAACACTTATGTTACTTGTTTATTCGATTCGGGTGCCGATAAGAGTTTTGTATCCAAGACTTTGACTCATTCTTTTAGCACTCCACCACTTCCACTAAATACCACTTATATCATTGAAGTGGCCAACGGGAAACTATTGAGTGCCGACACATATTACCGGAGGTGTACGTTAAACATTTTGGGTAATGAGTTTGAAATTGACTTGATACCCATGGAACTAGGAAGCTTCGATGTAATAATCGGTATGAATTAGTTAGCCAAAATGAAATCTCACATCCTTTGTGATCTCAACGCAATCCGAATTCCTATCGTGAATGGTGAACCCTTGATTGTTTATGGAGATAAGAGTTGCACCGGACTCAACCTCATTTCGTGCCTTAAAGTTAGAAAACTACTCCGTAAGGGTTGTTTTGCGATCCTTGCCCACGTTGAGAAAGTCGAATTCGATGAGAAGTATATCGATGATGTGCCAATTGTTAGTGACTTTTCCGATGTATTTCCCGATGAATTGCCGGGTCTTCCACCTCATCGACCGGTTGAATTCTAAATCAATCTTATTCCGAGAGCTGCACCCGTAGCACGTACACCGTATATACTTACTCCATCCGAAATGCAAGAATTGCAAAGTCAAATCCAAGAACTACTTGACCGTGGTTTCATCCAACCTAGCCATTCATCTTGGGGCGCTCCGATTTTGTTTGTTAAAAAGAAAGATGGATCCCTACGAATGTGCATCGATTATCGTGAACTAAACAAATTGATGGTTAAGAACCGATATCCTCTTCCTCACATCGATGACCTCTTTGATCAACTACAAGGATCTCGTGTATATTCGAAAATCGATCTCCGCTCGGGTTATCATCAATTAAGGGTTAAGGGGGAAGATGTCTCCAAAACAGCTTTCCGAACTCGTTATGGTAGTTATGAGTTTCTTGTAATGCCATTTGGTCTCACTAACGCACCGGCGGTGTTCATGGACCTTATGAACCGCGTGTGCAAACCGTATCTCGATAAATTCATTATTGTGTTCATCGATGACATCTTGGTCTATTCTAAAAGCGAAGAAGAGCACGAACAACATCTCTGACTTGTGCTTGAACTCTTGAGACAAGAACGACTCTATGCCAAATTCTCCAAGTGTGAATTTTGGTTGAAGGAAGTTCAATTTCTTGGTCATGTTGTAAGTGACCAAGGTATTAAAGTCGATCCCACGAAAATCGAAGCCATTAGTAAATGGGAGACTCCTACTACTCCTACTCACATTCGTCAATTTTTGGGTCTCACCGGATACTATCGTAGATTCATCAAGGATTTCTCTTTGGTTGTTCGTCCTCTAACCGCGTTAACTCACAAGGGAAAGAAATTCATTTGGGCAACCGAACAAGAATCCGCATTTCAAATCTTGAAAACAAAGCTAACCACCGCTCCTATCTTGTCACTTCCCGAAGGTAATGATGATTTTATTGTATATTGTGATGCCTCGAAACATGGTTTTGGGTGCGTATTGATGCAACGAAAGAAAGTCATTGCTTATGCCTCTCGACAACTCAAAATTCATGAACGAAACTACACGACACATGATCTCGAACTCGGAGCCGTTGTCTTTGCACTTAAAATGTGGAGACACTATCTTTATGGAACCAAAAGTACCATCTTCACCGATCACAAAAGCGTCCAACACATCTTCGATCAAAAACAACTAAACATGAGACAACGACGGTGGATTGAAACTTTAAACGATTATGATTGTGAGCTTCGTTACCATCCCGAGAAGGCAAACGTAGTAGCTGATGCCTTAAGTCGAAAAGAAAGAGCGGTGCCTCTTCGTGTCCGAGCTTTAAACATCACCATTCACACCAACCTCAATATTCAAATTCGTGTAGCCCAAGACGAGGCTCTCAAGGATGAAAACATCTCTCTCGAACACTTGAATGTCCTCACCTCTCGATTCGAAGTTAAAGAAACCGGACTCCTATATTTCGCTGGAAGAATTTGGGTGCCTAGTTATGGGGACTTGTGAAGCCTTATTTTAGACGAAGCCCACAAGTCACGATACTCGATTCACCCCGGTGGCAATAAGATGTACCACGACCTCAAAGAACAATATTGGTGGCCGAACATTAAAAGGGACGTCGCTACTTATGTTGGAAAATGCCTAACTTGCTCCAAAGTCAAAGCCGAACATCAAAGACCATCCGGACTACTTCAACAACCCGAAATCCCGCAATGGAAGTGGGAAAGGATAACAATGGATTTTATCACCAAACTACCAAAGACGGTTGGCGGTTATGATACTATTTGGGTTATTGTTGACCGTCTCACCAAATCCGCGCACTTCCTAGCCATGAAGGAAACCGACAACATGGAGAAACTCGCACAACTTTACATTAAAGAAATCGTAGCCCGTCACGGTGTATCCTTATCGATTATCTCCGACCGAGATGGCCGTTTTGTTTCTAGATTTTGGCGTACTTTACAAGAAGCGTTGAGAACGCGTTTGGAAATGAGCACCGCATATCATCCACAAACCGACGAACAAAGCGAACACTCAATTCAAACTTTGGAAGACATGCTACGTGCTTGTGTTATCGACTTTGGTAAAGCTTGGGATAAGCACTTGCCTCTCTCCGAATTCTCCTACAACAATAGTTATCACATGAGTATCAACGCCGCACCATTCGAAGCTTTATATGGCCGAAAATGTCGTTCACCTCTTTCTTGGGCCGAAGTAGGCGAAACACAAATCACCGGACCCGAACTCATTCATGAAACAACCGAGAAGATCGTTTAAATCTGAGATAGGCTTCGGACGGCCCGTAGTCGTCAAATGAGCTATACAGATAAACGACGCAACGACCTTGAATTTCAAGTCGATGATCGCGTAATGTTAAAAGTCGCACCTTGGAAAGGTGTAATCCATTTTGGGAAACGCGAAAAGCTAAATCCGCGGTATATTGGTCCTTTCGAAATCTTGGAGCGTGTTGGAACCGTTGCTTATCGTTTAGATCTTCCGCCTCAATTGAGCTCCGTTCATCCTACTTTCCATGTATCCAACTTGAAAAAGTGCCTTGCCGAGCTCGATATCGTCATCCCTCTCGAGGAGCTCACCATTGATGACAAACTTCATTTCGTGGAGGAACCGGTTGAAATTGTGGACACCTCCGTCAAAACGTTAAAACAAAGCCGAATTCCAATTGTCAAGGTCCGTTGGAATGCCAAAAGGGGACCCGAGTTTACTTGGGAAAGACAACATCAAATGCAAAAGAAATACCCTCAATTATTCGCGAATTCGGAAACACAAAATCTCGTGGAAGAAACAACGACGACTACGCCTACTTAAATTTCGGGACGAAATTTCTTTTAAGGAGTAGGTAATGTAACATCCCGCCTTTTTCCATTTACTTTCCGTTTAACTATTTTAAAGTCCGTTATATAATTATAACACCTTCCGTTAATACGCGTTTCTAAATTATCTCGTTTAGGTCATTCACACACCCGCAACCGAACTCGAGGGACTAGTTTCGCCAATTGATCAAAGGTGTGACTAGATGGACTAGTCAACACCCACCACCTCTTTTCATTTTCCATTTCTTTTTCTTTTTTCTTTAATACTTTCACTAAATTCTCTCAAACACCAATCCAAAGATTCATCATCTAAATCAAATCGAGCAAGCACCAATCCAAACAAATTACATATTTGGAATCCTTGCATCTTCCTCTTCGAATCCATACCGATTACTTCTCATTTGGGTAACTTTCTAAAATCACTAGATTTTGTGTTCTTGATGATTTTTACTTGTAAAAGTGTTAATTAGTGTCTATGGCTCAAGTCTAACATGAATATGTGGTTTATATGTTCGATCTCGTTATTTTAAGCAACTAGCATGAACTTGAATTTTGGTATGTTTGATTTGGTAATTTGGTTGCTTAAATGTTGTTAAATGTTATGAGTGCATGTTTTAATTGTGTTACTAGTATCACTAGCTTCAATTTGATGTGTAGATTATTTTAGAAAAACTTCATAACTTGATTATTGATTTTGGCGATGTTGGTTAGGGTTTGATAGAACTAAATGTAAACATTTGATACATTGAATGCCATGCAATGTTGTTTGTAAGCGTTTAGTTGTATTGTATGCGTAATTACCTACGAAATGGCGTATCACATGTGTGCATTTAACTCCTGAATCATAATTGAGCATTTATGAAATTGAATCATTAATGATGAGTATTTATTTGATCATTTAATTTGGAAACTCGATATTTGCAAATGATGTTTTTGATTGATGAAACGTGTTTAGTTGTGTTCCTTGTCAAATTACCTTTCCAACGATATAAGATACGTGTCGTAAGAGTTTACGGTTTGCGTTTTGTGTTTAAATGAAAATTGGTTTGGGACTTGGAAAATTGAAACAGACCAGGCATCAGACCACGTTGATTGCCGCGGCGCGGCACTCTTTGGTCGCGGCGCGGCATTTGCCGTGTTTGGGTTCTGACCAAGCCTACACTTTTACGAAAAATGTTTGCTATGCTACGCAACTCCGATTCACATGTAACTTGTTCTAACATGCTTATATATGAATAAAAACCTCAGAAAAATAGTTCGGGGCCCGACCCGAAAGTGTTGACTTTTTCGTTGACTTTGACTTGACCAAAGTTGACTTTTGTCCAAACTTAATCAAATACTTATGCAATCATTCTAACATGTATTTATACTTGTACCTTGCATGAAACATGACAAATTGGTTCACATGCTATTATAATCGAGTCGTAACGAGCCATAGGACTAATTGAATACTTTGACCGACCGTGTTTACCGATATTGATACAAACCTATTTGTTTAGGTCAAGACTAGCATTCGTTCTTGCACACGTTTACTTGTTGAAGTACTTTTACATACGTGCACTCAAGGTGAGATCATAGTCCCACTTTTACTCTTTTGAACTTACATTTGGGATGAGAAAACATAAACGTTTCTTTATACTAAGTGAACACAGGTATAGGAAAACAAACGTTCTACATACTAGTTTAGAACAAAATCCTCAATTCAATTATCATTAGTTACACTTGCCGGGTGTAAGCGAGAACTTATGTTGTATGGATCCATATGGGTTTGACAAACCCTCATTCTAACGGTTCGCTACCGTTATTCAGATTAAATGTATTTTCAAGAAACAGTGTATGTTCTAACACTATTGTGATGGGGTTCTATGGATGGAAAGTTAAGCCATGATAATTGGGTGCTCGTGATAACAATTTTTGGAATGGATAACTATTATTTCAATGATATAAATATTGTGGTTCATTTGTACTTACTTACTTAAACCTATGATTTCACCAACGTTTTCGTTGATAGATTTCTATGTTTTTCTCAGATCCTTGAACGTTTTGTGATACATGCTTCCTGATAATGCTAAAAACGAACATATATTTCATAGCATTATCCCTCAAGAAAGACAAGCTTTTAGTTGCAATTGTTCTATTTACAAGTGATATTCGTTTAAATAATAAAAGGTGAAGACAAAAGACAGATTCGACGAATTGAAGACGCAAACGACCAAAAATCTCAAAAGTACAAAGTACAATCAAAGTGGTTCAAATTATTGATGAGAAACGTCTCAAAATTACAAGAGTATAAGACGCAAAACGCAAAATACAAGATATTAAATTGTACGCAAGGACGTTCGAAAATCCGGAACCGGGACCTGAGCCAACTAACAATGCGCGATGCAACGGAGCTAAAATTACAAGTCAACTATGCACACGAATATAATATAATATTTAAATAATTCTATAAATTATTTATATATTATATTATTTTTAAATACCGTCGGCAAGAAAGCAAACAAACTCATGTGAGCGGGAAAAGCAGGCCATGCGATCGCATGGCCTGGCAGTTATAAATCCATGCGATCGCATGGTGTCCTGTAGCAGCAGACATCCTATAAATTTCGCGTGTTCTGGCCATTTATTTACACATCTTTTTCTTCTCTTCATCTCACACGTATATATATATATATATATATATATATATATATATATATATATATATATATATATATATATATATATATATATTAATTTTAATTTTAATTTAATTTAAATAATAAGGGTATGTTAGCGAATGTTGTAAGGGTGTAAGTCGAAATTCTGTCCGTGTAACGCTACGCTATTATTAATCATTGTAAGTTATGTTCAACCTTTTTAAATTAATGTCTCGTAGCTAAGTTATTATTATGCTTATTTAAGCCGAAGTAATCGTGATGTTGGGCTAAAATATTAAAGATTGGGTAATTGAGCTTTCTACCATAATTAGGGTTTGGACAAAAGAACGACACTTGTGGAAATTAGACTATGAGCTATTAATGGGCTTTATATTTGTTTAATTAAATGATAATTTGTTAATTTAATATAAAGATTTACAATTGGACGTACCTATAAATAACTATATACACTCGATCGGACACGATGGGCAGGATATTTATAAGTACAAATAATCGTTCATTTAACCGGACACGGGAATGGATTAATAGTTAATGGATTTATTAAAACAGGGGTGAATTATGTACAAGGACACTTGGTGTAATTATAGTTTAAGTCCCCAATTAGTTGAAATATCTAACTTCGGATATAAGAATAATTTGACGAGGACACTCGCACTTTATTTTTATGACTGATGGACTGTTATGGACAAAAACCAGACGGACATATTGAATAATCCAGGACAAAGGACAATTAACCCAGGGTAATAAACTAAAATCAACATGTCAAACATCATGATTACGGAAGTTTAAATAAGCATAATTCCTTTATTTCATATTTAATTGCACTTTTAATTATCGCACAATTTATTGTCATTTTAATTATCGTACTTTTTAATTATCGCAATTTTATTTATTGTCATTTTATTTATCGCACTTTAATTTAGCGCACTTTAATTTTTGTCATTTACTTTACGCTTTAAATTAAGTCTTTTATATTTTTAATATTTTACATTAGGTTTTAACTGCGACTAAAGTTTTAAAATCGACAAACCGGTCATTAAACGGTAAAAACCTCCCTTTTTATAATAATAATATTACTTATATATATATATATTTATATTTATACAAATATAGTTTTAAAAATATAGCGTTAAACTTGGCTAGCTCCCTGTGGAACGAACCGGACTTACTAAAAACTACACTACTGTACGATTAGGTACACTGCCTATAAGTGTTGTAGCAAGGTTTAGGTATATCCACTCTATAAATAAATTAATAACTTGTGTAAAATTGTATCGTATTTAATAGTATTTCGTAGCAAAAATATAACTATTTTGTATACACCTCGCATAACATCAAGTATTTTTGGCGCCGCTGCCGGGGACTGCTTAAACGCCGGAAGCGAAACGCTATATATATATATAAAAAAAAAATTGTTAGTTTACTTTTGTAAAAATACGCTTTTGTAAAAATATGTTTTAATTTTTTAAAAAAAAATACAAAAATATAAAAAGTAAAACAAAATTTATATATTTTTAAGAGTTTATTAAATATATATATATAATTATAAAATATTTCTAATTCTACTTTTAGTTTGTAAAAATATAAGTTTTTATTTAATTTATATAAATATTTTATATAAATATTAAAACAGAAAAAAAAATATAAAACCAATCGGGCCACTACACTGTAGCAGCCCAATATCTGGCCCGAATTCGCAGACCATGCGATCGCATGGTAAAACAACTAACACCTCATGCGATCGCATGAGGTGAGTTGACAGGTCTGGTAACCTCAGCCGACAGAATTAGGGTTAGTTTAATTATTATTATTATTATTAATTAATTAGGTTTAGGGTTTAATTTAATATTAATTAGTTTTAGTTTTTAATTAATTTGTATTATTTAGTTTAATTAGTTTTATAAATATATAAAATTAATAGTTTTATAAAATAAATAATATAAAAATAATATTTTTATAAAAATTGTACTTTTTACAACTTTAAGTTTATTTTTATATTTTGTATCTTTTTATTTGTTTTAGCGTAATATTTGTATTTTTCGTTCGTATTTAGTTTTAAGTCATAGTTTTTGCCATAGTTATTTTTATTTCTAGATTTTTAGGCTTTGCCGTAAAATCCCTTAAGTGCTTTTTCTTTAGACTAAGATTTATGTGCTTTAGAATTTTGCGACGCCGTTTTTAGATTTTATTACTTTCTAAGTTATTGCCGTTTTGGATATAAAATTTCTTTTTAAGCTTTAATACCTTTAGACGCAACTTTTAATTCTTAGTTTTTAGACTTTTAAGTTTCGACGCACTACGTTTTTTTTCTTTTTATTATTTTTTTCAACGCTTATTTTCTTACTTTTATTTTTCGACGTTTTTCGACGCGTTCTTTTTCTTTCTTATTTCACGACGCTCTAAATTATTTTCTGGTTCGTAGTAATAGTTGGATTTGTTAGTGGCGAGTTGTGGGCTTCCGATTTAAAGGGTCCTGGCTACCTGCTGCATCTATTGGCTATTCGAAACGTGGGCAAAATCAGAAAAGTCTATTAATTTGTTAACTTATATAATTTTTATCTTTTATAACTAATAGGATATTCATTGAATGCACTGAGCAAAACGTTCACCACCTTTTATACGTTCACCACCTTTTATACGTTCACCACCTGTAACTCGATCAAGACATCTAGCCAATATTGTCGCTGTTGATTTTTCTTTAGAATCGTCATCCAGTCGACCAAGTACTCCAATTCAAATTTCCGATAATCCATTTTTTGAACCCGATAACACAATTGAGAATCCGAAGGATATTCAGGGACAATTCAGAGATCCTGAACCATTAATCTTTCCTCCGGAACCACCAATCATTCAAACAGAGATTGTCGAGGAACAACCTATTAAATCAGAATCCTCTAGTGATTCAGATTCAACAAATTCAATCATGGAAAATCTGGAACCTCTAAGTATGGAAGACCGAATGCGAGCTAAACGCACTGGCCAAGGTCACGCAATTACTCAACCAGACATTAATGCGCCAAATTATGAAATAAAAGGACAAATCCTACACATGGTAACTAATCAATGCCAATTTAGTGGTGCGCCGAAGGAAGATCCAAATGAACATCTTCGTACCTTTAATAGGATCTGTACTCTATTTAAAATAAGAGAAGTGGAGGATGAACAGATATATCTCATGTTATTTCCCTGGACTTTAAAGGGAGAAGCCAAAGATTGGTTAGAATCGTTACCTGAAGGGGCAATTGATACATGGGACGTTTTAGTTGAAAAATTTCTTAAACAATTCTTTCCGGCATCTAAAGCCGTGAGACTTCAAGGAGAAATTGTTACGTTCACACAAAAGCCAAATGAAACTCTATATGAAGCGTGGACAAGATTTGGAAAGTTATTGAGAGGATGTCCGCAACATGGTTTAGACACTTGTCAAATAGTACAAATATTCTACCAAGGATGTGACATCACTACACGAAAAGACATCGATATAGCAGCTGGTGGTTCCATTATGAAGAAAACCACAACTGACGCTTACAAAATTATTGATAACACTGCTTCCCACTCACATGAGTGGCATCAAGAAAAAGATATCGTTAGATCATCTAAAGCAGCTAGAGCCGATTCTAGCCATGACTTCGATTCCATTTCCGCAAAGATAGATGCTGTCGAGAGACGAATGGAAAAGATGACTAAAGATATCCACTCAATACGAATTAGTTGTGAGCAGTGTGGAGGACCACATTTAACAAAAGATTGTCTCCGTATTGAACAAACAATGGAACAAAGAGAGAATGTTTCATACATGAACCAAAGGCCTGGAAATAATTATCAAAATAATTATCAACCGCCAAGACCAATTTACAATCAAAATCAGAATTATAACCGAAATGTTCCATACAACAACCAACAAGGTCCTAGCAATCAACAAGTATACAATAATACTTACAATCAGCGAAGACCTATTTTTCAAAACAAACCACCACAAACCGATGATAAAAAGCCAAATTTAGAAGACATGATGTCGAAGCTAGTTGAATCTCAAACTCAATTTTTCACATCTCAGAAACAAACCAATGAACAAAATCCTCAAGCATTTAGAAATCAACAAGCTTCTATTCAAAATTTGGAACAAGAAGTAAGCAACCTAGCAAGGTTAATAGGTGAAAGAAAACCGGGAAGTCTACCTAGTGATACAAATGCTAACCCCCGGAATGAAACAGCTAAAGCCATTACCACAAGATGTGGTATTACATTTAAACCACCTGAAATGCCTGTAATTTCTGATGAAGCTATTCCTACTCCATAAGAACCACAACCTGAGCAAGATAAGGAAACAGAACCGGTAGTTGAAAAGGTTAATGAAGATAACACAGTTAAGGCTAAATCTTATGTAAAACCATACCAACCACCACTTCCTTACCCGAGTAAAATGAGAAAGGAAAGAATTGAAGCCGAGCAATCCAAATTCTTGGATATGTTTAAACAAATAAATTTAAATCTTCCTTTCATTGATGTGATTTCTGGAATGCCTAGATATGCTAAATTCTTGAAAGATCTAATCACAAATAGAAAGAAAATGGAAGAACTCTCGGCTGTTACTATGAATGCTAATTGTTCTGCAGTGCTGTTGAATAAGATACCAGAAAAATTATCAGATCCAGGAAGTTTCACAATTCCATGTTTTCTGGGTAGTCTTAGTTCAATAGACGCATTGGCAGATTTAGGTGCTAGTATAAATTTAATGACGTATTCACTATACGCTAAACTAGACCTTGAAGAATTGAAACCAACACGAATAAGCATACAACTAGCAGATCGATCAGTAAAATATCCTAGAGGGATAATGGAGAACATGCTAGTTAAAGTTGGTACTTTAGTATTTCCAGTAGATTTTGTTATTCTAGATATGGAAGAAGATTCTCGAGTTCCTCTCATATTAGGAAGACCATTCTTAAACCCGGCTAAAATAATAATAGACGTGTTTGGTAAGAAACTGACCTTAAGTATAGAGAACGAGAGTATTACCGTTTAAGTTGATAGAGCAATGCAACAACCGCAATCTACAGATGATACGTGTTATTATATTCAAACTATGGATTAACATGCAGAATTGTTAGAAGAATTTCCAGAATTACAAGGAACAGGATAATGTTCTTTAGGAGAAGGAACTGAACCAATTGATGAAACTGAAATGTTAGCTGCACTTATGGCTAATGGATATGAACCAACAATAGAAGAAATTCAAATGTTAAAAGAAGAAGACAGATATCGATATAAATCATCGACAGAAGAACCACCGACATTAGAGTTAAAGCCACTTCCAAATCATTTAGAATATGCTTATTTACATGGTGAATCTGAATTACCTGTAATAATATCGTCTTCTCTTACTGAAAATGAAAAATCTCAACTCATTTCTGTGCTAAAAGCTCATAAACCAACTATTACATGGAAGATTCATGACATTAAAGGAATAAGTCCTTCGTATTGCACACATAAAATCCTTATGTAAGAAGGTCATAAAACGTATGTGCAACGCCAAAGAAGACTAAATCCTAATATGCAAGATGTTGTTAAGAAAGAAATTATTAAACTGCTAGATGCAGGTTTAATTTATCCAATTTCTGATAGTCCATGGGTAAGCCCAGTTCAATGTGTACCTAAGAAGGGTGGCATGACTGTCATCACAAATGAAAAAAATGAGCTTATTCCTACTAGGCCTGTAACAGGATGGCGTGTTTGTATTGATTATAGAAAATTAAATGACGCCACCAGAAAAGATCACTTTCACTTACCTTTCATTGATCAAATGTTGGAAAGATTAGCCGGAAATAGTTACTATTGTTTTCTTGATGATTTTTCCGGATACTTTCAAATTCCAATAGCACCTGAGGATCAAGAGAAAACCACATTCACGTGCCCTTATGGTACTTTTGCTTACAAACACATGCCATTTGGACTTTGCAATGCACCTGCAACCTTTCAAAGGTGCATGATGGCGATTTTTCACTACATGATAGAAGAATGCATGGAAGTTTTCATGGATGACTTTTCAGTCTTCGGTGATACTTTTGAATCATGTCTAGTTAATCTTGAACGAATGCTTATTAGATGCGAACAATCAAATCTAGTTCTTAATTGGGAGAAATGCCATTTCATGGTTAAAGAAGGCATCGTTCTTGGACATAAAATCTCAAAGGAAGGAATTGAAGTGGATAGAGCTAAAGTAGATGTAATTGCTAAACTTTCACATCCCACCAATGTTAGAGGAGTTAGGAGTTTTCTAGGGCATGCAGGTTTTTACCGACATTTCATAAAAGATTTTTCTAAAATTGCCACTCCTATGAATAAACTCCTGGAAAAGGATGCTCCATTCATCTTTTCGGATAAATGCATCAAATCTTTTAATATTCTTAAAGAAAAACTCACTAATGCGCCGATCATGATAACTCCAAATTGGAATCTACCGTTTGAACTTATGTCCGATGCAAGTGACTTTGCAATGGGAGCCGTTTTAGGACAAAGGAGTGAAAAAAGATTTCAACCTATTTATTATGCTAGTAAGACATTACAAGGAGCACAAACAAATTACACAACTACTGAAAAAGAACTCCTTGCTATCGTCTTTGCTTTTGACAAATTTCGTTCATATCTCGTTCTAGCTAAAACGGTGGTCTATACCGACCATTCTGCTCTTAGATACCTATTTTCAAAACAAGATGCTAAACCAAGATTAATCCATTAGATCTTACTCTTACAAGAGTTTGATATTGAAATCCGAGATAAAAAGGAGCAGAAAATCTCGCCGCTGATCATCTTTCTCGTCTTGAAAATCCTGAATTAGAAGTTCTAAATGAATCGGCCATACAAGATAACTTTCCTGATGAATATCTATTGAAGATAGATTATAGTGAAATTCCATGGTTTGCAGACTATGCAAACTACTTAGTATGTGGATTCCTTGAAAAAGGGTTGTCGTACCAAAAACGAAAGAAATTCTTTAGTGATATAAAACACTATTTCTGGGAAGATCCACATTTGTTTAAAAGTTGTCCAGATAGAATAATACGCTGATGTGTATTCGGAGATGAAGCCAGTCAAATCTTAAACCATTGTCACACAGGACCAACAGGAGGGCATTATGGGCCTCAACTCACAGCAAAAAAAGTTTACGATGCTGGATTCTATTGGCCTACAATTTTCAAAGATGCACACCTTCTTTGCAAATCATGTGATGCTTGTCAAAGGGCCGGAAAAATAAGTCAACGTGATAAAATGCCACAAAATGTCATTCAAGTATGTGAAGTATTTGACATTTGGGGTATTGACTTTATGGGCCCATTTCCAAAATCTCATAATAATCTATACATTCTCGTTGCCATTGATTATGTATCCAAATGGGCGGAAGCACAAGCTCTCCTAACTAACGATGCACGAGTTGTAGTCAACTTTTTAAAATGTCTTTTTGCAAGGTTTGGAACACCGAAAGCTTTAATAAGTGATCGGGGTACTCATTTTTGTAATAATCAACTTGAGAAAGTTCTCAAAAGATATGGAGTAACTCATAAAATCTCAACCGCTTATCATCCACAAACAAGTGGACAAGTTGAAAATACCAATCGAGCATTAAAACGTATTCTAGAGAAAACCGTAGGATCAAATCTGAAGGAATAGTCCATGAAATTAGAGGATGCACTTTGGGCTTTTAGAACAGCCTACAAAACTCTAATTGGAACTACACCTTTTAGACTCGTTTATGGAAAAGCATGTCACCTTCCAGTGGAAATTGAACACAAAGCATTTTGGGCTTTGAAGACATGTAATCTTGATTTACATGAAGATGGACGTCTACGGTTAAGCCAACTAAACGAATTAGAAGAATTAAGACATGAAGCATACGAAAATTCGTTAATCTATAAGGAAAGAACGAAGAAATGGCATGATAAAAGAATCAAAAGTTCAAAAGAATTTAAAGAAGGAGACATAGTTCTTCTTTTCAATTCACGATTCAAGCTATTTTCTGGAAAATTGAAATTAAGATGGTCTGGACCATTCATAGTCAAAAGAGTTTTCCCGTACGGAACAATAGAATTAATAAATTCAAATGGAGTTGAATTTAAAGTTAATGGTCACAGAGTTAAACATTACATAGATAATCCAATGGAAGTTGAAGATGAAGTTAATCACAATTTCGACACCACAGCTAACTAAGTGTGGGAAGGTTCGAATCTTTTTAGGGTAATATATATTTCTGTTAGAGTTAGTTATTCTGTTTTCGTGTAGTTTCCGAGAATGGAATCAAAATGGTCTTTCCCTAGCAGACCTTAAAGAACTAGGCTTCTCCCCCCATTCTGAATTTTTATTTTTTTTAGGTTTTACGAGATGAAGAATTCTTTTGATCTGAACCATGGTCTAATGCTACACGCTATGATTACTAAACGTAATAATGACACACTTCCGAGTGACTTGGTGTCAGTAATAAGAGCCAAAATGGACAGAGTAAGAAAAGAACTCAGAAAAGATCATCATAAGATACATTTTGGTAAAGGAAAATCATAATCCGTAACAAAAAGAAGAGCACGACACCTTGAAAGATGTTACAAATGCGGAAAATGGTCACACGAAGGTAAATGTTCAAATAATCAAACATATTCAAACACCGAATTTGTTACTCTATGCAGAGAAGGGCCGTTCATATGTTTAGAAAAAAAGATATTGAAGATTCGAGGTTATGCTTATGTAGCTATGGAAAACCAAATCACACGACTCTCCTATGAGTCGGCTAAAGCAGGTCTCTGAGAATTCTTTCTCATAGGTAAGTATGTACAGTTTTTATTTTTATTTTTATTGCTTTTAACCTTTTGATAATAAACGCTAAATCGTTCGCTATAAAGTATTAAATTGGTATCCAATAAAATTAGGTATGCGTAACCGAAATTATTGATATCATACAAAAATTTATTACATCACTGCGAAATTTACCATTTATTCTTAAGGTATAAATATCTTTAATCAATTAACTCAAAATATTTCAGAAATTCGTCAGGAGTAAAACTAGGTTATGGAACCGAAATTACTTTACCGAAAAAAGGAGCGTATATTTTTGATAATATTTGATTGATTAAAGTGGGATAAAAGACCAAAAAGATTTTTAATTTTATTTTTTTTACTTTGTTTTTAAAATTAATATATTAATATTAAATTAATATTATAAACTTTTTAAAATCAATATATTTAAATTTGTAAATATTTGAAAAATTAATATTTTTAATATAAGTTTGTATGAAAAAAAACAAAAATATAATATAAATTTAGTGTGAATTTTTAATTTTAATAAAATGAATTTTTAATTTTATGCATTTTAAATTTAAGTTTGGTGTGAATTTAAAAAACAAAAATTTACTTTATTTCATTAAGTTAAAAATTTTATATTTAAAATTCGTCGTGAGTTGAAAGCTAGGTCGTTGAACCAAAATTGCTTTACCCGAAGGCGGGACGAGAACTTTTATTATCATTATTTTTAATCTTATTGAATTAAAGTAAGCCAAAAACATTAAAAAACCCAAAATTCTTTACTTTTAAAACCGCGCTTAAAACGTGACAAATTTTTAAAATTTTGTCGAGGGACGGACTAGGACAACGATTCGAAATGCCCTCATCCTAAAAAGAAACAAAATTTTAATTTTTAATTAATTATATGTTTTATTAGTAATGGTTTTTATAAAAAAAAAATACCAGAACCCCATGCGATCGCATGGGGTTTGGCCAGTAAAACCATGTGATCGCATGGTGTCAAAAAACTGGTCAGGTTACAAGTTCAGCGAGTTCTGCTTCTGTCTCACTTCTCCAACACACACAATACACGAACATAGACACACACATACACTCCTAAATTCGCCATTTTTTCACCAAATTCAACCAAATTTCATCCTATAATCCGCTCTAATCATGAATTTGATAAGAAGTTTATCAAGAAGGGTAACAATTTCACCCCTAAACCTCTTTAAATTTGATTTTTAGTGTTCTTGAGCTATATTTTACCTAATTTGATTTTGTTAATTTCTAGTGTAATTAGAGTTAAATTGTTAGTATATTATGCATGTATAACCTAGATTGATGCTATTTAACATGATTTGAACCCAAAAACTTCAAAAATTTTAGGGATCTAGGGTTTGTGTTCTTGAGCAATTTGGGGCTTTTTGATATAAACAGGTTATGACCGATTTTTTTCATGAATTATTGCTAAATTAAGTAGTGTAACATGTTTAGGTAGCTAAATGATCCAAACTTTGATCCTAAACATGATTTTTGAGAATTAAAGTGGACTTTTTAAACAAGTTATTGTAATTGTTTCAAGTTGTTATTTTGCTAACACTAATGCATATTTGGATGCACAAAATTTGTGTTTAATGTGTTTTGCAGAGATTTACTAATACTGATGGTGCATCATCATCATCTAGACAACCTACTCCAGAACCTGAACCAGAAATGCAATATGAACCTGAACCGGAGCAACAACAGGAACAACAACAACCTGCTCAACACGTTCCATATTATGATCCGCAACTAGAATATATTGATGCCTACGTAGTATTTCCGATGCATCCGATAGTACAACACCCAACGTTTCAAGAAGAACGGTTGCATCCTAATCTGAGGTTTGATCGAAGTTGGAGAGATTACCCGACATATCAAAGTAACAAATTCAAATTGGTAACGAAAAATGTAGAAGTGCTGAGGGTAATCGATTGGGAGCCTTTGGAAAGGGTCCAAATAGCTAACTCAGTTAGACAGCATTTGATCCAAAGGTATGGCAGCTCTTCTTTTCCCGATTGGGAACGTTTATTCACCATTCGTAGGCCTGTATATAAGGAATGGTGCGTTGAGCTTATGAGTACTATTTCACTTAATGCGAATGTAGTTAGGTTAGATGATAGAAGTTTTCTTAGATTTATACTTGGCCCTAGGATGTACAGGATGTCCATGCTGGACATGGCCAGGGCTTTATAGATATATACATCGGCTGAATTACTACTACCCGATTGTATGAATTTGATTTATCATGGTGAAAGGGTAGATAGGAATTTTGATGCTAACGCCGTGTGGAGGCGTATGTCAGATTATAATGTTTTTGGACGGGCAGGAACACACTCCTACTTACATATTCACAGAGCCGAGCTTCGTATAATTCATAGATTTCTAGCTAACTCGATTACACAGAGAGGTCACAACAAGGAGAAAATGACCTTACATGATTTATTCTACCTTAAGTGTATTCGAGACCCAAGAGGCTTTGTTAATATCCCCTACTGTGTTGGTTTTTATTTGTCTAAGATAGTAGAAGGAATACAGGAAGGGGGAATAATAGGAGGAGGTATTTTTGTTACTCTCATTGGAGAGTATTTAGGTGTAGATAAGGATCAAGGGGGTCCACTCATGGTTTATAGGGAACAGGATGATACTTTAGGATTGAAGGTCTATCAGGGTGCTAAGGTATTGAAGAGCAGACGCAATCAGGTAGTACCATATGTTGGTCGTCATCCACAGGTAGAGAGAGGTTCAGATGAGGAAATGGAGGAAGCAGATGACATTAGGGATGTCATTAGGGAGGCTATGACTGACGTCTACCAGCGTAAAGATGAGGTAGAAATGACAAACGAGGAGAGACATAGACGGTACGAGCAGTAGCAAGCCCGGAATGAGTACGAGCATTCTAGGCAACGACAGCATGATAGATGGGACTATCATCAGCGTCAGATCATGAGTCGGCTATCACCTCAGGATCACTACGTACCGACCCGACCCGCTTACTATCCTCCACACCAGCCCGAGATGAGACCACCATTTACTCTCTACGACCTTAACCAGGCCTACTAGTACACCTATCACCAACCATGGAACCCGACCGACGACATGAACTGGAACCCCTATCCAGATTGATATAGTTCCCGTTAGTTATTTCTATGATTTTTATCTTTTTATTATTTTTATTTATTTATGTTTAAACATACAAATATTGATACTTTTATGTAAGTTTAATATTTTTATTATGTTGTACTAATATTTCATATTTGATTTGAAAGTGGGATTTTAAGTCCCATTTCAAATTACCATGCATGTTTATATTTGTATTGTATGTATTTTATTTCATATACACAACAGGGTAAAACTGCGCATTTTCAAAGACTGGCATTAAGTTCAGCAAAAGCTACTAATTTTGACGACAAAACGAAAAACAAATGTGATGTAACAATAAGACGGAATGAACAAATGATGTGCACCATTTATCATTCAGCAAACAAACGCCAATATGTTTGAAAACTTGGGTAAAATTTAATCATTTTTCTACACTAATCACCCTCAATAATTTAGATTGTTACTGATTTCTTGCAAATGAGGGCATTGCAAGATCTTAAGTGTGGGAAGGGGTTAAATTCTTTCGGATTTTTTAAAATTTTTTGACTTAAACACTTGGTTACCATTAAAAATACTAGTAACGCAGTAGTTGTATTAGAATCTAGTACTCTCTGATAATAAAGAACAGCCCTAGTCTTATATACTGACTACCCAATTCTAGTAAAAATTTTCAAAATTTTTAATTAAATGAACTCAAAATCATGTTTATACATATTTATGAACAATAAAATTAGGTGTTAACACCGAAATTATTGTTACCTCGGAAAGGACATAAATTGAGAAACAACCCAAAATGTTAGAATTCATTTAAAATAGAATAGAGGTGATGTTTTAGCAGAGTAGTATATAAAATAGCTTATATTTTTACAGGAAAAACTATTAAATACAATACATTTTTACACAAGATATTTATTTATTTATAGAATGGATATACTTAAACCTTGCTACAACACTTATAGGCAGTGTACCTAATCGTACAGTAGTGTAGTTTTTAGTAAGTCCGGTTCGTTCCACGGGGAAAATCTTTAAACAAAGCTTAACGCTATATTAGTTTACTTTTATAAAAATACAAATATATATACAAGTAATATTATTATTATAAAGGGGGGTTTTTACCGTTTAATGACCGGTTTGTCGATTTTAAAACTTTAGTCGCAGTTAAAACCAAATGTAAAATAATAAATATAAATACAAGACTTAAATTAAAGCGTAAAGTAAATAACAATAATGAAATTGCGAATAATAAAAGTGCGATAAAATAAACTTGCGATAATTAAAAAGTACGATAATTAAAAGTGCAATTAAATACAATAACAATAAAAATGTGATAATTAGAAGTGCAATTAAATATAAAATAAAGGAAATTAAATATGAAATAAAAGAATTATGCTTATTTAAACTTCCGTAATCATGATGTTTGACGTGTTGATTTTAGTTTTATGCCCATGGGATAATTGTCCTTTGTCCTGGATTATTTAATATGTCCGTCTGGTTTTTGTCCATAACAGTCCATCAGTCATAAATATAAAGTGCGAGTGTCCTCGTCAAATTATCCTTATACCCGAAGTTAAATATTCCAAGTAATTGGGGACTTAAACTGTAACAAGATTTTAATACTTTGTTTAATAATTACACCAGGATGTCGACTGAGTGTAATCCAAGGTTTTAATATTTTGTTATCAATTATACCAAGTGTCCTTATATATAATTTCACCCCTGTTTTAATTATTCTAGTGGCTATTAATCCATTCCCGTGTCCGGTTAAATGAACGATTATTCGTACATATAAATACCCCGCCCATCGTGTCCGATCGAGTGTATATGGTAATTGATAGGGACGCCCAATTGTAAATCTTTATATTAACATTAACAAACTATCATTTAGTTAAACAAATATAAAGCCCATTAATAGCCCATAGTCTAATCACAAGTGTCGTTCTTTTGTCCAAACCCCAATTATGGTACAAAGCTCAATTACCCAATTTTAGTAATTAGCCCAACATCATGATTACTTCGTTTTAAATAAGCATAATAATAATTTAGCTACGAGACATTAATGTAAAAAGGTTGAACATAACTTACAATGATTAAAAATAGCGTAGCGTTACACGAACAGAATTTCGACTTACACCCTTACAACATTCGCTAACATACCCTTATTATTAGAATTAAAATTAAAATTAAAATATAAATTATAAATATTACGATATAGATAGAGAGATGGATGATATATGTTATCAAAAATGATCAGAATTCGGTTGGCTTTATAGGGACTTTCAAAACTTGGGGCTCCGCGACTCGCGGCACATTTTGCCTTCAAACTCCGCGAGTCGCGGAGTTTGCTTTTACAGCTCACACAAGTTTGGCTCTTTGTTTACCGACGGTTTTATAAATAAATATAATATATTAAATAATTATAAGAATTATTTAAATATTGTATTATATTTATGTGCATAGTTGACTTGTAATTTTTAGTCCGTTGCGTCGAGCGTTGAGAGTTGACTCTGGTCCCGGTTCCGGATTTTCGAACGTCCTTGCGTACAATTTAATATTTTGTACTTTGCGTTTTGAATCTTGTACTCTTGTAATTTCGAGACGTTTCTTATCAATAATTGGAACCTCTTTGATTGTATTTTGTACTTTTGAGCTTTTTGGTCGTTTGCGTCTTCAATTCGTCGAATCTGTCTTTTGTCTTCACCTTTTATTATTTAAACGAATATCACTTGTAAATAGAACAATTGCAACTAAAAGCTTGTCTTTCTTGAGGAATAATGCTATGAAATATATGTTCGTTTTTAGCATTATCAAATATTCCCACACTTGAGCGTTGCTTGTCCTCAAGCAATATCGTCTTGAGATACTAGAATCACTTCTTTATTCTTCACACTTTGTACATCAGTGATTTCTATACGGCGGTATAAACAATGGTAGTAACGATATGGTTTACAGTCCCACATGACTATAAAAATTTAGATCCATTAAGGAAATTGGATCTTTATGAAAACATTTGATCTTTTGAAAATTAAATCTAGTTTTTACCCTAGATAAGTTTTCCGGAATAACCCTTTACCGGTGATTGCAAAATATTTTTGTGGGTTTGGTGGATTTCAGATTTGAAAATTTTAGCTCAAAACTTATGGTTTTGTGTCACCCACTTGCTAACCTTGTATTTGGAAAGCAACACGTCCAGTTTACTTGTCCCGTATATTACCTTTCGGTAAACTACCGTCCGGTTGTAAAGGAAAGCTTTGAACAAGCAACTGTTAAGGCAATGTCCCCTGACATGCTTTTAATTATGGTCTATAACGTGTCGGACGCAATTACTATCCTTGGTAGGAGCAATAGTAATGCTCACCCTTATGATTTTTCGGTCTGGCACAAGGTCCTGTCTTTGACCACTATGCAACCACCGTTCTTACGGTTGACACCCGATTTAGTTCAGGTGACCTAATGAATTCCAGGTGAATTCCTAGGATTTCACATTCAATGGTAATGAACGCATTGAAAATAGGGTTTTCAGAAAACAAATCGGTTTGTAATTTTGATCAAAATATTTTCTCGTTCAAGCTCGAGTTTAGATATCATTGAATTCCATGAGTTTGAATTCTCAATCTTTAAGGTCAATCTCAAGGATTGAGTAATATCAGTCTTAAAAGCTGATTTTTAATCTTTAAGGAGATTATCCTTTCTGGGGATCTGATTCATTAGTCTTATCCAGCTAATTTGCATGGTGCCCCCCCATTTTACGAGATAAATCCTTCTCATGGTTAGGATAAATCTGACCACTTGGCGACCCTGTTTAATGCTGAGGTGAAATGTCCCGTTCTTATTGATTAAAAACGTTCCATATTAATTGATTTCGTTGCGAGGTTTTGACCTCTATATGAGACGTTTTTCAAAGACTGCATTCATTTTTAAAACAAACCATAACCTTTATTTCATAAATAAAGGTTTAAAAAGCTTTACGTAGATTATCAAATAATGATAATCTAAAATATCCTGTTTACACACGACCATTACATAATGGTTTACAATACAAATATGTTACATCGAAATCAGTTTCTTGAATGCAGTTTTTACACAATATCATACAAACATGGACTCCAAATCTTGTCTTTATTTTAGTATGCAATAGCGGAAGCTCTTAATATTCACCTGAGAATAAACATGCTTTAAACGTCAACAAAAATGTTGATGAGTTATAGGTTTAACCTATATATATTAAATCGTAACAATAGACCACAAGATTTCATATTTCAATATACATCCCATACATAGAGATAAAAATCATTCATATGGTGAACACCTGGTAACCGACATTAACAAGATGCATATATAAGAATATCCCCATCATTCCGGGACACCCTTCGGATATGATATAAATTTCGAAGTACTAAAGCATTCGGTACTTTGGATGGGGTTTGTTAGGCCCAATAGATCTATCTTTAGGATTCGCGTCAATTAGGGTGTCTGTTCCCTAATTCTCAGATTACCAGACTTAATAAAAAGGGGCATATTCGATTTCGATAATTCAACCATAGAATGTAGTTTCACGTACTTGTGTCTATTTTGTAAATCATTTATAAAACCTGCATGTATTCTCATCCCAAAAATATTAGATTTTAAAAGTGGGACTATAACTCACTTTCACAGATTTTTACTTCGTCGGGAAGTAAGACTTGGCCACTGGTTGATTCACGAACCTATAACAATATATACATATATATCAAAGTATGTTCAAAATATATTTACAACACTTTTAATATATTTTGATGTTTTAAGTTTATTAAGTCAGCTGTCCTCGTTAGTAACCTACAACTAGTTGTCCACAGTTAGATGTACAGAAATAAATCGATAAATATTATCTTGAATCAATCCACGACCCAGTGTATACGTATCTCAGTATTGATCACAACTCAAACTATATATATTTTGGAATCAACCTCAACCCTGTATAGCTAACTCCAACATTCACATATAGAGTGTCTATGGTTGTTCCGAAATATATATAGATGTGTCGACATGATAGGTTGAAACATTGTATACGTGTCTATGGTATCTCAAGATTACATAATATACAATACAAGTTTATTAAGTTATGGTTGGAATAGATTTGTTACCAATTTTCACGTAGCTAAAATGAGAAAAATTATCCAATCTTGTTTTACCCATAACTTCTTCATTTTAAATCCGTTTTGAGTGAATCAAATTGCTATGGTTTCATATTGAACTCTATTTTATGAATATAAACAGAAAAAGTATAGGTTTATAGTCGGAAAAATAAGTTACAAGTTATTTTTGTAAAGGTAGTCATTTCAGTCGAAAGAACGACGTCTAGATGACCATTTTAGAAAACATACTTCCACTTTGAGTTTAACCATAATTTTTGGATATAGTTTCATGTTCATAATAACAATCATTTTCTCAGAATAACAACTTTTAAATCAAAGTTTATCATAGTTTTTAATTAACTAGTCCAAAACAGCCCGCGGTGTTACTACGACGGCGTAAATCCGGTTTTACGGTGTTTTTCGTGTTTCTAGGTTTTAAATCATTAAGTTAGCATATCATATAGATATAGAACATGTGTTTAGTTGATTTTAAAAGTCAAGTTAGAAGGATTAACTTTTGTTTGCGAACAAGTTTAGAATTAACTAAACTATGTTCTAGTGATTACAAGTTTAAACCTTCGAATAAGATAGCTTTATATGTATGAATCGAATGATGTTATGAACATAATTACTACCTTAAGTTCCTTGGATAAACCTACTAGAAAAGAGAAAAATGGATCTAGCTTCAAAGGATCCTTGGATGGCTCGAAGTTCTTGAAGCAGAATCATGACACGAAAACAAGTTCAAGTAAGATCATCACTTGAAATAAGATTGTTATAGTTATAGAAATTGAACCAAAGTTTGAATATGATTATTACCTTGTATTAGAATGATAACCTACTGTAAGAAACAAAGATTTCTTGAGGTTGGATGATCACCTTACAAGATTGGAAGTGAGCTAGCAAACTTAAAAGTATTCTTGATTTTATGTAACTAGAACTTGTAGAATATATGAAGAACACTTAGAACTTGAAGATAGAACTTGAGAGAGATCAATTAGATGAAGAAAATTGAAGAATGAAAGTGTTTGTAGGTGTTTTTGGTCGTTGATGTATGGATTAGATATAAAGGATATGTAATTTTGTTTTCATGTAAATAAGTCATGAATGATTACTCATATTTTTGTAATTTTATGAGATATTTCATGCTAGTTGCCAAATGATGGTTCCCACATGTGTTAGGTGACTCACATGGGCTGCTAAGAGCTGATCATTGGAGTGTATATACCAATAGTACATACATCTAAAAGCCGTGTATTGTACGAGTACGAATACGGGTGCATACGAGTAGAATTGTTGATGAAACTGAACGAGGATGTAATTGTAAGCATTTTTGTTAAGTAGAAGTATTTTGATAAGTGTATTGAAGTCTTTCAAAAGTGTATAAATACATATTAAAACACTACATGTATATACATTTTTACTGAGTCGTTAAGTCATCGTTAGTCGTTACATGTAAGTGTTGTTTTGAAACCTTTAGGTTAACGATCTTGTTAAATGTTTTTAACCCAATGTTTATAATATCAAATGAGATTTTAAATTATTATATTATCATGATATTATCATGTATGAATATCTCTTAATATGATATATATACATTAAATGTCTTTACAACGATAATCGTTACATATATGTCTCGTTTAAAAATCATTAAGTTAGTAGTCTTGTTTTTACATATGTAGTTCATTATTAATATACTTAATGATATGTTTACTTATCATAGTATCATGTTAACTATATATATATATCCATATATATGTCATCATATAGTTTTTACAAGTTTTAACGTTCGTGAATCACCGGTCAACTTGGGTGGTCAATTGTCTATATGAAACATATTTCAATTAATCAAGTCTTAACAAGTTTGATTGCTTAACATGTTGGAAACATTTAATCATGTAAATATCAATCTCAATTAATATATATAAACATGGAAAAGTTCGGGTCACTACAGTACCTACCCGTTAAATAAATTTCGTCCCGAAATTTTAAGCTGTTGAAGGTGTTGACGAATCTTCTGGAAATAGATGCGGATATTTCTTCTTCATCTGATCTTCATGCTCCCAGGTGAACGCGGGTCCTCTACGAGCATTCCATCGAACCTTAACAATTGGTATCTTGTTTTGCTTAAGTCTTTTAACCTCACGATCCATTATTTCGACGGGTTCTTCGATGAATTGAAGTTTTTCGTTGATTTGGATTTCATCTAACGGAATAGTGAGATCTTCTTTAGCAAAACATTTCTTCAAATTCGAGACATGGAAAGTGTTATGCACAGCCGCGAGTTGTTGAGGTAACTCAAGTCGGTAAGCTACTGGTCCGACACGATCAATAATCTTGAATGGTCCAATATACCTTGGATTTAATTTCCCTCGTTTACCAAATCGAACAACCCCTTTCCAAGGTGCAACTTTAAGCATGACCATCTCTCCAATTTCAAATTCTATATCTTTTCTTTTAATGTCAGCGTAGCTCTTTTGTCGACTTTGGGCGGTTTTCAACCGTTGTTGAATTTGGATGATCTTCTCGGTAGTTTCTTGTATAATCTCCGGACCCGTAATCTGTCTATCCCCCACTTCACTCCAACAAATCAGAGACCTGCACTTTCTACCATAAAGTGCTTCAAACGGCGCCATCTCAATGCTTAAATGGTAGCTGTTGTTGTAGGAAAATTCTGCTAACGGTAGATGTCGATCCCAACTGTTTCCGAAATCAATAACACATGCTCGTAGCACGTCTTCAAGCGTTTGTATCGTCCTTTCGCTCTGCCCATCAGTTTGTAGATGATAGGTAGTACTCATGTCTAGACGAGTTCCTAATGCTTGCTGTAATGTCTGCCAGAATCTTGAAATAAATCTACCATCCCTATCAGAGATAATAGAGATTGGTATTCCATGTCTGGAGACGACTTCCTTCAAATACAGTCGTGCTAACTTTTCCATCTTGTCATCTTCTCTTATTGGTAGGAAGAGTGCTGATTTGGTGAGACGATCAACTATTACCCAAATAGTATCAAAACCACTTGCAGTCCTTGGCAATTTAGTGATGAAATCCATGGTAATGTTTTCCCATTTCCATTCCGGGATTTCGGGTTGTTGAAGTAGACCTGATGGTTTCTGATGCTCAGCTTTGACCTTAGAACACGTCAAACATTCTCCTACGTATTTAGCAACATCGGATTTCATACCCGGCCACCAAAAATGTTTCTTGAGATCCTTGTACATCTTCCCCGTTCCAGGATGTATTGAGTATCTGGTTTTATGAGCTTCTCTAAGTACCATTTCTCTCATATCTCCAAATTTTGGTACCCAAATCCTTTCAGCCCTATACCGGGTTCCGTCTTCCCGAATATTAAGATGCTTCTCCGATCCTTTGGGTATTTCATCCTTTAAATTTCCCTCTTTTAAAACTCCTTGTTGCGCCTCCTTTATTTGAGTAGTAAGGTTATTATGAATCATTATATTCATAGATTTTACTCGAATGGGTTCTCTGTCCTTCCTGCTCAAGGCATCGGCTACCACATTTGCCTTCCCCGGGTGGTAACGAATCTCGAAGTCGTAATCATTCAACAATTCAATCCACCTACGTTGCCTCATATTCAGTTGTTTCTGATTAAATATGTGTTGAAGACTTTTGTGGTCGGTATATATAATACTTTTGACCCCATATAAGTAGTGCCTCCAAGTCTTTAATGCAAAAACAACCGCGCCTAATTCCAAATCATGCGTCGTATAATTTTGCTCGTGAATCTTCAATTGTCTAGACGCATAAGCAATCACCTTCGTTCGTTGCATTAATACACAACCGAGACCTTGCTTTGATGCGTCACAATAAATCACAAAATCATCATTCCCTTCAGGCAATGACAATATAGGTGCCGTAGTTAGCTTTTTCTTCAATAACTGAAACGCTTTCTCTTGTTCATCATTCCATTCAAATTTCTTCCCTTTATGCGTTAATGCAGTTAAGGGTTTTGCTATTCTGGAAAAGTCTTGGATGAACCTTCTGTAGTAACCAGCTAGTCCTAAAAACTAGCGTATGTGTTTCGGAGTTTTCGGGGTTTCCCACTTTTCAACAGTTTCTATCTTTGCCGGATCCACCTTAATACCTTCTTTGTTCACTATGTGACCGAGGAATTGAACTTCTTCCAACCAAAATGCACACTTTGAAAACTTAGCGTACAATTCTTCCTTCCTCAATACTTCTAACACCTTTCTCAAATGTTCACCGTGTTCTTGGTCATTCTTTGAGTAAATAAGTATGTCATCAATAAAAACAATGACAAACTTGTCAAGGTATGGTCCACACACTCGGTTCATAAGGTCCATGAACACAGCTGGTGCATTAGTTAAACCAAACGGCATGACCATAAACTCATAATGACCGTAACGTGTTCTGAAAGCAGTCTTTGGAATATCATCTTCTTTCACCCGCATTTGATGATACCCGGAACGTAAGTCTATTTTTAAATAAACAGACGAGCCTTGTAGTTGATCAAATAAGTCGTCGATTCTCGGTAGTGGGTAGCGGTTCTTGATGGTAAGTTTGTTCAACTCTCGGTAGTCGATACACAACCTGAATGTACCATCTTTCTTCTTGACAAACAAAACAGGAGCTCCCCACGGTGATGTACTTGGTCGAATGAAACCACGCTCTAAAAGTTCTTGTAATTGGCTTTGCAGTTCTTTCATTTCGCTGGGTGCGAGTCTGTAACGAGCACGAGCTATTGGTGCAGCTCCTGGTACAAAATCTATTTGAAATTCAACGGATCGATGTGGGGGTAATCCCGGTAATTCTTTCGGAAATACATCGGGAAATTCTTTTGCGACGGGAACATCATTGATGCTCTTTTCTTCAGTTTGTACTTTCTCGACGTGTGCTAGAATAGTATAGCAACCTTTTCTTATTAGTTTTTGTTCCTTCAAATTAGTAATAAGATGTAGCTTCGTGTTGCCCTTTTCTCCGTACACCATTAAGGGTTTTCCTTTTTCTCGTATAATGCGAATTGCATTTTTATAACAAACGATCTCTGCTTTCACTTCTTTCAACCAGTCCATACCGATTATCACATCAAAACTCCCTAACTCTACTGGTATCAAATCAATCTTAAATGTTTCGCTAACCAGTTTAATTTCTCGATTCCGACATATATTATCTGCTGAAATTAATTTACCATTTGCTAATTCGAGTAAAAATTTACTATCCAAAGGCGTCAATGGACAACTTAATTTAGCACAAAAATCTCTACTCATATAGCTTCTATCCGCACCCGAATCAAATAAAACGTAAGCAAATTTATTGTCAATAAGAAACGTACCCGTAACAAGCTCCGGGTCTTCCTGTGCCTCTGCCGCATTAATATTGAAAACTCTTCCGCGGCCTTGTCCATTCGTGTTCTCCTGGTTCGGGCAATTTCTAATAATGTGGCCCGGTTTTCCACATTTATAACAAACTACATTGGCATAACTTGCTCCGACACTACTTGCTCCGCCATTACTCGTTCCGACACTATTTGTTCCTTTCGTTCTATTAACCCCTGGTCCGTAGACCTCACACTTCGCCGCGCTATGACCATTTCTTTTATATTTGTTGCAAAATTTGGTGCAGAACCCCGAGTGATACTTTTCACACCTTTGGCATAGCTGCTTCTGATTGTTGTTGTTGTTGCGGTTATTATTGTTGTTGGGATGATTGTTGTAGTTGCTGTTGTTGTTGTTGTTGTTGTTGGGCCGTTTGTTGTAGTTGCGATTGATGTTGCGATTGTTGGGATAATTGTTTCGATTATTGTTGTAATTGCTGTTGTTGTTGTATTGGTGATTCTTATCACCGTTTTCCTCCCACTTTCTTTTGACTTGCTTCACATTGGCCTCTTCAGCAGTCTGTTCTTTAATTCTTTCTTCAATCTGGTTCACTAGTTTGTGAGCCATTCTACATGCCTGTTGTATGGAGGAGGGCTCGTGTGAACTTATATCTTCTTGGATTCTTTCCGGTAATCCTTTCATAAACGCATCGATCTTCTCTTCCTCATCTTCGAACGCTCCCGGACACAATAGGCATAATTCTGTGAATCGTCTTTCGTACGTGGTAATATCAAATCCTTGGGTTCGTAACCCTCTAAGTTCTGTCTTGAGCTTATTGACCTCCGTTCTGGGACGGTACTTCTCGTTCATTAAGTGCTTGAATGCTGACCACGGTAGTGCGTAAGCATCATCTTGTCCCACTTGCTCTAGATAGGTATTCCACCATGTTAACGCAGAACCTGTGAAGGTATGCGTAGCGTACTTCACTTTGTCCTCTTCAGTACACTTACTTATGGCAAACACCGATTCGACCTTCTCGGTCCACCGTTTCAATCCGATCGGTCCTTCGGTTCCATCAAATTCCAAAGGTTTGCAAGCAGTGAATTCTTTGTAGGTGCATCCTACACGATTTCCTGTACTGCTAGATCCAAGGTTATTGTTGGTATGTAGCGCAGCCTGTACTGCGGCTATGTTTGAAGCTAGAAAAGTACGGAATTCCTCTTCATTCATATTCACGGTGTGTCGAGTAGTCGGTGCCATTTTCTTCAAAATAGTCAAATGGAACAAGTTAATCATACAGAATATTAAGAGTAGTTAATAGTATTTCGTAGCATAATATGAACTCATTTATAAAAGCTTTTTCTTCATATTAGCGTTTTATAAGTTTAAATTCGGGTAGTACCTAACCGTTAAGTTCATACTTAGTAGCTAATATACAATTCAACTACTACAATTCTATATGAAAAACTGATTATAATAATATTTCGCGTTCAAACTTTTACACAATATTTTACAAACTTACAATACCGCTTATTTTACATATAGCATGAAATATAGCACACAATAAATTTGATACCAGATGGTTGTGAAGATAATTCTAGCTAGTACACAAGTCGTTCAGCAAAGGCAATAAAGACACGTAATTCATACGTCCAGAAACGAGTCATGCATTCTGGTTTTACTAGGATTACTTCCCATCCTTGGTCTTGTGGAACATAACCGTTATGGCCGTTGATAAGACAGCGTGTTGTAACGTCATCAAAGGGACGAGGGTTACGTAATGTCCAACAGTCCCGTAACAATCTAAAAACCTCATTTCTTACCCCAATTACCGACTCCGTCACTTGTGGGAACGTTTTGTTTAATAGTTGTAGCCCGATGTTCTTGTTCTCACTTTGGTGAGAAGCGAACATTACTAATCCGTAAGCATAACATGCTTCTTTATGTTGCATGTTAGCCGCTTTTTCTAAATCACGAAGTCCAATATTCTGATATATTGAGTCAAAATAATTTCTTAACCCATTGCGTAAAATAGCATTTGGGTTCCCCGCAATATATGCGTCAAAGTAAACACATCGTAACTTATTGGTTTCCCAATGTGATATCCCCCATCTTTCAAACGAAAGTCTCTTATAAACCAAGACATTCTTGGAACGTTCTTCGAATGTCTTACAAACTGATCTCGCCTTAAATAGTTGTGCCGAAGAATTCTGACCGACTCTAGACAAGATTTCATCAATCATGTCTCTGGGTAGGTCTCTTAAAATATTGGGTTGTCTATCCATTTTGTGTTTTTATACTGTAAAATAGACAAGAGTTAGATTCATAAAAAAAAAATACTTATTAATACAAGCAATTTTTACATATATCATAAAGCATAAGCACACTATATTACATATATTACACCACACGAATACAACTATCTTATTCCGACTCGCTTGTTTCTTCTTCTTCGGTTTTGGTTCGTTTTGCCAAGTTTCTAGGGATATATGATGTTCCCCTAATACGAGCCGTCGTTTTCCACATTGGTTTAGAAAAACCTGGTGGTTTAGAGGTTCCCGGGTCATTGTTACAACTTAAGGACTTCGGGGGTTGACGATACATATAAAGTTCATCGGGGTTGGAATTAGATTTCTCTATTTTTATGCCCTTTCCCTTATTATTTTCTTTTGCCTTTTTAAATTCAGTTGGGGTAATTTCTATAACATCATCGGAATTCTCGTCGGAATCCGATTCATCGGAGAATTGGTAATCCTCCCAATATTTTGCTTCCTTGGCGGAAACACTATTGACCATAATTAACCTTGGTCGGTTGGTTGAGGATTTTCTTTTACTTAACCGTTTTATTATTTCCCCCACCGGTTCTATTTCTTCATCCGGTTCCGATTCTTCTTCCGGTTCCGATTCTTCTTCCGGTTCCGACTCTTCTTCCGGTTCCTCTTCGGGAACTTGTGAATCAGTCCACGAATCATTCCAATTTACATTTGACTCTTCATTATTATTAGGTGAGTCAATGGGACTTGTTCTAGAGGTAGACATCTATCACATAATATCAAACGCGTTAAGAGATTAATATATCACATTATATTCACATGTTAAAAATATATAGTTTCCAACAAAATTTGTTAAGCAATCATTTTTCAAGTAAACACGGTCGAAGTCCAGACTCACTAATGCATCCTAACAAACTCGATAAGACACACTAATGCAAAATTCTGGTTCTCTAAGACCAACGCTCGGATACCAACTGAAATGTCCCGTTCTTATTGATTAAAAACGTTCCATATTAATTGATTTCGTTGCTAGGTTTTGACCTCTATATGAGACGTTTTTCAAAGACTGCATTCATTTTTAAAACAAACCATAACCTTTATTTCATAAATAAAGGTTTAAAAAGTTTTACGTAGATTATCAAATAATGATAATCTAAAATATCCTGTTTACACACGACCATTACATAATGGTTTACAATACAAATATGTTACATCGAAATCAGTTTCTTGAATGCAGTTTTTACACAATATCATACAAACATGGACTCCAAATCTTGTCTTTATTTTAGTATGCAACAGCGGAAGCTCTTAATATTCACCTGAGAATAAACATGCTTTAAACGTCAACAAAAATGTTGGTGAGTTATAGGTTTAACCTATATATATTAAATCGTAACAATAGACCACAAGATTTCATATTTCAATATACATTCCATACATAGAGATAAAAATCATTCATATGGTGAACACCTGGTAACCGACATTAACAAGATGCATATATAAGAATATCTCCATCATTCCGGGACACCTTTCGGATATGATATAAATTTCGAAGTACTAAAGCATCCGGTACTTTGGATGGGGTTTGTTAGGCCCAATAGATCTATCTTTAGGATTCGCGTCAATTAGGGTGTCTGTTCCCTAATTCTCAGATTACCAGACTTAATAAAAAGGGGCATATTCGATTTCGATAATTCAACCATAGAATGTAGTTTCACGTACTTGTGTCTATTTTGTAAATCATTTATAAAACCTGCATGTATTCTCATCCCAAAAATATTAGATTTTAAAAGTGGGACTATAACTCACTTTCACATATTTTTACTTCGTCGGGAAGTAAGACTTGGCCACTGGTTGATTCACGAACCTATAACAATATATACATATATATATCAAAGTATGTTCAAAATATATTTACAACACTTTTAATATATTTTGATGTTTTAAGTTTATTAAGTCAGCTGTCCTGGTTAGTAACCTACAACTAGTTGTCCACAGTTAGATGTACAGAAATAAATCAATAAATATTATCTTGAATCAATCCACAACCCAGTGTATACGTATCTCAGTATTGATCACAACTCAAACTATATATATTTTGGAATCAACCTCAACCCTGTATAGCTAACTCCAACATTCACATATAGAGTGTCTATGGTTGTTCCGAAATATATATAGATGTGTCGACATGATAGGTCGAAACATTGTATACATGTCTATGGTATCTCAAGATTACATAATATACAATACAAGTTTATTAAGTTATGGTTGGAATAGATTTGCTACCAATTTTCACGTAGCTAAAATGAGAAAAATTATCCAATCTTGTTTTACCCATAACTTCTTCATTTTAAATCCGTTTTGAGTGAATCAAATTGCTATGGTTTCATATTGAACTCTATTTTATGAATCTAAAAATAAAAAGTATAGGTTTATAGTCGGAAAAATAAGTTACAAGTTGTTTTTGTAAAGGTAGTCATTTCAGTCGAAAGAACGACGTCTAGATGACTATTTTAGAAAACATACTTCCACTTTGAGTTTAACCATAATTTTTGGATATAGTTTCTTGTTCATAATAACAATCATTTTATCAGAATAACAACTTTTAAATCAAAGTTTATCATAGTTTTTAATTAACTAACCCAAAACAGCCCGCGGTGTTACTACGACGGCGTAAATCCGGTTTTACGGTATTTTTCGTGTTTCTAGGTTTTAAATCATTAAGTTAGCATATCATATAGATATAGAACATGTGTTTAGTTGATTTTAAAAGTCAAGTTAGAAGGATTAACTTGTGTTTGCGAACAAGTTTAGAATTAACTAAACTATGTTCTAGTGATTACAAGTTTAAACCTTCGAATAAGATAGCTTTATATGTATGAATCGAATGATGTTATGAACATCATTACTACCTTAAGTTCCTTGGATAAACCTACTGGAAAAGAGAAAAATAGATCTAGCTTCAAAGGATCCTTGGATGGCTCGAAGTTCTTGAAGCAGAATCATGACACGAAAACAAGTTCAAGTAAGATCATCACTAGAAATAAGATTGTTATAGTTATAGAAATTGAACCAAAGTTTGAATATGATTGTTACCTTGTATTAGAATGATAACCTACTGTAAGAAACAAAGATTTCTTGAGGTTGGATGATCACCTTACAAGATTGGAAGTGAGCTAGCAAATTTGAAAGTATTCTTGATTTTATGTAACTAGAACTTGTAGAATATATGAAGAACACTTAGAACTTGAAGATAGAACTTGAGAGAGATCAATTAGATGAAGAAAATTGAAGAATGAAAGTTTTTATAGGTGTTTTTGGTCGTTGATGTATGTATTAGATATAAAGGATATGTAATTTTGTTTTCATGTAAATAAGTCATGAATGATTACTCATATTTTTGTAATTTTATGAGATATTTCATGCTAGCTGCCAAATGATGGTTCCCACATGTGTTAGGTGACTCACATGGGCTGCTAAGAGCTGATCATTGGAGTGTATATACCAATAGTACATACATCTAAAAGCTGTGTATTGTACGAGTACGAATACGGGTGCATACGAGTAGAATTGTTGATGAAACTGAACGAGGATGTAATTGTAAGCATTTTTGTTAAGTATAAGTATTTTGATAAGTGTATTGAAGTCTTTCAAAAGTGTATAAATACATATTAAAACACTACATGTATATACATTTTAACTGAGTCGTTAAGTCATCGTTAGTCGTTACATGTAAGTGTTGTTTTGAAACCTTTAGGTTAACGATCTTGTTAAATGTTTTTAACCCAATGTTTATAATATCAAATGAGATTTTAAATTATTATATTATCATGATATTATCATGTATGAATATCTCTTAATATGATATATATATACATTAAATGTCTTTACAACGATAATCGTTACATATATGTCTCGTTTAAAAATCATTAAGTTAGTAGTCTTGTTTTTACATATGTAGTTCATTATTAATATACTTAATGATATGTTTACTTATCATAGTATCATGTTAACTATATATATATCCATATATATGTCATCATATAGTTTTTACAAGTTTTAACGTTCGTGAATCACCGGTCAACTTGGGTGGTCAATTGTCTATATGAAACATATTTCAATTAATCAAGTCTTAACAAGTTTGATTGCTTAACATGTTGGAAACATTTAATCATGTAAATATCAATCTCAATTAATATATATAAACATGGAAAAGTTCGGGTCACTACATGAGGTCCGTGGATTTCCTGCTGATTTTAGTGATGACTTTTCTAGATTTTTCGTCAACCTACAGCTGGTCTGGACGACAACTTCATGACCTAAATCAAGAAGCGCGTGTCTTTTTCGGAAGACTTTACTTCTTTTTAATGATGGAATTGATTCATCGTATAGATCCATCTCTTCTTTTCTTTCATCGGGTAAAACATTTTAGTTTAGTCCAAAGCAAAAGTATTTTCAGTTATTTGTTACAGATATATGTGACATATGTTTAAGATAACTTGGTAAATTTTCCCACACTTGGCTTTTATTTTCCTTTTTATCGTCCTCTATTCCATTTTAAATGAATTTTAACATTTTGGTTTGTTTCTCAATTTATATCCTTTCCGAGGTAACAATAATTTCGGTGTTAAAACCTAGTTTTATCGTTCATAAATATGTATAAACATGATTTTGAGTTCATTTAATTGAAAATTTTTAAAAATTTTACTAGAATTGGGTAGTCAGTATATAAGACTAGGGCTGTTCTTTATTATCAGAGAGCACTAGATTCTAATACAACTACTGCTTTACTAGTATTTCTAATGGTAACCAAGTGTATAAAGTAAAAATTTTAAAATCCGAAAGAATTTAATCCCTTCCCACACTTAAGATCTTGCAATGCCCTCATTTGCAAGAAATCAGTAACAATTTAAATTATTGAGGGTGATTTGTGTGAAAATGATTAAATTTTACCAAAGTTTCCAAATATATTGGCGTTTGTTTGCTGAATGATAAATGATGCACATCATTTGTTCATTCCGTCTTGTTGTTATTTCACATATATTTTGCATCTTGTCATTAAAATTAGTTGCTTTTGCTGAACTTAATGCCAGTCTTTGAAAATGCGTTGTTTTACCCTGTTGTGTACATAAGATAAACTGCAAACATATATACATATTTTTGAAGTTTGGTATATTACCCCACATTCAAAAATTATTAAAATCTAAGAATAAAAGTTAGAAAATTATAAAAACTATTACAATATTAACATAAGTATTAAACATATCAACATTACAAATTACAAAATAAATAAAACTAAGTATACTAGGGATGATACTGATACCAATAGGGGTTCCAAGCATAACCATATGTGCTATAAAATGCTTCGGCAGGGTCATACGTAGGATACGGTGGTTGCATCTCTATAGACCAGGGAGGGAATATGGGTTTTGGTGTAGGAATATAGTTTCTACCTATATGTTGGCAATGAGCTATGATTTGGTTTTGATGAACTTGCCAATCTTCAAATGCTCTCTGTCTAGCATTTTCGTACTCCTGTGAAGCTATAAACCTTTGCATTTCTTGCATTTCATTTCCCCCTCCTACATTACCTTGCTGTTGGTTTCTCTCAACCTGTGGATGTCTACCATGGTATTGTACTGCGGCGTTATTTCGCCTCTTCAAAACTTTCGCACAATGGTATACATTTAAACCTATAGTATCGCGGGGTTCTGGTTCTTCGACTAATAATCCCCCCCGACTTATATCCACACCGAGATATTCAACAATCAAAGTAATAAAAATACCACCTCCTATTATGCTATGCGGTCTCATCCCCCTAACCATAGCTGATAAATAATAACCCACACAATAAGGTATACTTACAGCGCTTTGTGGGTCTCGAATACACATATGGTAAAACAAATCCTGTTCATTTACCTTTTCCTTGTTCTTACCTCTTTGTGTAATCGAATTAGCTAAAAACCTATGAATCACTCTTAATTCAGCTCTATCTATATCCAAATAAGAGTAATTTCCCCCTTTGAATCGGTGATGGCTTGTCATTTGACTCCATACACCGTGTGTATCAAAATTTTCATCTATCTTTCTACCATTTAGTATCAACCCTCTACAATCGGCAGATGCTAACTCCTCAGGCGTATATATACGTAAAGCCTGAGCCATGTCTAGTAAAGATATGTGGCGCATCGAACCGCCTAACAAAAATCTAATAAAAGATCGATCGGTTAAACTAGCTACCCGATCGTTTAATTCTATACTACACAACAATTCTTCACACCATACTTTATATACAGGTGTACGCATGGTGAATAAACGTACCCAGTCATTAAAAGTAAAATTACCATACCTCTGTGCAAGTAATTCCCTAATTGGCCCAACCAATTCTACAGCTTCTAAGGGTCCCCATTCTATGACCCTAGGTACCTCAACAACTTTAGAATGAAGAGTATGCAAACCTCTTTGGTATTTTGGATAATCTATCCAAAGTCTGTCAAATCTCAGGTTCGGGTGCAAATCTTCCAAGTGCATATCAGAAAAGGTCATGACTGGATGAGGTATATCTTGCTTGTAGTAGTTATCCACTTCCTATTGTTCCGCATTCTCAGCAGGAACATTGCGAGCTTGGGATGAAGATTCACCCCTTTCAGTCTGCAAAACACATCAAACACAATTTTTGTGCATCCAAATATGCATTAGTGTCAGCAAAATCATCAATCAAAATAATTACAATGACATGATCAATTTATATCAAACTTAAGCTTATTTTCATATTTTCATCAAATCTATACTTTTTCAAATAAGCATATACGAAAATGTTCGCCACGTTCATAAGCATTCAACTCAAATAACATGTCAAAATAATCATTACTAGCAATTAAACAAGTCTCAAATGGCATTATTTCTCAAAAATCAAGTTCATGAATTTTAGACTTGAAAAAGTCCACTTTAATTCTCAAAATCATGTTTAGGCTCAAAGTTTGGATCATTTAACTACCTAAACATGTTACACTACTTAATTTAGCAACAATTCATGACAAAAATCGGCCATAACCTGTTTATATCAAAAAGCCCCAAATTTGCTCAAGAACACAAACCCTAGATTATTCTAAACTTGAAGTTTAAGGCTTCTAATCATGTTAAATAGCATCAATCTAGGTTGTACAAGCATAATACATAAACAATTTAAGCCTAATTACAATAAAAAGCATCAAAATCAAATTGGGGAAAAAAATTGCTCAAGAACACTAATTTCGGATTAAATGGTGTTTAGGTGTAGAAATTTACCGTTTTTCTTGAGTAATTCCTTGATAGCATCCTTCTCAACATGATTTTAGTAAAAGATTTGATGATTAACGGTTAAAAATTGTGATTTTGAGGGTGTTTTTGCTTGTTTTTTCGAGGGTTATATTCGCAGTATTTTTCTGTTTTTGGGTTGGGACTGAGCTGTTCCAGCTCTTATATTTTTTTCTGTAATTCGTAACCTCCGCGAGTCGCGGTGAATTACCCTTCAAACTCCGCGAGTCGCGGAGTTTGGTTTTTTTATATATATATATATATATCTTATACTAATTAAAACAATTAAGTAATTAATTTTAAAATTTTGTTTCCCTTGTTATTTAGGACGAGGTCGTTTCGGATCGATGTCCTAGTCCGTCCTTCGACAAAATTTTAAAATTTGTCTTTTTGTAGCGATTGTTTTAAAAGCTAAGATTTTTGGGTTTTTTTAATGTTTTTGGCATACTTTAATTCAATAAGATTAAAAATAATGATAATAAAAGTTCTCGTCCCTCCCTCGGGTAAAGCAATTTCGGTTCAAAGACCTAGTCTTCAACTTACGACGAATTTTAAAAATCATATTTTTAACTTAATGAGATAAAGTAAATTTTTGTTTTTAAATTCACACAATTTAAATATAAAATTTAAAATTAATATTAAAAATTCACACCAAACTTTAAAATTTGAAATGCATAAAATTAAAAATTCATATTTTAAAAATTAAAAATTCACACCAAACTTAATTTAAAAATTCATATTATAAATTCACACCAAACTTATATTAATTTTTCAAATATTTACAATTTTAAATATATTGTTATTACAAAGTTTACAATATTTATTTAAGATTTAAATATTAATTTTAAAAAAACATGGTAAAAATAAAATTAAAAATCTTTTTGGCTTTTTATCCCACTTTAATCACTCAAATATTATCAAAAATATGCGCCCCTCTTTTCGGTAAAGTAATTTCGGTTCCAAGACCTAATTTAACTCATGACGAATTTTTGAAATATTTTGGGTTGATTGATTAAAGATATTTATACCTTAAGAATAAACGTTAAATTTCGCAGTGATGTAATAAATTTTTGAATGATATCAATAATTTCGGTCGCCAAACCTAATTTTATTCAATACCAATTTAATACTTTATAGTGAACAAATTAGCGTTTATTATCAAAAGGTTAAAAATAAAAATAAAAAAAATTAAAAACTGTACAAACATACCTGTGAAATAGATTTCTTAGTTATATGATCTATCCCATTCATAAGATAGTCGGTTTAATTGGTTTTCCATGGCTACATAGGCGTAACCTCAAGCATTCAGTGTCTTTTCTTCTAAACATATGAACGGTCCGTCTCTGCATAAAGTAACAAATTCGGTATTTGAATAGGTTTATTTTTTGAACATTTACCTCCATGTGACCATTTTCCGCATTTGTGACATCTTTCTAGGTGTCGTGCTCTTCTTTTCGCTGCGGATTTTGATTTTCCTTTACCAAATTGTAACTTATTATCTTCGCATCTGGATTCTTTTCTAACTCCGTCCATTCTTTCTCTGATTACTGATACTATTTCACTCGGTAGTGTGTCATTATTACGTTTAGTGATCAAAGCGTGTAGCATTAGACCATGGTTTAGTTCACTGGTAGTCTTCATTTTGTAAAAACCTAAAAAAAAATAAAAATTCAGAATGGGGGGAGAAGACTAGTTCTTTAGGGTCTGCTAGGGAAAGACCATTCGGGTTCCATTTTCGAGAACTACACGAAAACAGACAATCTAACTCTAACAGAAATACATATTATCCTTTAAAGACTTGATTCTCCCCACACTTAGTTAGCTGTGGTGTCGAAATTGTGATTAACTTCGTTGTCGACTTCCATCGGACTATGTATGTAGTGTTTAACTCTGTGACCATTAACTTTAAATTCAATCCCATTTGAATTTATTAATTCTATCGTTCCGTATAGAAAAACTCTTTTAACTATGAATGGTCCAGACCATCTTGATTTCAATTTTCCAGGAAATAGCTTGAATCGTGAATTGAAAAGAAGAACTCTGTCTCCTTCTTTAAATTCTTTTGAACTTCTGATTCTTTTATCATGCCATTTCTTCGTTCTCTCTTTATAGATTAACGAATTATCGTATGCTTCATGTCTTAATTCATCTAATTCGTTTAGTTGATTTAATCGTAAACGTCCAGCTTCATGTAAATCAAGATTACATGTCTTCAAAGCCCAAAATGCTTTGTGTTCAATTTCTACTGGAAGATGACATGCTTTTCCATAAACAAGTCTAAAAGGTGTGGTTCCAATTGGAGTTTTGTAGGCTGTTCTAAAAGCCCAGAGTGCATCCTCCAATTTAATGGACCATTCCTTCGGATTTGATCCTACGGTTTTCTCTAGAATACGTTTTAAAGCTCGGTTGGTATTTTCAACTTGTCCACTTGTTTGTGGATGATATGCGGTGGAGATTTTATGAGTTACTCCATATCTTTTAAGAACTTTCTCAAGTTGATTATTACAGAAATGAGTACCCCGATCACTTATTAAAGCTTTCGGTGTTCCAAACCTTGCAAAAAGACGTTTTAAAAAGTTGACTACAACTCGTGCATCGTTAGTTGGAGAGCTTGTGCTTCCGCCCATTTAGATACATAATCAATGGCTACGAGTATATATAGATTATTATGAGATTTTGGAAATGGACCCATAAAGTCAATACCCCAAATGTCAAATACTTCACATACTTGGATGACATTTTGTGGCATTTCATCACGTTGACTTATTTTTCCGGCCCTTTGACAAGCATCACAGGATTTGCAAAGAAGGTGTGCGTCTTTGTAAATTGTAGGCCAATAGAATCCAGCATCATAAACTTTTCTTGCTGTTAGTTGAGGCCCATAATGCCCTCCTGTTGGTCCTGTGTGACAATGGTTTAATATTTTACTAGCTTCATCTCCAAATACACATCGGCGTATTATTCCATCGGAACAACTTTTAAACAGATGTGGATCTTCCCAAAAATAGTGTTTTATATCACTGAAGAATTTCTTTCGTCTTTGGTACGATAATCCTTTTTCAAGGAATCCACAAACTAAGTAGTTTGCATAGTCTGCAAACCATGGAATTTCATTATAATCTATCTTCAATAGATATTCATCAGGAAAGTTGTCTTGTATGGCCGATTCATTTAGAACTTCTAATTCGGGATTTTCAAGACGAGAAAGATGATCAGCGGCGAGATTTTCTGCTACTCTTTTATCTCGGATTTCAATATCAAACTCTTGTAAGAGTAATATCCAACGAATTAATCTTGGTTTAGCATCTTGTTTTGAAAATAGGTATCTAAGAGCAGAATGGTCGGTATAGACCACCGTTTTTGCTAGAACGAGATATGATCGAAATTTGTCAAAAGCAAAGACAATAGCAAGGAGTTCTTTTTCAGTAGTTGTATAGTTCGTTTGTGCTCCTTGTAACGTCTTACTAGCATAATATATAGGTTGAAATTGTTTTTCAATCCTTTGTCCTAAAACGGCTCCCATTGCAAAATCACTTGCATCGCACATTAGTTCAAATGGTAGATTCCAATTTGGTGTTATCATGATCGGCGCATTAGTGAGTTTCTCTTTAAGAATATTAAAAGATTTGATACACTCATCTAAAAAGATGAATGGAGCATCCTTTTCTAGGAGTTTATTCATAGGAGTGGCAATTTTAGAAAAATCTTTTATGAAACGTCGGTAAAAACCGGCATGCCCTAGAAAACTCCTAACTCCTCTAACATTGGTGGGATGTGGAAGTTTAGCAATTACATCTACTTTAGCTCTATCCACTTCAATTCCTTCTTTTGAAATTTTATGACCAAGAACGATGCCTTCTTTAACCATAAAATGGCATTTCTCCCAATTAAGTACTAGATTTGATTGTTCGTATCTAATAAGCATTCGTTCAAGATTAACTAGACATGATTCAAATGTATCACCGAAGACTGAAAAGTCATCCATGAAAACTTCCATGCATTCTTCTATCATGTCGTGAAAAATCGCCATCATACACCTTTGAAAGGTTGCAGGGGCGTTGCAAAGTCCAAATGGCATGCGTTTGTAAGCAAAAGTACCATAAGGGCACGTGAATGTGGTTTTCTCTTGGTCCTCGGCTGCTATTGGAATTTGAAAATATCCGTAAAATCCATCTAGAAAACAATAGTAACTATTTCCGGCTAATCTTTCCAACATTTGATCTATGAAAGGTAAGGGAAAGTGATCTTTTCTGGTGGCGTCATTTAATTTTCTATAATCAATACACACACGCCATCCTGTTACAGTCCTAGTAGGAATAAGCTCATTTTTCTCATTTGTAATGACAGTCATGCCACCCTTCTTAGGCACGCATTGAACTGGGCTTACCCATGGACTATCAGAGATTGGATAAATTAGACCTGCGTCTAGCAGTTTAATAATCTCTTTCTTAACTACATCTTGCATATTAGGATTTAGTCTTCGTTGGTGTAACACCCCGTTATTCCGTACACGCTTAAAGGTACACACCTAATCAATTGTACGTCTATAACTTGCTCGATATGCGGCTAGAATAGCTAACTTGTTAGTTGTGTGTGAATGTGTATATAAATGCATATATATGTATGTAGATGAGTTTGGGTAGTGTTCGGTCTCGTGAGACTTAGATTGAGGCTTGGACGCGTATTGGGGAAACGAGGATGAAGTAATTAGTCGAGGAAACCTTGGAATTGTGTAAAATAGTCGAAGGGGTCTGTTGCAGTCAATTGTCGCGCCGCGACAAGGGGGTCCGCGCCGCGGCCCACCAAAGGATTTTAGAACAGGAACCAGCCTAAACTGAATAAACCTTTTTAGTGTATCGTCGCGCCGCGGCAGGCCTGCTGGCCAGATTTCGGATTTAGTTCAAATTAAGGGATTTTGAGGGGCAAAATGGTAAATAGACGTATAGATCAGATGGGTGCATTAAATCTGGTCCACTAGATCATTTATTTCATTTTCCTTTTTCCTTTTTCTTCAATTTCTCTCCCAAAACTCTAACACCCAATTTAATTCAAAGTGAGATTGAGAGAGGAAGAAGTGAGGGTTGATCTTTGGAGCTAGTATTAAAGTTGATCCTTGTGACTCTAGCTACGTGGTGATAGTCTCGGTAAGTTCTAACTCTAAGTTTCGCGTTTTAATTGATTATGGCTAGGGTTTTGGTTAATAGAAACTTGTATGACCCATTTGGGAGTAAAATGGGTGAATTTGGGTTAGGTTGTTGTAATGAAACCCTAATGGCCATAATCTAGGATTTTGGTCTTGTAATTGTGAGTTTGAAAGTGTTAATGGCTTTGTAAGCATTAAACACTTGTTAGAATTGAAAGAGATGTCAATTGGGTCAAGAATGTACTAGTTGACCTAGTTTGGGTAAAATGGGTGTAAATTACCCTAGGTGGATGTCATTTGAGGCTAGTAGACTTTAATGCACTAATGTTGGTAATTAAAGTCGAGTCTTGGCCTTTAAGGGGGCGGTTGTGGCGTAGTTGGGTCATTCAATGCGAATTGAGTCATTAAATGCCCAAGTAAATGTAATGTGGTTAATTCCACTAGTTTATGTATTGAATTGGTACTTAATGTAATAGGTACTTGGCTTTGAGTTGGAAGCGAATATTCATCATCCTTGCGTCAAGGTGAGTGGAATAATTATGCGTGAACGTATATAATGTATTTATTTGTGTGGTGTGAATGTGGAAGTGTCGCGGTGTTTAAGACACCACATTCTAAGTAACGAGTAGCATTGTCGCGGTGTTTAAGACACTACTCATGGTATGATTGACTTGTGGTATTGTCGCGGTGTTTAAGACACCACAATGTCATGGGAGTGGAAGTGTCGCGGTGATTAAGACACCACTCATTGTATTGAATGAAGTGTGGATTCGTCGCGGTGTTTAAGACGCCACATTGTTGTAAGGGTGAGTTAGTCGCGGTGTTTAAGACATCACCCGGGGACTAGTGATTACGCGGTGTGTAAGTAACACTAGTGGACGTTATGAACTCCAACGGTCTTGTAAGTACCGCTTCCCATGTTCGAATTGGTTAACCAAGGTTATGTGAATTATGTATTGGAAGTATTAATTTATGAATCGTATGCTATTGTACTATTAGCTACTTGTGGGATTGTGAATTATTGGTATATGCTTATTAATGTAGCATGCTTGATGAATTGTTAAACTCGAATATGATGCTGTGTAAGTGATGCGAGTAAGTAGATTATATATGATCATGTATAATTATTGCATTCACTAAGCGTTAGCTTACCCCTCGCGTTGTTTATCTTTTTAGTTGCAGGTGAGGATAAAGGGAAGGGGATTGTTGGACACTAGATGTCCTTGACGATGTGCTTGTAGGAGCTTTTGGAAGTTGACCACCTTTTGGGTAGTTTAGTCCCAAACCATGCTCGTTGGGTCGTTTGGTTTATAAACTATCATTGTATTCGGTCAAACTTGTATTAACTTAATTAATGGCCTTTGTGCCTTTTGTAAACATTGGAAATGGTTGTACGTTTTAATGGAACTTGTGATTTGGTCTGCATATTTAATTGGCGCATAAATGTGTATATATATATAAAAAAAAAAAAAAAAATTATCGTACGGAGTACGGGTTGGGTTGTTTCAAGTGGTATCAGAGCATGGTCTAAGGGATTTAGGTGACTTGGGATAGGCGCCTAGACTTAGACTTTTGTGTGTGCATTGTGCGGACTTGTAGGACTTTGGGTCGGACCGGGTCTTGGTTAGCGCATGGGTTTATATGAACTAATCATGCGTTATTGTTTGTGTTGTATAGCAATCATCGAGCGAAATGAACGTTGTACTAGCGAGTTAACGCGACGTGCTCGCGTAGTAATGATTAGCTACCCTTACTACGGGTGCAAATCGTGTCAAACAAGCGATGTACGACGATTGTCGAGCGAGATGGAGTGGTATGATGTATATGTATATATGTGTCATGTCTTTAGTTTCGTTGTTTAATCTTTTCCGTTTTATAGAATGAAGATGAGAAACGGACACGACACCGATATTGGGGGCACGAGCGAGGACCCCGAGTTCACGGCCAAGGTCGAGGCCATCTTTCAACGCCAAAAGGCGGAGTTTCGCGAAGATGTTAAGAAGATGTTTCTCGAGACGATTGACGAACAAGTCGTCACTTTGGTTAAGGAGCAAATTAAGATTGCTCTTCAAGAAGAAAATGGGGGAAGGCGTGACTTTTTCTTCAAGAACTTTAGGGATGCTCAACCTCCTACTTTTGAGGGCGATCGGGACCCACTCAAGAGTGCCCGATTCATCTCCGATATGGAGGGGGCCTTCCGTACTTGTGAGTGTCCACCCGACAAGAAGACTAGGTATGGTTGTAGCATGTTAAGGGGTGACGCGAAATTGTGGTGGGATGCTAAGATCCAACTCTATGGTGAAGAACAATGTATGGACTTCACATGGGAGGAATTTAAGGCGGAGTTCTTCGATGAGTACCGAACTTCGGCCGATCTTACAAGACTTAAGGACGAGCTACGTACCTTGAGGCAAGGGTCGATGGACTTGAACACTCTCAAATCCGTGTTCTTGTCCAAGACGCAATTTTGCCCGGAGTATGTCGGGAATGATAAAATGTTGAAAGAAGATTTCTATCGAACCTTGAATGATAGTTATCAAGAAAAGATTAGCGTAAACTTGGTAAAGAGCTTCGATGAGTTGTTTAATATGGCGAAAGGGTTTGAAGCGATTGTGTTGAGGAAGAGAAAGTATGAAGGTTCGAGTCACTCAAATTTTTCAAGCAAGAAGTCAAAGAAAGGCCCTACCGAGAGTGTGGGGAGTGTGAAGAAAGGTGCCACGGGGGATTTCCCCTATACTTGTCATAATTGTGGGCGAAGGGGGCATATGGCTCGTGATTGTACCAAACCATCTTCTACTACAAAATTCACTTGCTACAATTGTGGGAAGGAGGGACACAAGAAACCCGAGTGTCCCGAGTTGCGTAATGATAATGCTAAGCGGATAGAGAAGGCAGCGGGTACGGCTAGGGGTCGTAACTACTTGATGTCTAATGAAGAAGCCAAACAATCCAATGAAGTCGTTTCAGGTACTTTCATGGTTAATTCTAATCCGGCTCGGATACTTTTTGATAGTGGTGCTAATTTGTCTTTCGTATCTCCAAGATTTGTGCCTAAGTTAAATAAACCGCTAGTAAAGTTGAGTCGTCCGGTAGAAGTTGAAATAGCGGATGGCAAGACGGCGCTAGTGGTTGATGTGTGTAAAAATTGCAATGTTGTGTTTGGCGCCGAAAGTTTCGAAATTGATCTTATTCCGATGACTTTGGGTGATTTTGATGTAGTCATTGGTATGGATTGGCTCGATCGTTATAGAGCCGATATTGCATGCCACGACAAGTTTATTCGTGTAAAGACCCCAAGTGGGGGAGAGATGATTATTCATGGTGACAAACGAAGGAGATCGGTGCCGATATGCACTTTTGCTCGGGCACGACGTCACGTTATTACCGGTGGTATGGCTTTCCTTGCTCATGTTGTCGACACTCGTAATGAGCCACCACCTATTCGTGAAATTCCGGTAGTTAATGAGTTTGAAGATGTCTTTCCGGATGAGTTACCGGGTGTTCCGGCGGAAAGACAAGTAGAATTTCGCATCGAGTTGGTTCCGGGGGCTACCCCCATTGCTAAAACTCCTTATCGTTTAGCACCAACGGAGATGCAAGAGTTATTGAATCAAATTCAAGAATTGCTCGAGAAGGGTTTTATCCGACCGAGTGCTTCGCCATGGGGCGCTCCGGTCTTATTTGTGAAGAAGAAAGACGGTAGTATGCGTATGTGCATTGATTACCGTGAGTTGAATAAAGTGACGATCAAGAATCGTTATCCACTACCTAGGATCGACGATTTGTTTGATCAACTTCAAGGCGCAACGTATTTCTCTAAGATCGACCTACGGTCCGGCTATCACCAAATGCGGGTCTGTGAGGAAGATATTGAGAAAACGGCTTTCCGAACGCGTTACGGGCATTATGAATTTGTAGTTATGCCCTTCGGTCTTACGAATGCACCAGCGGCATTCATGGATCTTATGAACCGGGTGTGCCAACCTATGTTGGACAAGTCGGTTATTGTGTTCATTGACGACATACTAGTCTACTCGAAAAGTATGCACGAACATGAACGTCACTTGCGTGAAGTTTTGAAGATGCTAAGAAAAGAGAAGTTGTATGCAAAGTTCTCTAAATGTGAATTTTGGCTAAGGGAGGTTCAATTCCTTGGTCACATTGTGAACGAAAGCGGTATCCAAGTGGATCCGGGGAAGATTGAGACGGTGAAGAGTTGGGGACGACCGACTACGCCCACGGAGATCCAAAGTTTTCTCGGATTGGCCGGTTATTATCGTCGGTTTATCCAAGACTTTTCTAAGATCGCTTCTCCATTAACGAAGTTGACAAGGAAGAGTGCTAAGTTCAATTGGGAAAACGAGCAAGAAATTGCTTTTCAATTATTGAAAGAGAAGTTGTGTCAAGCTCCGGTGTTAGTGTTACCGGAAGGTGTCGAAGACATGGTGGTTTATTGTGATGCTTCTTTAAATGGGCTAGGGTGCGTTCTTATGCAAAGGGGTAAAGTCATTGCTTATGCCTCTCGACAATTAAAGGAACACGAAACGAGGTACCCGACTCATGATCTTGAAATGGCGGCGGTTGTGCATGCGTTGAAAATTTGGCGCCACTACTTATATGGTGTCAAGTGTACGATATATTCGGATCATAAGAATTTGAAACACCTTTTTACTCAAAGGGATTTGAATTATCGTCAACGTAGATGGATGGATGTGGTGAAGGATTATGATTGTGAGATACTTTACCATCCGGGTAAGGCGAATGTGGTCGCGGATGCGTTAAGTCGAAAGACTCAACATCCGGCGATACGTATAACATCGTTACGTTTGATTATCACTAACGACTTTCTTGAAAAGATGGGTGAAGACCAAATAGAGGCTTATGTTCACGATAAGCACGCGGAACGAATTGTGGGCCAATCGGAGTTTATTACTATGGGTCCGCGGGGTTTGTTGTCCTTTCAAGGAAGGGTGTGGGTTCCTAAGATGGGTGATTACCGACGGGTGCTACTAGATGAAGCACATAAGTCGAAATATTCCATTCATCCGGGCGCGACGAAAATGTATCATGACTTGAAGAAAGATTATTGGTGGCCGGGCATGAAACGCGATGTTGTAAAATACGTCGAACGATGTGTTACTTGTTTGCAAGTTAAAGCCGAGCATCAAAAGCCGTATGGTAAGTTGCAACCGTTAGAAATCCCGAAGTGGAAATGGGAGCACATTACCATGGATTTTATCACTAAGTTACCTAAGACGGCGAGAACTCAATATGATTTGATTTGGGTGATCGTGGACCGGTTGACGAAAAGCGCTTTGTTTCTTCCTATTAAAGAAGCAATATCGTCGGAGGCCTTGGCTAAGTTGTTTATCAAGGAAGTGGTCTCGCGACATGGCGTTCCTATATCTATTATTTCGGATCGAGATACCCGTTTTACATCTCGATTTTGGGAAAAGTTTCATGAAGATATGGGTACACAATTAAAGTTGAGCACGGCGTATCATCCTCAAACGGACGGTCAAACCGAGCGTACGAATCAAACTTTGGAAGATATGCTACGGGCGTGCATCATTGATTTTGGTGGTAGTTGGGATGAGCATTTACCCTTGGTGGAATTCTCATACAATAATAGTTTTCATACTAGTATCGGGATGCCACCTTACGAGATGCTTTATGGCCGAAGGTGTCGAACTCCCATTTGTTGGGGAGAAGTAGGTCAAAGAGAAATCGGAAGTACCGATTTGGTTTTAGAGACGAATAACAAGATTGATATTATTCGGGAGCATTTGAAGAAGGCTCAAGATAGGCAAAAGTCGTATGCCGATAAACGTAGACGAACGATCGAATTCCAAGAGGGCGACATGGTTATGCTTAAGGTTTCGCCATGGAAGAGTATTATTCGGTTTCGAAAACGGGGAAAGTTAGGTCCTCGGTTTATTGGTCCTTTCAAGGTAGTGGCACGTGTTGGTGAGGTTGCTTATCGATTAGAGTTACCCGAAGAACTTGCGGGAATTCATAATACGTTCCATGTTTCCCATCTTCGCAAGTGTCTTGTGGATGACTCGTCTTGGGTGCCGTTGGATGAGATTACCTTAAATAACAAGTTAGAGTATGCGGAAGAACCGGTCGCAATCCTTGATGAAAAGGTTAAGATGTTGCGGAACAAGGAAGTTAGAACCTTCAAGGTACAATGGCGGCATCGAAAGGGTTCCGAGTTTACATGGGAATCTGAAGAGTTTGTTTTGGTTTACCTTCCGGCTTGTCACGCGGCTTGGATCGCGAGGACGCGCTCCGATCTAAGTGGGGGAGAGTTGTAACACCCCGTTATTCCGTACACGCTTAAAGGTACACACCTAATCAATTGTACGTCTATAACTTGCTCGATATGCGGCTAGAATAGCTAACTTGTTAGTTGTGTGTGAATGTGTATATAAATGCATATATATGTATGTAGATGAGTTTGGGTAGTGTTCGGTCTCGTGAGACTTAGATTGAGGCTTGGACGCGTATTGGGGAAACGAGGATGAAGTAATTAGTCGAGGAAACCTTGGAATTGTGTAAAATAGTCGAAGGGGTCTGTTGCAGTCAATTGTCGCGCCGCGACAAGGGGGTCCGCGCCGCGGCCCACCAAAGGATTTTAGAACAGGAACCAGCCTAAACTGAATAAACCTTTTTAGTGTATCGTCGCGCCGCGACGATTAATGCCGCGCCGCGGCAGGCCTGCTGGCCAGATTTCGGATTTAGTTCAAATTAAGGGATTTTGAGGGGCAAAATGGTAAATAGACGTATAGATCAGATGGGTGCATTAAATCTGGTCCACTAGATCATTTATTTCATTTTCCTTTTTCCTTTTTCTTCAATTTCTCTCCCAAAACTCTAACACCCAATTTAATTCAAAGTGAGATTGAGAGAGGAAGAAGTGAGGGTTGATCTTTGGAGCTAGTATTAAAGTTGATCCTTGTGACTCTAGCTACGTGGTGATAGTCTCGGTAAGTTCTAACTCTAAGTTTCGCGTTTTAATTGATTATGGCTAGGGTTTTGGTTAATAGAAACTTGTATGACCCATTTGGGAGTAAAATGGGTGAATTTGGGTTAGGTTGTTGTAATGAAACCCTAATGGCCATAATCTAGGATTTTGGTCTTGTAATTGTGAGTTTGAAAGTGTTAATGGCTTTGTAAGCATTAAACACTTGTTAGAATTGAAAGAGATGTCAATTGGGTCAAGAATGTACTAGTTGACCCAGTTTGGGTAAAATGGGTGTAAATTACCCTAGGTGGATGTCATTTGAGGCTAGTAGACTTTAATGCACTAATGTTGGTAATTAAAGTCGAGTCTTGGCCTTTAAGGGGGCGGTTGTGGCGTAGTTGGGTCATTCAATGCGAATTGAGTCATTAAATGCCCAAGTAAATGTAATGTGGTTAATTCCACTAGTTTATGTATTGAATTGGTACTTAATGTAATAGGTACTTGGCTTTGAGTTGGAAGCGAATATTCATCATCCTTGCGTCAAGGTGAGTGGAATAATTATGCGTGAACGTATATAATGTATTTATTTGTGTGGTGTGAATGTGGAAGTGTCGCGGTGTTTAAGACACCACATTCTAAGTAACGAGTAGCATTGTCGCGGTGTTTAAGACACTACTCATGGTATGATTGACTTGTGGTATTGTCGCGGTGTTTAAGACACCACAATGTCATGGGAGTGGAAGTGTCGCGGTGATTAAGACACCACTCATTGTATTGAATGAAGTGTGGATTCGTCGCGGTGTTTAAGACGCCACATTGTTGTAAGGGTGAGTTAGTCGTGGTGTTTAAGACATCACCCGGGGACTAGTGATTACGCGGTGTGTAAGTAACACTAGTGGACGTTATGAACTCCAACGGTCTTGTAAGTACCGCTTCCCATGTTCGAATTGGTTAACCAAGGTTATGTGAATTATGTATTGGAAGTATTAATTTATGAATCGTATGCTATTGTACTATTAGCTACTTGTGGGATTGTGAATTATTGGTATATGCTTATTAATGTAGCATGCTTGATGAATTGTTAAACTCGAATATGATGCTGTGTAAGTGATGCGAGTAAGTAGATTATATATGATCATGTATAATTATTGCATTCACTAAGCGTTAGCTTACCCCTCGCGTTGTTTATCTTTTTAGTTGCAGGTGAGGATAAAGGGAAGGGGATTGTTGGACACTAGATGTCCTTGACGATGTGCTTGTAGGAGCTTTTGGAAGTTGACCACCTTTTGGGTAGTTTAGTCCCAAACCATGCTCGTTGGGTCGTTTGGTTTATAAACTATCATTGTATTCGGTCAAACTTGTATTAACTTAATTAATGGCCTTTGTGCCTTTTGTAAACATTGGAAATGGTTGTACGTTTTAATGGAACTTGTGATTTGGTCTGCATATTTAATTGGCGCATAAATGTGTATATATATATAAAAAAAAAAAAATATTTATCGTACGGAGTACGGGTTGGGTTGTTTCAGTTGGCGTTGCACATACGTTTTATGACCTTCTTCCATAAGGATTTTATGTGTGCAATACGAAGGACTTATTCCTTTAATATCATGAATCTTCCATGCAATGGCTGGTTTATGAGCTTTCAACACAGAAATTAGTTGTGATTTCTCATTTTCAGCAAGAGAAGACGATATTATTACAGGTAATTCAGATTCGCCATGTAAATAAGCGTATTCCAAATGGTTTGGAAGTGGCTTTAACTCTAATTTCGGAGGTTCTTCTATCGATGATTTGTATCGATATCTGTCTTCTTCTTTTAGCATTTGAATTTCTTCTGTTGTTGGTTCATATCCATTAGCTATAAGTGTAGCTAACATTTCAGCTTCATCAATTGGTTCATTACCTTCTCCTAAAGAACATTCTCCTGTTCCTTGTAATTCTGAAAATTCTTCTAATAATTCTGCATGTGCATCTATAGTTTGAATATAATAACATGTATCATCTGCAGATTATGGTTGTTGCATTGCTCTATCAACTGAAAAGGTAACACTCTCATCCTCTATACTTAGGGTCAATTTCTTACCGAACACGTCTATCATTGCTTTAGCCGTGTTTAAGAATGGTCTTCTTAATATGAGAGGAACTTGAGAATCTTCTTCCATGTCCAGAACAACAAAATCTACTGGAAATACTAAAGTACCAACTTTAACTAGCATGTTCTCCATTATCCCTCTAGGATATTTTATTGATCTATCGGCTAGTTGTATGCTTATTCTGGTTGGTTTCAATTCTCCAAGGTCTAGTTTAGCGCATAGTGAATACGGCATTAGATTTATACTAGCACCTAAATCTGCTAATGCTTCTATTGAACTAAGACTACCCAGAAAACATGGAATTGTGAAACTTCCTGGATCAGATAATTTTTCTGGTATCTTATTCAACAGCACTGCTGAACAATTAGCATTCATAGTAACAGCCGAGAGTTCTTCCATTTTCTTTCTATTTGAGATTAGATCTTTCAAGAATTTAGCATATCTAGGCATTCCTGAAATTACATCAATGAAAGGAAGATTTACATTTATCTGTTTAAACATATCCAAGAATTTGGATTGCTCGGCTTCAAGTTTCTCTTTCTTCATTTTACTCGGGTAAGGAAGTGGTGGTTGGTATGGTTTAACATAAGGTTTAGCCTTAACTGTGTTATCTTCATTAACCTTTTCAACTACCGGTTCTTTTTCCTTATCTTGATCAGGTTGTGGTTCTTGTGGAGTAGGAATAGCTTCATCAGAAGTTACAGGTACTTCAGGTGGTTTAAGTGTTGTACCACTTCTTGTGGTAATGGCTTTAGCTGTTTCATTCTGGGGGTTAGCATTTGTATCACTAGGTAGACTTCCCGGTTTTCTTTCACCTATTAACCTTGCTAGGTTACTTACTTCTTGTTCCAGATTTTGAATAGAAGCTTGTTGATTTCTAAATGCTTGAGCATTTTGTTCATTGGTTTGTTTTTGAGATGTGAAAAACTGCGTTTGAGTTTCAACTAGCTTCGTCATCATATCTTCTAAATTCGGCTTTTTATCATCGGTTTGTTGTGGTGGTTTGTTTTGAAAATTAGGTCTTTGCTAATTGTAAGTATTATTGGATATTTGTTGATTGCTAGGACCTTGTTGGTTGTTGTATGGAATATTTCTGTTATAATTCTGGTTTTGATTGTAAATCGGTCTTGGCGGTTGATAATTATTCTGATAATTATTTCCAGGCCTTTGGTTTATGTATGAAATATTCTCTCTTTGTTCTATTGTTAATTCAATACTGAGACAATCTTTTGTCAAATGTGGTCCTCCACACTGCTCACAACTAATTCGTATTGAGTGAATATCTTTAGTCATCTTTTCCATTCGTCTCTCCACAGCATCTATCTTTGCAGAAATGGAATCTAAGTCATGGCTAGAATCGGCTCTAGCTGCTTTAGATGATCTAACGATATCTTTTTCTTGGTGCCACTCATGTGAGTGGGAAGCAGTGTTATCAATAATTTTGTAAGCATCAGTTTCGGTTTTCTTCATAATAGAACCACCAGCTGCTATATCTATGTCTTTCCTTGTAGTGATGTCGCATCCTTGGTAGAATATTTGTACTATTTGACAGGTGTCTAAACCATGTTGCGGACATCCTCTTAATAACTTTCCATATCTAGTCCATGCCTCATATAGAGTTTCATTCGGCTTCTGTGTAAACGTAACAATTTCTGCTTGAAGTCTTACGGCTTTAGATACAGGAAAGAATTGTTTAAGAAATTTGTCAACTAAAACATCCCATGTCTCAATCGCCCCTTCAGGTAACGATTCCAACCAATCTTTGGCTTCTCCCTTTAAAGTCCAGAGAAATAACATGAGATATATCTGTTCATCCTCCACTTCTCGGATTTTAAATAGTGTGCAGATCCTATTAAACGTACGTAGATGTTCATTTGGATCTTCCTTCGGCGCACCACTAAATTGGCATTGATTAGTCACCATATGTAGAATTTGTCCTTTGATTTCATAATCTGGCGCATTAATGTCTGGATGAGTAATTGCGTGACCTTGGCCAGTGCGTTTAGCTCTCATTCGGTCTTCCATACTTAAAGGTTCCAGATTCTCCATAATTGAATTTGTTGAATCGGAATCACTAGAGGATTCTGATTTAATGGTTCGTTCCTCAACAATCTCTGTTTGAATGATTGGTGGTTCCGGAGGAAAGTTTAGTGGTTCAGGATCTACGAATCGTTCCTGAATATTCTCCGGATTCTCAATTGTGAGGTCGGGTTCAAAAAATGGATTATCGGAAATTTGAACTGAAGTACTTGGTCGACTGGATGACGATTCTAAAGAAAAATCAACGGCAGTTATATTTGCTAAATGTCTTGATCTAGTTACAGGTGGTGAACGTACAAAAGGTGGTGAACGTCTTGCTCGATGCATTCACTGAATATCCTATTAGTTTTTAAAAGGAAAGAAAAATTATAATAAGTTATCCAATCAATAGACTTTTCTGATTTTGCCCACGTTTCGAATAGCCAAAAGATGCAGCAGAGGGGCAGGATTTGTTTGGTCACAATATAATTGAGGACTGTTTGGCTCCAATAACCCGGTCCACGTACAAATCCAACTATTACTACGAACCAGAAAATTTTGATGTCTATTAATTTAACCACTTAAAATAAATTTTCGTAATTTTAAGAAATTTAGATAAGAAGTAGAATAAAAATCTATGTCCTAAAACTAGAATAGCGAGAAATAAGAAAGAAAAAGAGTTCGTCGGAAAAAGGTCGAAAAAGAAAAATGGTTGAAAAATAAAAGGTGACGGAAAAATAAAAGAAACTTATAAAACTTAAAAATACTTGACTAACCTAACCTTATTACTATAACTAACTTAAAATTATAATCGCAAATTGAGATTACTAATTGGAATGATAATTGATACATAGATAAAAGTCGTCTAAAAATATTAAAGTTTACAAGAAAAACTATATCCCAAAATAACTTAAAAAGAAACTAAACTTAAAAAGGCGTCGCAAAATTCTAAAGCACCTAAATCTTAGTCTAAAGAAAAAGCACTTAAAGAATTCTACGGCAAAGCCTAAAAATCTAGAAGTAAAAATAACTATGGCAAAAACTAAGTTTAAAACTAAATATGAGCTAAAAATACAAATATTACGCTAAAACAATTAAAAAGGGACAAAATATAAAAATATATAAAAAGTTGTAAAAAGTACAATTTTTTATAAAAATATTATTTTTATATTATTTATTTTATAAAACTATTAATTTTACAATTTAATTAAACTAATTTAACTAATTATATAAATTAAATAAAAAGTAAAACTTTAAAACAAAACTAATTATAATAATAATAAGTAATTAGGGTTTATAATAATAATAATTAATAATTACTCCGTAATTAATTGCAGTTAGGGTTTCTGTCGGTGTCAGGTCCCCTCCGCGAGTCGCGGTATTCGATGCAGCAAACCCCGCGAGTCGCGGGGTTTCAGAATTCAACTGACAGGTTATTTAAAATTCGACGCGTCTTTTTTTATTTTTTTTTATTTTCTGTTTTTATATTTTCTGTTTTAAAATCTAATTAAAATATTTATATAATTTAAATAAAACTTATCTTTAATAACTAAGATAAAAATATAATACTTTATAACAATCTAAAAAAAAATAGATTTATATATATTTATATTTTTTTTTTCGGTCTTTTTTTTCGGTTTTTTATATTTATAAAATATATTTATAAAATAAATTAAATAAAACTTATATTTTTACAAACTAAAGAAACTTTATAAAACTTAAATATTTAACAAAATCTTAAAAATACTTATATTTTTGTTTTTCTTTTTATATTTTTGAATATTTAAAACGTATTTTTATAAAAACGAATTTTAATAAAAGTATACTAAAAATCTTTTTTTTTTATATTAGCGTTGCGCTTCCGGCTTTTAAGCTAGATTGTTCCCCGGCAGCGGCGCCAAAAATACTTGATGTTTTAGCAGAGTAGTATATAAAATAGCTTATATTTTTACAGGAAAAACTATTAAATACAATACATTTTTACACAAGATATTTATTTATTTATAGAATGGATATACTTAAAACTTGCTACAACACTTATAGGCAGTGTACCTAATCGTACAGTAGTGTAGTTTTTAGTAAGTCCGGTTCGTTCCACAGGGAAAATCTTTAAACAAAGCTTAACGCTATATTAGTTTACTTTTATAAAAATACAAATATATATACAAGTAATATTATTATTATAAAAGGGGGTTTTTACCGTTTAATGACCGGTTTGTCGATTTTAAAACTTTAGTCGCAGTTAAAACCAAATGTAAAATAATAAATATAAATACAAGACTTAAATTAAAGCGTAAAGTAAATAACAATAATGAAATTGCGAATAATAAAAGTGCGATAAAATAAACTTGCGATAATTAAAAAGTACGATAATTAAAAGTGCAATTAAATACAATAACAATAAAAATGCGACAATTAGAATTGCAATTAAATATAAAATAAAGGAAATTAAATATGAAATAAAAGAATTATGCTTATTTAAACTTCCGTAATCATGATGTTTGACGTGTTGATTTTAGTTTTATGCCCATGGGATAATTGTCCTTTGTCCTGGATTATTTAATATGTCCGTCTGGTTTTTGTCCATAACAGTCCATCAGTCATAAATATAAAGTGCGAGTGTCCTCGTCAAATTATCCTTATACCCGAAGTTAAATATTCCAACTAATTGGGGACTTAAACTGTAACAAGATTTTAATACTTTGTTTAATAATTACACCAGGATGTCGACTGAGTGTAATCCAAGGTTTTAATATTTTGTTATCAATTATACCAAGTGTCCTTGTACATAATTTCACCCCTGTTTTAATTATTCTAGTGGCTATTAATCCATTCCCGTGTCCGGTTAAATGAACGATTATTCGTACATATAAATACCCCGCCCATCGTGTCCGATCGAGTGTATATGGTAATTTATAGGGACGCCCAATTGTAAATCTTTATATTAACATTAACAAACTATCATTTAGTTAAACAAATATAAAGCCCATTAATAGCCCATAGTCTAATTTCCACAAGTGTCGTTCTTTTGTCCAAACCCCAATTATGGTACAAAGCCCAATTACCCAATTTTAGTAATTAGCCCAACATCATGATTACTTCGTTTTAAATAAGCATAATAATAACTTAGCTACGAGACATTAATGTAAAAAGGTTGAACATAACTTACAATGATTAAAAATAGCGTAGCGTTACACGGACAGAATTTCGACTTACACCCTTACAACATTCGCTAACATACCCTTATTATTAGAATTAAAATTAAAATTAAAATATAAATTATAAATATTACGATATAGATAGAGAGATGGATGATATATGTTATCAAAAATGATCAGACTTCGGTTGGCTTTATAGGGACTTTCAAAACTTGGGGCTCCGCGACTCGCGGCACATTTTGCCTTCAAACTCCGCGAGTCGCGGAGTTTGCTTTTACAGCTCACACAAGTTTGGCTCTTTGTTTACCGACGGTTTTATAAATAAATATAATATATTAAATAATTATAAGAATTATTTAAATATTAAATTATATTTATGTGCATAGTTGACTTGTAATTTTTAGTCCGTTGCGTCGAGCGTTGAGAGTTGACTCTGGTCCCGGTTTCGGATTTTCGAACGTCCTTGTGTACAATTTAATATTTTGTACTTTGCGTTTTGAATCTTGTACTCTTGTAATTTCGAGACGTTTCTTATCAATAATTGGAACCTCTTTGATTGTATTTTGTACTTTTGAGCTTTTTGGTCGTTTGCGTCTTCAATTCGTCGAATCTGTCTTTTGTCTTCACCTTTTATTATTTAAACGAATATCACTTGTAAATAGAACAATTGCAACTAAAAGCTTGTCTTTCTTGAGGAAAAATGCTATGAAATATATGTTTGTTTTTAGCATTATCAAGAGGACAATAAAAAGGCAAAGAAAGGAAAATAAAAGCCAAGTGTGGGAAAAATTTACCAAGTTATTTAAAACATATATCACATATTTTTGTACAAATATCTGAAGATACTTTTGTTTTGGACAATTTTATCAGTTTTACCCAATTTCTTATAATATATTTGAAAGAAAAGATGGATCTACACGATGAATCAATTCCATCATTAAAAGGAAGTAAAGTCTTCCGAAAAAGACACGTGCTTCTTGATTTAGGTCAGGAAGTTGTCGTCCAGACCAGTTGTAGAGTCTTCGAAAAACCTTGAAAAGTTTTCTCGAAAATCAGCTGGAAATCCACGGACCTCAGCATCAAACAGGGTCGCCAAGTGGTCAGACTTATCCTAACCATGAGAGGATCTGTCTCGTAAAATGGGGAGGGTACCGTGCAAATTAACTTGATAAGACTAATGAATCAGATCCCCAGAAAGGATAATCTCCTTAAAAGATCAAAAATCAGCTTTTAAGACTGATATTACTCAATCCTTGAGATTGACCTTAAAGATTGAGAATTACAAACTCATGGAATTCGATGATATCTAAACTCGAGCTTGAACGAGAAAATATTTTGATTAAATTAAAACCGATTTGTTTTCTGAAAACCCATTTTCAATGCGTTCATTACCATTGAACGTAAAATCCTAGGAATTTACCTGGAATTCATTAGGTCACCTGAACCAAATCGGGTATCAACCATAAGGGTGAGCTTTACTATTGCTCCTACAAAGGATAGTAATTGCATCCGACACGTTATAGACCATAATTAAAAGCATGTCACGGGACATTGCCTTAACAGTTGCTTGTTCAACACTTTCCTTTACAGCCGGACGGTAGTTTACCGAAAGGTAATATACGGAGCAAGTATACTAGACGTGTTGCTTTCCCAATACAAGGTTAGCAAGTGGGTGACACAAAACCATAAGTTTTGAGCTAAAATTTTCAAATCTGAAACCCACCAAACTCACAAAAACATTTTGCAAACACCGGTGAAGGGTTATTCCGGAAAACTTATCTTGGGTAAAAGCTAGATTTAATTTTCAAAAGATCAAATGTTTTCATAAAGATCCAATTTCCTTAAAGGATCTAAATTTTCATAGTCATGTGGGACTGTAAACCACAACGTTACTACCATTATTCATACCGCCGTATAGAAATCACTGATGTACAAAGTGTGAAGAATAAAGAAGTGATTCTAATATTTTTATTTCAAGACTATATTGCTTGAGGACAAGCAACGCTCAAGTGTGGGAATATTTGATAATGCTAAAAACGAACATATATTTCATAGCATTATCCCTCAAGAAAGACAAGCTTTTGGTTGCAATTGTTCTATTTACAAGTGATATTCGTTTAAATAATAAAAGGTGAAGACAAAAGACAGATTCGACGAATTGAAGACGCAAATGACCAAAAAGCTCAAAAGTACAAAGTACAATCAAAGTGGTTCAAATTATTGATGAGAAACGTCTCAAAATTACAAGAGTACAACACGCAAAATGCAAAATACAAGATATTAAATTGTACGCAAGGACGTTCGAAAATCCGAAACCGGGACCTGAGCCAACTAACAACGCGCGACGCAACGGAGCTAAAATTACAAGTCAACTATGCACACGAATATAATATAATATTTAAATAATTCTATAAATTATATATATATTATATTATTATTAAATACCGTCGGCAAGAAAGCAAACAAACTCATGTGAGCAGGAAAAGCAGGCCATGCGATCGCATGGCCTGGCAGTTATAAATCCATGCGATCGCATGGTGTCCTGTAGCAGCAGACATCCTATAAATTTCGCGTGTTCTGGCCATTTATTTACACATCTTTTTCTTCTCTTCATCTCACACGTATGTATATATATATATATATATATATATATATATATATATATATTATAATTTTTATTTTAATTTTAATTTTAATTTTAATAATAAGGGTATGTTAGCGAATGTTGTAAGGGTGTAAGTCGAAATTCTGTCCGTGTAACGCTACGCTATTATTAATCATTGTAAGTTATGTTTAACCTTTTTAAATTAATGTCTCGTAGCTAAGTTATTATTATGCTTATTTAAGCCGAAGTAATCGTGATGTTGGGCTAAAATATTAAAGATTGGGTAATTGGGCTTTGTACCATAATTGGAGTTTGGACAAAAAGAACGACACTTGTGGAAATTAGACTATGAGCTATTAATGGGCTTTATATTTGTTTAATTAAACGATAATTTGTTAATTTAATATAAAGATTTACAATTGAACGTACCTATAAATAACCATATACACTCGATCGAACACGATGGGCGGGATATTTATAAGTACAAATAATCGTTCATTTAACCGGACACGGGAATGGATTAATAGTTAATGGATTTATTAAAACAGTGGTGAATTATGTACAAGGACACTTGGTGTAATTATAGTTTAAGTCCCCAATTAGTTGGAATATTTGACTTCGGATATAAGAATAATTTGACGAGGACACTCGCACTTTATATTTATGACTGATGGACTGTTATGGACAAAAACCAGACGGACATATTGAATAATCCAGGACAAAGGACAATTAACCCGGGGTAATAAACTAAAATCAACACGTCAAACATCGTGATTACGGAAGTTTAAATAAGTATAATTCCTTTATTTCATATTTAATTGCACTTTTAATTATCGCACTTTAATTTATTGTCATTTTAATTATCGTACTTTTTAATTATCGCAATTTTATTTATTGTCATTTTATTTATCGCACTTTAATTTATCGCACTTTAATTTTTATCATTTACTTTACGCTTTAAATTAAGTCTTTTATATTTTTAATAATTTACATTAGGTTTTAACTGCGACTAAAGTTTTAAAATCGACAAACCGGTCATTAAACGGTAAAAACCCCCCTTTTTATAATAGTAATATTACTTATATATATATTTATATTTATACAAATATAGTTTTAAAAATATAGCGTTAAACTTGGCTAGCTCCCTGTGGAACGAACCGGACTTACTAAAAACTACACTACTGTACGATTAGGTACACTGCCTATAAGTATTGTAGCAAGGTTTAGGTATATCCACTCTATAAATAAATAAATAACTAGTGTAAAATTGTATCGTATTTAATAGTATTTCGTAGCAAAAATATAACTATTTTGTATACACCTCGCATAACATCACTTCCGCTCATTACTTTTGATACTTGCTTGGATGTCGAGTATACATGCATACGTGGAGCGTCTTTTGACTTAACTTAATTTGTGTCGCATAGTTTCAATTGTACTTTTAACATTGTAACATGTTTGGTCGTCGAACCTACTTTGTAAACCTTAAAACATCTTTATAATTGAAATGAATGCGACATATTTTGGTCAAACTTTGTTTTAAAGACTTATGACCACGTAACGGGACCTAAGTAGACGGTGCCGTCAATGACGATTTTGTCGGGTCGCTACATTCCCCAATTTGACCTATAAACCCTAATTTTGACCCATTTCAAAATCAAAGCTTTACATACTCCCATTTAGGTTCCAAACTTCCATAATCACTAAACCTAGTGATTAAACTCGAATTACAAGTCCTAAAAATGGTTAAATCATCAACCAACCCAAAATCCACCAACGAAGGTCAAATGAGCTAGATGAATTTTCTCAAGAACTTACAAGTTCAAACCCTAACACGAACATCAAATCAAACAATTGAAATTCAGAGTTAGAACTTACCACCACTACCACAACATAGCTAGGAACGAGATGAGCAACTTTAACACTTGCACCTTCACTCGATTCATTCTTCTTCTTCCTTGATTTGAGCTTTCTCACTCTAAAATGAGGTCTCTCTCTCTCTAGATAAGAAGTGAGAGTTTGAGTGGGTGTAATGGGATCCAAAACTGAGTTTGGATCACTTTTAATGACCCCAAACCGACCCTCAAGTGAAAAGACTAAAACACCCTCAAGTTACCTCTTAAAATGAGGTCAAAACCGTCCCTGTCTGACAGTTTTCGCGACCGCAATAGCCGCGATCGCTCTTGCGAAGTGTAAAACATCGAAACAGCTTTTCTAGTGGCCGTACATCGCGACCGCGATGCACGATGTTGCGAGCGTTGAAATGTCACGTTCATATTGATTATAAATGTTCCATATTAATTGATTTCATTGCGAGGTTTTGACCTCTATATGAGACGTTTTTCAAAGACTGCATTCATTTTTAAAACAACCATAACCTTTATTTTATCAATAAAGGTTTCAAAAGCATTACGTAGATTATCAAATAATGATAATCTAAAATATACTGTTTACCCACGACCATTACATAATGGTTTACAATAGAAATATATTACATCGACATATGTTTCTTAAATGCAGTTTTTACACAATATCATACAAACATGGACTCCAAATCTTGTCCTTATTTTAGTATGCAAAAGCAGAAGCTCTTAGTATTCACCTGAGAATAAACATGCTTTAAAGGTCAACAAAAATGTTGGTGAGTTATAGGTTTAACCTATATATATATATATATATATATGTCATCATATAGCTTTTACAAGTTTTAACATTCGTGAATCGCCGGTCAACTTGGGTGGTCAATTGTCTATATGAAACCTATTTCAATTAATCAAGTCTTAACAAGTTTGATTGCTTAACATGTTGGAAACACATAATCATGTAAATAACAATTTCATTTAATATATATATAAACATGGAAAAGTTCGGGTCACTACAGTACCTACCCGTTAAATAAATTTCATCCCGAAATTTTAAGCAGTTGGAGGTGTTGACGTATCTTCTGGAAATAAATGCGGGTATTTCTTCTTCATCTAATCTTCTCGTTCCCAGGTGAATTCGGGCCCTCTACGAGCATTCCATCGAACCTTAACAATTGGTATCTTGTTTTGCTTAAGTCTTTTAACCTCACGATCCATTATTTCAACGGGTTCTTCGATGAATTGAAGTTTTTCGTTGATTTGGATTTCATCTAACAGAATAGTGAGATCTTCTTTAGCAAAACATTTCTTCAAATTCGAGACGTGGAAAGTGTTATGTACAGCCGCGAGTTGTTGAGGTAACTCAAGTCGGTAAGCTACTGGTCCGACACGATCAATAATCTTGAATGGTCCAATATACCTTGGATTTAATTTCCCTCGTTTACCAAATAGAACAACACCTTTCCAAGGTGAAACCTTAAGCATGATCATCTCTCCAATTTCAAATTCTATATCTTTTCTTTTAATGTCGACGTAGCTCTTTTGTCGACTTTGGGCGGTTTTCAACCGTTGTTGAATTTGGATGATCTTCTTGGTAGTTTCTTGTATTATCTCCGGACCCGTAATCTGTCTATCCCCCACTTCACTCCAAAAAATCGGAGACCTGCACTTTCTACCATAAAGTGCTTCAAACGGCGCCATCTCAATGCTTGAATGATAGCTGTTGTTGTAGGAAAATTCTGCTAACGGTAGATGTCGATCCCAACTGTTTCCGAAATCAATAACACATGCTCTTAGCATGTCTTCAAGCGTTTGTATCATCCTTTCGCTCTTCCCATCAGTTTGTGGATGATAGGCAGTACTCATGTCTAGACGAGTTCCTAATGCTTGCTGTAATGTCTGCCAGAATCTTGAAATAAATCTGCCATCCCTATCAAAGATAATAGAGATTGGTATTCCATGTCTGGAGACGACTTCCTTCAAATACAGTCGTGCTAACTTCTCCATCTTGTCATCTTCTCTTATTGGCAAGAAGTGTGCTGATTTGGTGAGACGATCAGCTATTACCCAAATAGTATCAAAACCACTTGCAGTCCTTGGCAATTTAGTGATGAAATCCATGGTAATGTTTTCCCATTTCTATTCCGGGATTTCAGGTTGTTGTAGTAGACCTGATGGTTTTTGATGTTCAGCTTTGACCTTAGAACACGTCAAACATTCTCCTACATATTTAGCAATATCGGCTTTCATACCTGGCCACCAAAAATATTTCTTAAGATCCTTGTACATCTTCCCCGTTCCAGGATGTATTGAGCATCTGGTTTTATGAGCTTCTCTAAGTACCATTTCTCTCATATCTCTAAATTTTGGTACCCAAATTCTTTCAGCCCTATACCGGGTTCCGTCTTCCCGAATATTAAGATGCTTCTCCGATCCTTTGGGTATTTCATCCTTTAAATTTCCCTCTTTTAAAACTCCTTGTTGCGCCTCCTTTATTTGAGTATTAAGGTTAGTGTGAATCATTATATTCATAGATTTTACTCGAATGGGTTCTCTGTCCTTTCTGCTCAAGGCGTCGGCTACCACATTTGCCTTCCCCGGGTTGTAACGAATCTCAAAGTCGTAATCATTCAACAATTCAATCCACCTATGCAGCCTCATATTCAGTTGTTTCTGATTAAATATGTGTTGAAGACTTTTGTGGTCGGTATATATAATACTTTTGACCCCATATAAGTAGTGCCTCCAAGTCTTTAATGCAAAAACAACCGCACCTAATTCTAAATTATGCGTCGTATAATTTTGTTAATGAATCTTTAATTGTATAGACACATAAGCAATCACCTTCGTTCGTTGCATTAATACACAATCGAGACCTTGCTTTGATGCGTCACAATAAATCACAAAATCATCATTCCCTTCAGGCAATGACAATATAGGTTCCGTAGTTAGCTTTTTCTTCAATAATTGAAACGCCTTCTCTTGTTCATCCTTCCATTCAAATTTCTTCCCTTTATGCGTTAATGCAGTCAAGGGTTTTGCTATTTTGGAGAAATCTTGGATGAATCTTCTGTAGTAACCAGCCAATCCTAAAAATTGACGTATATGCTTCGGAGTTTTTGGGGTTTCCAACTTTTCAACGTTTTCGATCTTTGCCGGGTCCACCTGGATATCTTCTTTGTTCACTATGTGACCGAGGAATTGAACTTCCTCCAACCAAAATGCACACTTTGAAAACTTAGCGTACAGTTTTTCTTTCCTCAATACTTCTAGCACTTTTCTCAAATTCTTCATGCTCTTGATCATTCTTTGAGTAAATAAGTATGTCATCGATGAAAACAATGACAAACTTGTCAAGATATAGCCCACACACTCGGTTCATAAGGTCCATGAACACAGCTGGTGCGTTAGTCAATCCAAACGGCATAACCATAAACTCGTAATGACCTTAACGCGTCCTAAAAGTAGTTTTTGGAATATCATCCTCCTTTACTCGCATTTGATGATATCCAGAACGTAAATCGATCTTCGAATAAACTGACGAGCCTTGTAGTTGATCAAATAAGTCGTCAATTCTCGGTAGTGGATAACGGTTTTTGATGGTAAGTTTGTTCAACTCTCTGTAGTCAATACACAACCTAAATGTACCATCCTTCTTCTTGACAAACAAAACAGGAGCTCCCCATGGTGATGTGCTTGGTCGAATGAAACTACGTTCTAATAGTTCTTGCAGTTGGCTTTGCAGTTCTTTCATCTCGTTGGGTGCGAGTCTATAAGGAGCACGAGCTATTGGTGCAGCTCCTGGTACAAGATCTATTTGAAATTCAACAGATCAATGTGGAGGTAGTCCCGGTAATTCTTTCAGAAATACATCGGAAAATTCTTTTGCGACAGGAACATCATTGATGCTCTTTTCTTCAGTTTGTACTTTTTCGACGTGTGCTAGAACAGCATAGCAACCTTTTCTTATCAGTTTTTGTGCCTTCAAATTACTAATAAGATGTAGCCTCGTGTTGCCCTTTTCTCCGTACACCATTAAGGGTTCTCCTTCTTCTCGTACAATGCGAATTGCATTTTTATAACATACGATCTTTGCTTTCACCTTCTTCAGCCAGTCCATGCCAACTATTACATCAAAACTCCCTAACTCTACTGGTATCAAATCAATCTTAAATATTTCGCTACCCAGTTTAATTTCTCGATTCCGGAATATATAATCTGCTGAAATTAATTTACCGTTTGCTAATTCGAGTAAAAAATTTACTATCCAATGGCGTCAATGGACAACTTAATTTAGCACAAAAATCTCTACTCATATAGCTTCTATCCGCACCCGAATCAAATAAAACGTAAGCAGATTTATTGTCAATAAGAAACGTACCCGTAACAAGCTCCGGGTCTTCCTGTGCCTCTGCCGCATTAATATTGAAAAATCTTCCGCGGCCTTGTCCATTCATGTTCTCCTGGTTCGGGCAATTTCTAATAATGTGGCCCGGTTTTCCACATTTATAACAAACTACATTGGCATAACTTGCTCTGACACTACTTGCTCCGCCATTACTCGTTCCGACACCATTTGTTCCTTTCGTTCTGTTAACCCCTGGTCCGTAGACCTCACACTTCGCTGCGCTATGACCATTTCTTTTACACTTGTTGCAAAATTTGGTGCAGAACCCCGAGTGATACTTTTCACACCTTTGGCATAGCTGCTTCTGATTGTTGTTGTTGTTGCGGTTGTTATTGTTGTTGGGATGATTGTTGTAGTAGTTGTTGTTGTTATTGTTGTTGTTATTGTTATTGGGCCATTTGTTGTAGTTGCGATTGATGTTACGATTGTTGGGATAGTTATTGCGATTATTGTTGTAATTGCTGTTGTTGTTGTATTGGTGATTCTTATCACCGTTTTCCTCCCACTTTCTTTTGACTTGCTTCACATTGGCCTCTTCAGCCGCCTGTTCTTTAATTCTTTCCTCAATCTGGTTCACTAGTTTGTGAGCCATTCTACATGCCTGTTGTATGGAGGCGGGCTCGTGTGAACTTATATCTTCTTGGATTCTTTCCGGTAATCCTTTCACAAACGCGTCGATCTTCTCTTCCTCATCTTCGAACGCTCTCGGACACAATAGGCACAATTCTGTGAATCGTCTTTCGTACGTGGTAATATCAAATCCTTGGGTTCGTAACCCTCTAAGTTCTGTCTTGAGCTTATTGACCTCGGTTCTGGGACGGTACTTCTCATTCATCAAGTGCTTGAATGCTGATCACGGTAGTGCGTAAGCATCATCTTGTCCCACTTGCTCTAGATAGGTATTCCACCATGTTAACGCAGTACCTATGAAGGTATGCGTAGCGTACTTCACTTTGTCCTCTTCAGTACACTTACTTATGGCAAACACCGATTCGACCTTCTCGGTCCACCGTTTCAATCCGATCGGTCCTTCGGTTCCATCAAATTCCAAAGGTTTGCAGGCAGTGAATTCTTTGTAGGTGCATCCTACACAATTTCTTGCACCGTTATCTGCATTGCTAGATTCGGAGTTATTGTTGGTATGTAGCGCAGCCTGTACTGCGGCTATGTTTGCAGCAAGAAAGGTACGAAATTCCTCTTCGCTCATATTCATGGTTTGTCGAGTAGTCGGTGCCATTTCCTTCAAATAGTCAAATGAAACAAGTTAATCATACAGAATATTAAGAGTAGTCAATAGTATCTCGTAGCATAATATGAACTCATTTATAAAAGCTTTTTCTTCATATTAGCATTTTATAAGTTTAAATTCGGGTAGTACCTACCCGTTAAGTTCATACTTAGTAGCTAATATACAATTTTACTACTACAATTCTATATGAAAAACTGATTATAATAATATTTCGCGTTCAAACTTTTACACAATATTTTACAAACTTACAATACCGCTTATTTTACATATAGCATGAAATATAGCACACAATAACTTTGATACAAGATAGTTGTGAAGATAATTCTAGCTAGTACACAAGTCATTCAGTAAAGGCAATAAAGACACGTAATTTATACGTCCAGAAACAAGTCAGACATTCTGGTTTTACTAGGACTACTTCCCATCCTTGGTCTTGTGGAACATAACCGTTATGGCCGTTGATAAGACAGCGTGTTGTAACGTTGTCAAAGGGACGAGGGTTACGTAATGTCCAACAGTCCCGTAACAATCTAAAAACCTCATTTCTTACCCCAATTACCGACTCCGTCACTTGTGGGAACGTTTTGTTTAATAGTTGTAGCCCGATGTTCTTGTTCTCACTTTGGTGAGAAGCGAACATTACTAACCCGTAAGCATAACATGCTTCTTTATGTTGCATGTTACCCGCTTTTTCTAAATCACGAAGTCCTATATTCGGATATATTGAGTCAAAATAATTTCTTAACCCGTTGCGTAAAATAGCATTTGGGTTCCCCGCAATATATGCGTCAAAGTAAACACATCGTAACTTATGGATTTCCCAATGTGATATCCCCCATCTTTCGAACGAAAGCCTTTTATAAACCAAGGTATTCTTGGAACGTTCTTCGAATGTCTTACAAACTGATCTCGCCTTAAATAGTTGTGCCGAGGAATTCTGACCGACTCTAGACAAGATTTCATCAATCATGTCTCCGGGTAGGTCTCTTAAAATATTGGGTTGTCTATCCATTTTGTGTTTTTAAACTGTAAAATAGACAAGAGTTATATTCATAAAAAAAATACTTATTAATACAAGCAATTTTTACATATATCATAAAGCATAAGCACACTATATTACATATATTACACCACACGAATACAACTATCTTATTCCGACTCGCTCGTTTCTTCTTCTTCGGTTTTGGTTCGTTTTTGCAAGTTTCTAGGGATATATGATGTTCCCCTAATACGAGCCGTCGTTTTCCACATTGGTTTAGAAAAACCTGGTGGTTTAGAGGTTCCCGGGTTATTGTCACAACTTAAGAAATACGGGTGTCGACGATACATATAAAGTTCATCGGGTTTGGAATCAAATTTCTCTATTTTTATGCCCTTTCCCTTATTGTTCTCTTTTGCCTTATTAAATTATGTTGGGGTAATTTCTATAACATTATCGGAATCCTTGTCGGGATCCGATTCATCGGATAATTGGTAATCCTCCCAATACATTGCTTCCTTGGCGGAAACACCATTGACCATAATTAACTTTGGTCGGTTGGTTGAGGATTTTCTTCTACTTAACCGTTTTATTATTTCCCCCACTGGTTCTATTTCTTCTTCCGGTTCCGATTCTTCTTCCGGTTCTGATTCTTCTTCACGTTCCGACTCTTCTTCCGGTTCCTCTTCGGGAACTTGTGAATCAGTCCACGAATCATTCCAATTTACATTTAACTCTTCATTATTATTAGGTGAGTCAATGAGACTTGTTCTAGAGGTAGACATCTATCACATAATATCAAACAAATTAAGAGATTAATATATCACATAATATTCACATGTTAAAAATATATAGTTTCCAACAAAATTTGTTAAGCAATCATTTTTCAAGTAAACACGGTCGAAGTCCAGACTCACTAATGCATCCTAACAAACTCGATAAGACACACTAATGCAAAATTCTGGTTCTCTAAGACCAACGCTCGGATACTAACTGAAATGTCCCGTTCATATTGATTATAAACGTTCCATATTAATTGATTTCGTTGCGAGGTTTTGACCTCTATATGAGACGTTTTTCAAAGACTGCATTCATTTTTAAAACAACCATAACCTTTATTTTATCAATAAAGGTTTCAAAAGCATTACGTAGATTATCAAATAATGATAATCTAAAATATACTGTTTACACACGACCATTACATAATGGTTTACAATAGAAATATATTACATCGACATATGTTTCTTAAATGCAGTTTTTACACAATATCATACAAACATGGACTCCAAATCTTGTCCTTATTTTAGTATGCAACAGCGGAAGCTCTTAGTATTCACCTGAGAATAAACATGCTTTAAACGTCAACAAAAATGTTGGTGAGTTATAGGTTTAACCTATATATATATATATATATATATCCATATATATGTCAACATATAGTTTTTACAAGTTTTAACGTTCGTGAATCGCCGGTCAACTTGGGTGGTCAATTGTCTATATGAAACCTATTTCAATTAATCAAGTCTTAACAAGTTTGATTGCTTAACATGTTGGAAACACTTAATCATGTAAATAACAATTTCATTTAATATATATATAAACATGGAAAAGTTCGGGTTACTACAAGCGTGATCCCACTTAAACAAAAGGAGCTATTCGAAAACCAACATCTCGCGGCCGTGATTACTTGGATCGCGACCGCGATCCGTCTCCCACCAGCTTTTCTTCCATTTTTGTAGTTCAGGGACTGAAGTTGTCTGATTTTGATTCTGATGTAAATTCTGAAAATGCATAAGTATATGGTAGACTTTTAGTGGTAGTTTCTGATGCATACATTTACTGTCACTTCCTGATGCATAAAATTCAGGGTCTTACAAGTTACCGTAGATAGTAGTTTTAGATTATTCGGTATTCGAGTATCCAAAATGTAGCTGGTGAATGATGGAGATTAGAGTTTGTATATATAGTGAAACTCTAATCGTAGATAACCTAATGAGGCTAAGATTCGTCTTAACTACTTTCCATAATATACATGCATTTAAGTAGGAAAGAATCTTAATTAAATAAGGATCAGATCACAAGCATGTGCGCAAAGCAAACATGTGTTGTGCGCCTTAATATAAATTAGCACATGACTATGACTTAATAACTAAGCGTGCACACGTGATACGCACGAACGCTTAATGTTGAAGGCCGCATATCATTTTTGAGAAATCAAGATTTGAAAAGGAGAAGAAATACTATGAAAGAAAGAGAGAAAATTGAACTGAAAGTACAAGATTTTACTTTAATTAAACATAGTCGTAGAATCTTCATCAAGTACTATAGATTTCAACCATAAGGGTGGTGGTGGTATGGTAAGACCTTGACCTTCCAATGTGGAGGTCAAGGGTTCGATTCCTTGCACCCACAAAGTTATTCTCTCTCATAGCTACGGAGGTTCGCCTGCAATGACTCCGGATTGCTCGCAAAGCGTGTAGTCGCTCTGGAATTAGTCAGTTAAGAAATGTTGGATATCCAAGTTACCAAAAAAAAAAAGTACTATAGATTTCCATCATGATCGTATATTAAGTATTTGAATTGTACAAATATATATATGCAGTTTACGATTTTGATGAAGTCATCAAATTCAATTGTGAAAATATTGTAAGCTCAAAAATAATCAGCGATTGTTGGTGGTCTGACTCCTTTGGGGGAGGTCATGAATTTGACTCATGTTGGCTACATATTAACTCACAATTTCATTTCTGCCATGAAGTTCCACCCATAGCACCTTTCCCACATTGCGTTGGGAGGTAAATGGGAGGGGGAGTTTTACCGTCCATGCCCGTATGGGATTGGTGCGGGTTTCTCCTGAGCACACAGTTGGAGACCGAGTATAACTGTGCAGGAGATGAACGCGTGAGTGAGTGATTAAATTTCTCATAAATGATCCTAATCCTAACAGCTATAAAAAAATTTGCAAATACAAAATTACAAACATCATCAACATCAAGCATTGTTCACTAGATGAGCCACATGTACAACAGTCCTATTAAGGATTACTTGTTTCATTCTTCCACTCCTTCTATCACATCACTTTTAGCTAAGCCAATTATGCATGCACATATACAATAGTGCTTAAATTCCATCCATCACTACCTTAACTTAAACTTCAAGTTTTCTTGATTTCTTTTCACATGCCTTCCTTTTTAAAGAATAAATAAATACATACATACAACTATTCAAGTGTACAACATATGATCCTCTCACACACATACATAATAACGCGACTTACATCCCCTCACAAGTCAAAATCCTTTGTATCTTTCATTCTTGATAACTCAATATCCTTGAGCTTCACCCTCCTACAAACATTGCCAGCCTATTTACACAACATTCATTTCATCTCGTTTATCAATACAAAACCATATCTCTCGTATTCCCACCAAATCTTCCCAAGTTTAAGGCTTTCTTAAAAACCCATCTCTATAAATCAAAACCCAAATCAAATTCCACAACCAAAAGTTACTAGACCCATATTTTTCAAGATATTTAGTAATTACAAAATAGTAAAAAAAACCCATGAAGGAAAGAGGGAAATCTGTTGAAACAGATCAAGAGTACAACAACTTGTACCAAGATTACAACTTTTATTACTCATCATCATCTGGTGTTCCATGTAAGAAACACCCATCTTCAACCCAAGTTGGAATATGTGCATATTGTCTTAATAATAGACTTATGAAGCTTGTATGTTCAGATTGTGGTGAACAGAGGTTATCTTCTTGTTCTTGTTCTGATGTTTCATCATATAGGAATTCATCTTGTACTGTTGATGTGGGAAGTGTTGGTAGGATTTCTTTTCTAATTGAGAATGAGAAAGTTGGTAGTGGTGATGAACAAAAGACACTCTTTTCACATATTAAGCAATCCAAGAAAAGAGATACAGATGATGTGATTTTGCTTAAGAGGAGTAACAGTTGTGTTGTTCAGGTTAAAAAAAGTAATGGGTTTTGGAAAATTGGGAAACTTTTCAAGAAAAAGAGAGAAAAGGAAGGATGTAGAGATGGGTTTGATGAAAAAAGTGAGATTTGGGTGTCTGATTGTCCAATGGATGTTTCAAGATCAAGATCACTATGTAGTTATAGAGGTGGCAGTACTTTTGATCATGATGGCTGTAGTGATATGGCATATTCTTCAAGTGCTAAAATTTCTGATTTTAATGAATCTGAGCCAAGAAAGAGTGGATTTAGAGGTGGTTTGATGGATTTTGAAAGTGGGTTTGCTCCAAAAGAGAGTGAATTTAGTAGAGTTTATGATGATTCAGGGTTTATTGATTTGAAACTTGATTTATCAGATAAGTTGAAAACAGAGCACTCTGTTTTCAAGAAACCATTTGAATCAGATAGCAATTGTGGTGGATCATCATCATGTAGGATTGCAGTTAATGAAAGAGGAATAAAGAAGGGTAGTAAAGGGCATAGTAAGGTATGGAAGTGGTTTTTTAAGCAACATTCTGGGAAAAAAGATTTGAACCATATCTTAGAATCTTGAATTGAAGATGATCAAAATGTCAACATTGAGATAATTCAAAAGTCAAAGGTCTAAGAGTTGAGTTCTATTGGTAGTTTTAAAATTAGATGAATAATGTCAATTGTTGTGTTAGTGTTTCATGTTAATGATGTTATTCCTTCATCAACTCAATTATTAATGAAGTGAAACTACTAGTATAGTAATTTCAACACTATATTGTAGTGTGAAGATCTCGTATGCATATTTTTTTTTTATGAAAATAGAAGTTCAAGTAGTTAGTAATATGTAATAGATAATCTAAGATGTCACTACCCCAACAATACATTCCTTTTTTCTCATTGCTCCGTATATCTTATCTTTTTTGAATGTCAGTTTTAACTTTTTTTTCTATTGGATGTCTAATGTGTGTTTTGTTATCCAAGACTATGGATGTTGGTGACCGTAGATTGAGATGTTTTTTTTTTTTTTTTTTGAAGTTATGGTTTATGACATGGCCAGTGGCGGAATTAGAATTTTTTTTTTTATCAGGAGCAAAAACAAATTTAGAATCATAGCAATATATTTGGACAAAATATGAAGGTTTTTGTTCAAAAAATTGAGGTATTTAGGCAAATTACGAAGGTTTCTGACAAAAGTATAATGTTTTTGGGCAAAATTCGAAGGATTTAGGGCAAACGTTTGAGAATTCTAGGCAAAATTTGAAGATTTTGGGCAAAATATGTAAATTTTGAGGGGAAAAAAATTCACTGGTGACAAAGTCTAAAAATCCAAAATTTTTACACTGAAAAAAATTCACTGGGAGCGGGCGCCCCCAAGTAGTTTCGCCAGTAGACATGGCAATAATGGTGAAAGTTGTGTTGGAGAAAGTTGTTGAGGAGGGTGGCCAGTAATGTGATAAAATAATAATAAAAAATCAAAAACGCTAATCAATTTCTCCGTTTGTCAAACATCAACGCCCAACATGGTTTGGGCCACAAACCACTACAAGCGTCTATGGGGCGTTTGTGGTGACACATCAGGAGGCGAAGAGAGATGCTCCATCATCTACGTTCTAAACCAATAAAATTTAAAAAGAACAATTATCATCTCGTAAAAGTATCTGAAATCGAAATTTGAAATGAAAGCTTAAAGCTTACTCCGTACATCATATTTCTCACCGTCTCAATTTAATAGTCTACAGACAAAAAACGCACAGTTTAATAAATGTCATTATCATATTATACTTTTTCTTTACTTTACATTTTTATTCTTTACCTTTTATTAATCTTTTTGTTTTACATTCAAAAAAAGTATAGGTATAAAAGAACTTTGTATCATCATGTTTATTTATGTATGAAATTGAACTATTAATTGATACATTAAAAAAAATATGACTATTAAATTGAGAAGGATGAAGTATATTCTATTCAGGGTAACTCAGTTATTACAAGAAGATAGATTGTTTTTTTGAGCATATTAGTTACATGATTTTTTCTTTCTTAAAAAATAATCATCTTAACACATAAGCTACTTTTGATGGTAACATTGCCTAATGGGTGTTTCATCATATCTTAAAAAAGCGTAATATATCAGATCTCAGATCTATAAATCTATAAACTATATTAATGTTTGATGATCCGTATACAATCAATTTTTAATCATACACAATTAAGCATGTTTTAAAATGTTATGTTGTACAATATTATAAAATATATTTAATTGTATATGACTTTAAATTTGTTGGTATAATATATTTGTATATGACTTTAAATTTGTTGGTATGAATCTCCCGTATATTAATAGAAAGTCTAGTCATTATTACAGAGTACTCAGATAAATAAGTAAATAAATTTATTTTATATATTTATTGTTCTATTATTAATATTAATATTAATATTAATATTAATTAATATTAATATTTTATTTTAATATTTTATTTTAATACTTTTTTTATATACCGAAAGAGGTGCCTAATTTTGTAGTTTCAGTTATACCGAGTTGTCGTTTTGAGTTTGCGTTCACATTACAACCGGTCCCTCAACTTTGGCTATACTTACACAACGGCCCCTCAATTTTAACTTTTTTAGGGGTAAAAAGTGTAAATATATAATTTTATTAAAATAAAAGAAACTAATTCCACCCGAATTTATAACGGACCCTATCTTCTCGCTCGGTGCGAGTTAAATTTTTCCGAGACCACCGTTCAACTTGAAAAAAACTCACGAACCCAACGGGACTAATTATACGCGAACGGACACTTCTCATAAAAACCCTAAAGACAACGACAGTCCGTATCTTTCCGCTCGCCGCGAGTTAAATTTTTTCGACATTAGCGTCATACTCGAAATAATTTTATGAACAAAATGATAAAAAGTACGTTTGAAACGGACACTTTTTAAAAAACGCTAAAAACAACGACAACCCGTATCTTCGTGCTCGCCGCGAGTTATATTTTTTCGCCATCACCGTCAGACTCAAAATAATTTTATCAACAAAACGAAACTAACTACGTTCGAACCGGACAGATTTTAAAAAACAGTAAAGACGATAACACCAACAACGACGCTTAACACATGGACCGTTTTCCATTCTGTAAATATATAAAGCTACGTTAAAATATGAATACGCAGGCCGAAAGTCCCCCGCCGTATCGCGCGGGCCGGACCCGGACTAGTTTGTTCTATATATGTTATTTGAAGAGGAGGTAACTTCGAAACATTGTAATTGTTAACTTTGGCATGTTCTAGATAGATGTTTATAAACTTGTTCCCTTTGATGAAACAGAAGCATGCCAATGAAATCATGGTAAAAGAAAATAAACTTTCTCCAATATTACCAAGACAAGAAGAAATGAGTGTGCAAATTATATACTCTCCATTTTAGTTGAAGTGTATTTTAATTTGACCTAATCTTTTAAAATTCAACACTAGTTTCAATCTTTTTCAATCAAGTATCAGTCCTACCTATTACTAACTTTTTTTCATTAGTTAAACAACAAAATGTACATTTGTAACAAGACAACTCAAAATAATAATTTAACATTTTAAATAGATTATTTAACTTGCGTTAAAATGGAATGAGAATCATATGGTTGTTTAGTCGAAATGAATTGGGTGGTTATGGTTATTATGGTGAATTAAAGTGTAAGAGTGATACTCTATTTCAGGTCGTTTGGGTTGAAGCACTGTGTCGTTGTATGTTCGTTTTTTGATCTATTTTTTTCTATCAATCTCGATATGCTTTCAGTGGATTTTAAATCTTAAACATAATAGGAGAAACTCGGGGTCTCAAGCCCTCAACCACTTGATCATATCGAAATACGTAATTTCTAACATTTTGCTGGTTTATTTTTTTTAGTATAATGGAGAGGAAGGACGAAAAGGTGTTCTCGAAGTCAAATGGTTATTTGTGTACCAAGTCGAGTGATATTCGTACATTGTTTATGATATACAACTTCCCGGACACTTGGAGTAGAGCAGACTGTTGGAATGTTTTCGAGAAGTGTGGTGCTCTTAAAGACGTGTATTTAGCTCGAAAGAGATTATCGAGTGGCCAACGTTTTGGATACGTAAGATTTGACGACGTTAGTGATGTTGACAACTTCTGTAAGGTCTTAAAGACCATTCAAATAAATGGAAGATGGATTCAAGCTTTCAAAGCATTGGAGAGAAAGCAAAGGGTTGCTGTTCGATGAGAGAGCTATGATGAAAAAAGCTCCTTGAATGCAAATGGACATGCAGACTTCCTGACTGCTCCATGGAACGAAGCTTCATCTAAACCATTGAAATGGGAAGGAAGATCTTATGTAGACACGCTCACAGGCAATAATCAAGTCTCCAAGGAGCATCAGTTTTCGGTGAGTAATCGTATTGAGCTAAAGGTCGACGGTAAATATATCGAGTTTAACCTCCCTGAATCGTTGAACAATCACAATCTCGTGTTTATTTATAGCAAAGAGTGGTTATATTGGACCTTGATCGAAGTAAACTATAAGCCGTTTGAGGTTGATAATGGAAAGGGTATAAAAACAGTCTCCGAGTTTGAACCTGAAACAACATTATACTTGATCAATCCTTCTGCCAAGAGAATTTACATGGTACCTCCGGTGATGTTCTGTTCCAGAGCCATTCTATATATACCAATGAAAGTGCTTCGATGGCCAATGAAGCAACAATATTAGTTGAGAAAGAGCGACTCATTGATGATGTGAACAAGGAAAAACCACTTACTGATTAGACAGTTTCTACTCCGGCTAATGACCTCGAAGATGGGGAGTTTAATTTGTCTGATGATAGGCATGTAACACCCCGTTTTTCCTTTGGCATGCTGCTTTGGTCGACGTACAAAGTCCAAAAGTGCGTATTCGATCTTTATTGTGTTTGACTTTAGCCACGTTAGTTTAATCTAGTCATAAAACAAAAAAGGGCCTGAAAACCAAAAATTACGGCTACAATTTATGGCCTTACGACCGCAACTTTTGAGCAGGGTGACATGTTTCTGAAAACAACCAAGTTACGACCGAAATTTTGGGGATTACGGCCGCAATATTGGGGATTACGGCCGCAATTTTGGGGATTACGGCCGCAATATTGGTGCTGGCAGGTTACGAATTTAACCTTAAATTTGGGGTTTATAAGGGGCTAAATGGTCTTTTCACTTAGGGAACGGTTTGTAGACCACAAATGCAGATCCAACCTTATCTCTATCTCATTTTACACCCACACAAACACTCCCAACCATTTTTAGAGAGATAAACCCATTTTAGAGAGAGAGAGCTCGATTTGGGGAAGAAGAAGGTCGATTCGGGTGAAAGCTCAAGTGTTAAAGTTGTTCATCTCGTTCTTGGCTACGTTTTGATAGTGTTTGTAACGACCCTGGAATTTTCAACATTTATTTATTAATAATTACTATTATTAATACGCGTGTTTAAACGAATGTACGTTATTACATTTACATGTTGCCATGATTGCCCGTACTTGACTTTTAAGGGCCCGAAACGTCTTTGTGACACCCGGAACTTTCACGAATAATATTTTTAGATATTATTTACATTCATGATTAAATTTATTAATCATTTTAATTAACTAAGGCTATTAGTTAGTTACTTGGGCTTTAATTGGTTTAACTTGTGATTTATTTGAACTTTGGCTTTGTTAGTGTAATGGACTCATGTTATTGGACTTCCAAGCCCACCCTACACTACTAGTGGACTTAGTTAGCCCATGTCTTCAAGTGTAAGTATCATTTAGTAAGGTAACTAGTTAGTTTCAACACTTGGGATCTAGTTAACATACATTTCCCATGCATGCATCCTCATTATCCAACTTTTAAGCTTTAACACATGAAGAGCCATTAAACATTAGCCTTCCTCCCTTTTTTTTCTGCTGAATGCCGAATCCTTTGGGGCCATTTAGTGGTGATTTGATTTTTTTTACACTACATACTCACTTGTATTCATATTACTCTTTCATTTACACACACACACACTCACTTTTCTCTCAAACTTTCTCTCATATTCTTCTACATTTTTGTAAGTAACAAGAACATTTTTCTCTTCTTCTTTTCTTCTTAAAACCTTATACATACATGCAAATCATCATCATCATTTGTTGTTCTTTGTTGTTAATGTTACTTGTCTTGTTGATTGTTGTTATTTACTCACATGTTTCAAGAATCTAACTTTCTAGCTTGATTCATCTTTTATCTTGTTTTAACAAGAACAATCAAGAACTAAACTCTCTAGTTTAAGTTCTACATATAATGTTTCAAAGATTATAAAGTTCTTGTGTTGATTAAAGACATACTAGTAAGTCATGGAAGTAAACTTAAAGTTTACTTTGCTTAAAGATCAACTTTGGTTGAATCTTTAAAAGTATGAACAACCATGAATCTTTTCTTGTTTATTTAAGTTTAATTCCTCAATTTATGCACTTTAATTTCATGTAGTTAGTTTATATGGTCAAGTACTACAAGTTAGTCTTGATCTCATATCTCTTGAACAAATTAAGTTAACTTTGAAAGTTCAAGAACACACAAATAAGTTTTCTTTAAATATAACTTTGGATCTAGACTTTTGAGTCTTGGATCTTCAAGATCAAACTAAGAACTATGTTCTACTACTTATGATCTTGATTAGTTAGTTTACTTTTAAGTTTGTAACTTGTTATTAGCTTTAAAGTCCATGTATGTGTTAGATCTAAGACTTTGATGCAACTTTGGTTCATCAAACTTCATACAACTCTTAAGTGAGTTGTGCTTCATGTCTTAGACTTGCACATGGGTTATGATGGTCAAGACTTGGTTAAGATGATGTAGATACATCAATGAGTTATACACTTGAAGTTATATGCATCAAGGATGAGAACCATGATGAACATCAAGCACCAAGACCACCGGAACCCTTTTTAAACTCACTGTTCTGTCCAAAACCTACTGACCTGATGCTTCTGGAACAGACCAGTAGACCTGGGCTGTTCTAACCTTGATTGTTAGATATAACTTTTTGAGTAGATAACTTTTCATATAGGACTCGTCTTAATCCGAGTTACGGTTTAGGATTTATGGCCCTCCGATCGTTACTATGTCCTTTAACGTTGAGCAGAAATTTCTGACCTACTCGCACTTAGACCATCGCCATGGTCAAACCAAGACGAGTTTGCTTCTGTAAATTTTACCACACTTAAGGGACTCATAGACGGAGCCATGGCCACTGGTCTCACCTTAATTCAGTAAGGGTAGAGGCCGTGGTGACTTACTGAAGTCAGACTTTGTTGAAAACTACTTTCATAAACGAAACTTACTTTACACCTTTTGTTTGGTGATGAATGATGATGACCCTTAAGACCTTAATTACATACTTTTAAACCTATTAAGACGATTTACTGACTTAGTACTATTTGACTTAGGTTGAGGACTTCGGACCATTTACTTGCACACCTTTCCCGACTACTACTTTACCGCTACATATCATTGTGAGTTATAGCATTCCCTTTTTACTTTAACTTATTTTGGGAACTGAGAATACATGCGGATTTTATGTTTTACATACTAGGCACGAGTACTTAAACTTATATATGTGTGGGTTATATAACGGCAGAAACATTCCCTTTAGCTCGGTAACGTTTAATCATTGGTTTATGAACCGGTGAACGCGAATCTTAGATATGGATCCATAGGGTTTGACATCCCCACTCGGGCTAGTCGCGCTAGGAGTCAACGAGTGTTTAATACTTCGTAAACATACGCACTCACCAAGTGTACTTTCAGGGGGTATTTTAAACGTTAAGTTAGTTACCAAGTGCCCACGGTTAACATATACTTTATCATACTGTTTTGAAACGCTCTTTGTAGCACTGAAATCTCGTGGCCTACCTTACATACTGTTATACTTAAACTATAGCTCGCCAACCGTTGTGTTGATGTTTTTAAGCATGTATTTCTCAGGTGCTTGAGGTTGCTTCCGCTGTGTACTAGTCGTGCTGTAGAACCCGCTGCTTAGAGTTGTCCACGCATGAACTACTTTACTTTGCATTCAAACATTCGTACTTTTGAACTATGACTTGTAACGACCATTGTGGTCACGTACACTTATTATTTGCTTCTACTTAGTGAAGCATGCTTTTGAAATGTAAAACATTTGATGTCGGTTATGACATCACCTTTTTATCGCGAATGCAATTTCTTTAATTACAGCATATAGTACTTAACCTTGTAATGATCCTGTTGTTGATGATTCGTACACGATGGTTTTGTACGGGGCATCACATTTAGTATCAGAGCATTGGTTGTAGGGAATTAGGTTGCATTAGTGAGTCTAAGACCGACCCAAGTAGGATTCACTAATAGGACTAATCTACAACTTGCTAGTTTACGTGTTTCTGCTGAACTTGTTGCATGCTGCTGCTTACTGTTACTGGTATATGCCATATGCTATTACATGATTTCACTACTGCATGATGCTACTTGCTTTCGATTGCATGCTACTTTCATACGAATTACTGTTATTGCCATGCTAGTTACTGTTATACATGATTTAAACTGTTGGCCTATTATTTGCTTGCTTTATGACATACTGACATGGAAAATTTATTTTTCCTTGTTCAGATGTCGGATGTTCCACCTGCTGGCATTTCGGGCAGTACAGACTCAGACCCCGTCGCCCTATCTACTGCTACACCTGCTGCTGCTACTGCCGATACACCGGCCCCGACACCCACTAGTGATCCCGGCGCTTCTACTTCTGGAGTTGGTACTAGTGCACCTGCCCCAATGTCTGCTCCCGGACCCTCGAGGTCACAGCCCCGCATTGGTGGTATTGAGATCCCCGCGGAGTTCGGGGAAAGGCCGTTTCGTAACCACATACGCACGCCTTGCCGACGCACTCCCGACGGACGTTTAGTCGTGATTCCTCCAGGCAGACACAGACATATGTTGGCCGCCTTCGGACGCTTCGGATTACCAGCTCAGCCACCAGTGTTACCACCACACGATTCGGATGACTCATCATTCGCCGATTCTTCATCATCAGACGACTCCAGCGATGATGAGGATCCTGCTGATAGACCTATTCAGGCACCCTCCACCCCGCCGAAGAAGCGGTACCGTTTCGACGGCACCGTCATTCCAGGGGTGAATGGAGGTCGTGCTTTTACTGACGCTTTTGGCCATCGTCGTAGGGTTAGTGCTTGTAAACGAGTTGTGCCATACCCTGCCGACCCACAGATACGTAAGGTTCCCCGTTACGTATTGACTATTCCTGGAACCGTACCACCTAGATTTAGATACGGACCACTTACATCTAGGGACGTACCGTCTACATCCGGAGCCGGACCATCTACATCAGCACCACCCGCACCACCCGCCCCACCTGCACCGCCTGCCCCACCAGCTCCCTCTAACGAGGAACTGATGAGGGAGATTGAGACTCTCCGAGCTCGAGTCACTGAGCTCGAGGAGCAGTTGGCTCGAGGAGCAGTTCACCCGCCTTCACCGTAGGACTTTGTATTTAGATTTCATGATGTAATCTAGATATAGTTTCATGTATTTCATATGTATTGTACGAACTTATTCAGATGTATGAAACTTATTATTATTAATGAATGGAACTTTGCATTATTTAATTCTTGCACGATATTCTATTTACATTGCTGTACAATGATTCTGTGGTATTTGTACCTAGATGCATTATTTAATAACATGTGATGTTTTGATTCCATGTTGGTCACTATATACTGTATTATTACTACTTGCATACTGGATTTTGACTTGAGTCAAAATTTTTGTTTAGAATACCATGGCTAATGGAAGAACCACACCTACCGCCGCCCAGATTGAGGACATGATCAGCGAACGGGTCGCTGCAGCCCTAGCAGAAAGAAATCTCCAAGCTCCACCGCCACCACCACCAGTTATCTCACCCGTTCGAAATGGGTGTACATACAAGGAATTCCAGAGCTGCAAACCGCATAACTTCAGCGGCACCGAGGGACCAGTTGGTCTCACCAGATGGTTCGAGAAACTTGAATCAGTATTCCGAGTTAGCAACTGCTCGGAGGATAATAAGACCAAGTTTGCATCTTGCACGCTATCTGACGGCGCGCTAACGTGGTGGAATACGTTAGCTCAAGCGAAAGGTATCGATGAGGCGTATGCTACGCCATGGGAGGAATTCAAGGCGGCTATGATTGATGAGTATTGTCCGAGAACCGAAATTCAGAAAATGGAAATTGAATTCATGCAGTTGAAGGCCGTAGGGAACGACCTTAACAGTTACAATCGTAGGTTTTTGGAGTTAGCATTAATGTGTCCGACCATGGTCACCCCCGAATTCAAGCGCATGGAGAAATACTTCTCGGGGCTTCCTAAGTCCATCAAGGGTAATGTCACCTCATCCAAACCACCGAATGTTCCCGAAGCAATGCGCATGGCGCATACTCTCATGAATCAGATCCTTATTGATGAGCCGGAGAAGGCTAAGTTTGAAGTTGGTAGTAGCGAAAAGAGGAAATGGGATAACAACCACAACAACCACAACAACAATAATAACAACAACAGGGGTAGAAACTATGATCAAAACCCGGCGAAGCGACATCAAGGGTTCAGGCAAAACAACAACAACCCCAACCCCAACAACAACAACTCCAACCCGAACTACAAAGGCACGCTACCACAATGCAAGAGGTGCTACAAGCACCACACCGGGTATTGTAATGCTGTTTGTGAGAAGTGCAAGAAGAGCGGGCACATCGGTAGAGACTGCAAGACTACCACGATGACAGGGAGGCCGAACACCAACGGGCCAAAAAAGTGTTACGAATGCGGGCAGACGGGCCATTTCAGAAACGAGTGCCCGAACAAACGAAAGGATGGCAGACCACCGCGTGCTAGAGCTTTTAATGTTAATGCAAGAGATGCACGCGATAACCCCGACTTGGTGACAGGTATATTCAAAATCAACAATCTTTTAGCTTCTGTCTTGTTTGATACTGGTGCGGATAGAAGTTATGTATGTAGACATTTTTGCGATAAGATCAGTTGGTCATTAGTCCTGTTAAAAGAAAGTATGCTTGTCGAGGTCGCCAATGGAAAACTTGAAAAGGTTGACCATATTAGTCGTGGAGCTATTATCAACATAGCTGGTGCAGATTTCGAAATTGATTTGATACCTATCAAACTGGGAAGTTTTGACGTGATCGTCGGTATGGATTGGTTGAGCAAGATAAAGGCCAATGTTATCTGTGGAGATAAAGCACTTCGCATACCACAAGGAGATGGCGAACCACTGGTTATCTATGGAGAGAGATGTACCTCGAAGTTGAACCTCATTAGTTGCGTGAAAGCGCAAAAGATTATGAAGAAGGGACGCTTTGCTGTCCTAGCACATGTGAAAGCGGTAGAAACTGAGATGAAGAGCGTAAACGACGTTCGAATTGTGAACGAATTTTCCGATGTCTTCCCAGAGGAATTGCCTGGATTACCACTGCCGAGAGCCGTAGAGTTTCAGATTGATTTAGTGCCAGGAGCTGCACCTGTAGCTCGCGCACCTTATAGACTCGCACCTTCCGAGATGCAAGAATTACAGAGTCAACTACAAGAGCTGTTAGATCGAGGGTTTATCCAACCAAGTTTCTCGCCTTGGGGCGCACCTGTTCTGTTTGTGAAGAAGAAGGATGGATCCTTTCGTATGTGTATCGACTACCGTGAGCTCAACAAATTGACAATCAATAATCGGTATCCTCTTCCGTGAATTGATGATCTTTTTGATCAACTACAAGGATCGAGCGTTTATTGAAAGATCGATTTGCGATCCGACTATCACCAGTTGAGGGTGAAGGAAAGTGACGTGATGAAGACTGCATTCAGAACCCGTTATGGTCATTATGAGTTCCTCGTGATGCCATTCGGTTTGACAAATGCACCTGCCATGTTCATGGACCTCATGAATCGTGTCTGCAAGCCTTACTTGGACAAGTTTGTTATCGTCTTCATAGATGATATCCTCATCTACTCTAAGAGCGAAGAAGAACATGAGCAACACCTCCGATTAGTACTTGAACTCTTAAGACAAGAGCAACTTTACGCCAAATTCTCCAAGTATGAATTTTGGTTGAAGGAAGTACAATTTTTGGGTCATGTTGTAAGCGACCAGGGTATCAAAGTTGATCCCGCCAAGATTGAAGCCATCAGCAAGTGGGAGACCCCCACTACTCCGACGCATATTCGCCAATTCCTAGGTCTCGCCGGTTACTATCGAAGATTCATCGAAGGATTTTCTCTGATTGCGCGTCCTTTGACCGCGTTGACTCACAAGGGCAAGAAGTTCATTTGGGAACCCGCACACGAATCAGCATTCCAAACTTTGAAGAAGAAGTTAACCACTGCACCTATCCTATCACTTCCTGAAGGCAGTGACGACTTTGTTGTTTATTGTGATGCATCGAAGAGTGGTTTTGGTTGTGTACTGATGCAACGATCAAAGGTTATTGCCTATGCCTCCCGCCAATTGAAGATTCACGAGCGGAACTACACTACACATGATCTTGAACTTGGAGCCGTTGTCTTTGCACTCAAATTGTGGAGACATTATTTGTATGGAACTAAGAGCACTATCTTCACCGACCACAAGAGTCTCCAGCACATCTTTGATCAGAAGCAACTGAATATGAGACAGCGTCGATGGATCGAGACGCTCAACGACTACGATTGTGAACTCCGTTATCACCCTGGCAAGGCCAATGTTGTAGCTGACGCTTTAAGCCGAAAGGAGAGGACGGCACCTCTTCGTGTTAGGGCTCTGAACATCACCATCCATTCGAACCTCAACAGCCAGATCAGAGTAGCCCAAGTTGAGGCTCTCAAGGAGGAGAACATATCTCACGAACATTTGAACATACTTGTCTCTCAATTCGAGGTTAGGGAGTCTGGACTCCAATGTTATGCCGGAAGAATTTGGGTACCTCTTTATGGAGATCTACGGAACCTGATACTTGATGAAGCACACAAGTCGAGATATTCGATTCATCCTGGAGCGGGAAAAATGTACCACGACCTTAAAGAACAGTATTGGTGGCCGAATCTTAAAAAGGACGTTGCAACTTATGTTGGGAAGTGTTTGACTTGTTCGAAAGTTAAGGCCGAACATCAGAGACCTTCTGGTTTACTTCAGCAACCGGAAATCCCACAATGGAAGTGGGAAAGGATCACAATGGATTTCATTACTAAGCTGCCGAAGACGGTGGGCGGATACGATACCATTTGGGTTATTGTTGACCGCCTCACCAAATCTGCACACTTCCTAGCGATGAAGGAAACTGATACAATGGAAAGACTTGCTCAGTTATACATCAAAGAGGTTGTATCTTGTCATGGTGTACCTTTATCGATCATCTCCGATCGCGATCCCCGTTTTGCTTCTAGATTTTGGCGTTCTTTGCAAGAAGCCATGGGAACTCGTCTCGACATGAGCACTGCTTATCATCCTCAGACTGACGGGCAAAGCGAACGAATGATTCAGACCTTGGAGGACATGCTGCGTGCATGTGTCATTGATTTTGGAAAGGCCTGGGAAAGACATTTGCCACTCACCGAATTCTCGTACAACAACAGTTATCACTCAAGCATTAATGCTGCACCTTTTGAAGCATTGTATGGCCGTAAGTGCCGATCTCCTATTTGTTGGGCCGAAGTAGGCGAAAAGCAAATCACCGGACCCGAGGTAGTCCACGAAACGATGGAGAAGATTGCTCAGATTCAAGCTAGACTTAAGACTACCCGTGATCGCCAAAAGAGTTATGCCGATCTTAAACGTAAGGACTTTGAATTCAACGTTGGTGACCGTGTAATGTTGAAGGTTGCACCTTGGAAGGGTGTGATTCGCTTTGGAAAACGTGGAAAGTTAAACCCACGATACATTGGTCCTTTTGAGATCTTGGAACGTGTTGGACCCGTTGCTTACCGATTAGATCTACCAGCACAATTGAGCTCAGTTCATCCTACCTTTTATGTATCGAACTTGAAGAAGTGTCTTGCTGCACCTGAACTTATCATACCATTGGAAGAACTTACTATTGACGACAAACTCCACTTTGTGGAAGAACCAGTTGAGATTATGGATCGTGAGATCAAAACTTTGAAACGCAACAAGATTCCGATTGTACGGGTACGATGGAATGCCAAACGAGGACCTGAGTTTACTTGGGAACGAGAGGATCAAATGATGCGAAAGTATCCTCACCTTTTCCCAACTCCTCCATCTACCTCAGCTTAAATTTCAGGACGAAATTTTCTTTAACAGGTGGGTAATGTAACGACCCTGGAATTTCCAACATTTATTTATTAATAATTACTATTATTAATACGCGTGTTTAAACGAATGTACGTTATTACATTTACATGTTGCCATGATTGCCCGTACTTGACTTTTAAGGGCCCGAAACGTCTTTGTGACACCCGGAACTTTCACGAATAATATTTTTAGATATTATTTACATTCATGATTAAATTTATTAATCATTTTAATTAACTAAGGCTATTAGTTAGTTACTTGGGCTTTAATTAGTTTAACTTGTGATTTATTTGAACTTGGGCTTTGTTAGTATAATGGACTCATGTTATTGGACTTCCAAGCCCACCCTACACTACTAGTGGACTTAGTTAGCCCATGTCTTCAAGTGTAAGTATCATTTAGTAAGGTAACGAGTTAGTTTCAACACTTGGGATCTAGTTAACATACATTTCCCATGCATGCATCCTCATTATCCAACTTTTAAGCTTTAACACATGAAGAGCCATTAAACATTAGCCTTCCTCCCTTTTTTTTTGCTGAATGCCGAATCCTTTGGGGCCATTTAGTGGTGATTTGATTTTTTTTACACTACATACTCGCTTGTATTCATATTACTCTTTCATTTACACACACACACACACTCACTTTTCTCTCAAACTTTCTCTCATATTCTTCTACATTTTTGTAAGTAACAAGAACATTTTTCTCTTCTTCTTTTCTTCTTAAAACCTTATACATACATGCAAATCATCATCATCATTTGTTGTTCTTTGTTGTTAATGTTACTTGTCTTGTTAATTGTTGTTATTTACTTACATGTTTCAAGAATCTAACTTTCTAGCTTGATTCATCTTTTATCTTGTTTTAACAAGAACAATCAAGAACTAAACTCTATAGTTTAAGTTCTACATATAATGTTTCAAAGATTATAAAGTTCTTGTGTTGATTAAAGATCAACTTTGGTTGAATCTTTAAAAGTATGAACAACCATGAATCTTTTCTTGTTTATTTAAGTTTAATTCCTCAATTTATGCACTTTAATTTCATGTAGTTAGTTTATATGGTCAAGTACTACAAGTTAGTCTTGATCTCATATCTCTTGAACAAATTAAGTTAACTTTGAAAGTTCAAGAACACACAAATAAGTTTTCTTTAAATATAACTTTGAATCTAGACTTTTGAGTCTTGGATCTTCAAGATCAAACTAAGAACTATGTTCTACTACTTATGATCTTGATTAGTTAGTTTACTTTTAAGTTTGTAACTTGTTATTAGCTTTAAAGTCCATGTATGTGTTAGATCTAAGACTTTGATGCAACTTTGGTTCATCAAACTTCATACAACTCTTAAGTGAGTTGTGCTTCATGTCTTAGACTTGCACATGGGTTATGATGGTCAAGACTTGGTTAAGATGATGTAGATACATCAATGAGTTGTACACTTGAAGTTATATGCATCAAGGATGAGAACCATGATGAACATCAAGCACCAAGAGCAACAGAACCCTTTTTAAACTCACTGTTCTGTCCAAAACCTACTGACCTGATGCTTCTGGAACAGAAAAGTAGACCTGGGCTGTTCTAACCTTGATTTTTAGATAGAACTTTTCGAGTAGATAACTTTTCATATAGGACTCGTCTTAATCCGAGTTACGGTTTAGGATTTATGGCCCTCCGATCGTTACTATGTCCTTTAACGTTGTGCAGAAATTTCTGACCTACTCGCACTTAGACCGTCACCATGGTCAAACCAAGACGATTTTGCTTCTGTAAATTTTACCACACTTAAGGGACTCATAGACGGAGCCATGGCCACTGGTCTCACCTTAATTCAGTAAGGGTAGAGGCCGTGGTGACTGACTGAAGTCAGACTTTGTTGAAAACTACTTTCATAAACGAAACTTACTTTACGCCTTTTGTTTGGTGATGAATGATGATGACCCTTAAGACCTTAATTACATACTTTTAAACCTATTAAGATGATTTACTGACTTAGTACTATTTGACTTAGGTTGAGGACTTCGGACCATTTACTTGCACACCTTTCCCGACTACTACTTTACCGCTACATATCATTGTGAGTTATAGCATTCCCTTTTTACTTTAACTTATTTTGGGAACTGAGAATACATGCGGATTTTATGTTTTACATACTAGGCACGAGTACTTAAACTTATATATGTGTGGGTTATATAACGGCAGAAACATTCCCTTTAGCTCGGTAACGTTTAATCATTGGTTTATGAACCGGTGAACGCGAATCTTAGATATGGATCCATAGGGTTTGACATCCCCACTCAGGCTAGTCGCGCTAGCAGTCAACGAGTGTTTAATACTTCGTAAACATACGCACTCGCCAAGTGTACTTTCAGGGGGTATTTTAAACGTTAAGTTAGTTACCAAATGCCCACGGTTAACATATACTTTATCATACTGTTTTGAAACGCTCTTTGTAGCACTGAAATCTCGTGGCCTACCTTACATACTGTTATACTTAAACTATAGCTCACCAACCGTTGTGTTGACGTTTTTAAGCATGTATTTCTCAGGTGCTTGAGGTTGCTTCCGTTGTGTACTAGTCGTGCTGTAGAACCCGCTGCTTAGAGTTGTCCACGCATGAACTACTTTACTTTGCATTCAAACATTCGTACTTTTGAACTATGACTTGTAACGACCATTGTGGTCACGTACACTTATTATTTGCTTCTACTTAGTGAAGCATGCTTTTGAAATGTAAAACATTTGATGTCGGTTATGACATCACCTTTTTATCGCGAATGCAATTTCTTTAATTACAGCATATAGTACTTAACCTTGTAATGATCCTGTTGTTGATGATTCGTACACGATGGTGTTGTACGGGGCATCACAGTGTTGGTAAGTCCTAACTCCGAATTTCATTATTTGATTTGATATTCAAAGTTAGGGTTTGAACTTGATTTGTTGAGAAACCCATTTAAACTAATGAAGTGAGTTTGGTGATGCTAGTAATCGGGTTTTATAGTGTCGTTGGTGGATTTTGGGTTGGTTGATGTTTTGGTCAAGTTTAAGGCTTGTAAATTAGGTATAATCACTAGTGTTAGTGATTATAGAAGTGTTGGAACCCATTTGGGTGTGTTTGGGTTGACTAATTTTGAAATGGGTCAAAATTAGGGTTTGTGGTCAAATTGGGCAAGGTAAGTGTTTAACACTTATGATTTGGTTTAATTGGTATATTAGGACCATTTTCACTTGTGTTAGTGAATATGGGTTATTTTGGGCATGGTTTGTGCTTGAAAGTGCTTTTGGGTCGAAATTGCACTAAGTTTCAATATGGGTTGGTTTGTAATCCACCCTAATTGTGTTGTTTGTTATGTGATAAATGGAATAGGTGCTTTCCATTGGCGATTGCGGATTTTGGTTTTGCATCCATCAAGTTTTCAAGGTGAGTGTCAATATACTATGTGCATATGTATGTATAATGTAACATCCCGCCTTTTTCCGTTTACCTTCCGTTATGTTATTTTAAAGTCCGTTATATAATTATAACATCTTCCGCTAATACGCGTTTGAAATTATCTCGTTTAGGCAATTCACGCACCCGATTCAAACTTGAGGGACTAAACTCGCAAAGATGCCAAACATTTGACTAGGTCAAGGGTCAAACTCTTCCTCCTCCATTCATTCATCCTCCTCTTTCTCCAATACTCCCATTCTTTTTCTCTCAAACAACCAAACAAAGAATCATCATCTATTTTGAATCTAGCAAGCATCAACTAAAACAAATTACATATTCGGAATCCTTGCATCTTCCTCTTCGAATCCATACCAATCTCATTGCATTTGGGTAACTTTCTAAAAACACTAGAATTTGTGTTCTTGATGTTTTTAACTTATAGAAGTGTTAATTAGTGTCTATGGCTCAAGTCTAACATGAATATGTGATTTATATGCTCGATTTTGTTATTTTAATTAACTAGCATGAACTTGAAGTTTGGTGTGTTTAATCTTGGGATTTGGTTGCCTAAATGTTGTTAGATGTTAAAAGTGCATGTATTAAATGTGTTACTAGCATCACTAGCTTCAATTTGATGTGTAGGTTTACTTGGAAAGACTCCAATAACATGATTGATGAAATTATGATTTGAGTTAGGGTTTGATAGAAGTAAAATGGACTTTTGATGCATCAAATGCTTGACAATATTTTTTGTAAGTGTTTAGTTGTATTGTATGCGTAATTACCTACGAAACGGCGTATTGGATATGTGCATTTAATTCCCGAATCATAAATGTGCAATTATGAACTTGAATGTCATAAATGATAGGCATTTAATGCGTTTTTGGTTGATGTAAATGATGAATTGTTTGATGAAAGGTGTTTAGTTGTTTTCCTCGTCAAAATACCTTTCCGATGATATAAGATACATGTTTTGATTGTTTGCGGGTCATAAATTGAGATTGTTTGGGTTTTGGTTCGTGCACTTATGTATTTCAGCAAGCATGACCTGGGCATTGATTGGGACGCCGTCCAAGAATCTGGACGCCGTCCAGACCTTCACATCTGGACGCCGTCCAGCATATTTGGACGCCGTCCAAATGAACTGTCAGGTTCTGATTTGGTTGGTCGTTTACCGTTAAATTCTAACTATGCTACGCACCTCCGATTAACATGTAACTTGTTCTAACATGCTCATATATGATTAAAAACCTCATAAAAATAGTTTGGGACCCGACCCGAATGTGTTGACTTTTTCGTTGACTTTGACTTGACCAAAGTTGACTTTCGTTTAAACTTAACCAAATACTTATGCAATCATCCTAACATGCTTTTATATTTGAATCATGCATGAAACTTGGAAACGTGATTCACATGCTATAAGTAATCGAGTCGTAACGAGCCATAGGACTAATTTAACAACTTTGACTAATCGTGTTTACCGTTATTGATACGACCTACTTGTTTAGGTCAAGACTAGCATTCGTTCTTGGACACGTTTACTTGCGAAGTACTTTTATACGCTTGCACTCAAGGTGAGATCATAATCCCACTTTTACTCTTTTATACTTATACGTAGGATGAGAAAACATAAACGATTTATAATTTTATACTTTGAACACAAAAACGAAAGCAAAGATACATACGAGTTAGAACAAAAATCCTCAAGTCCAATTATCATCAGTTACACTTGTAGGGTGTAAGCGTGAACTTATGTTGTGCGGCCATACGGGTTTAACGAATCCTCATTCGGACGGTTCGCTACCGTTAGTGAATGAAATATAATTTTATCGGAATAGTGTAGGTTCTAACACTATATGCAGAGGTAAGATTCAGTTAAGCTTTGATAATTGGATGCTCGAGATACAAACACATCTTTTGAGATGTATACTGATAGTGCTCCAAATGAACATATATTTTGTAGCAATATCGTTCCAATATGTAAAGTTTTTAAATGTAATTTCCTTATTTTTAGTTGTAATAGTTAAATAAATAAGTGCGAAGACGAAAGACGCAAATCGCTCGAAAATGAAGATTTAAAGACAAAAACGAAGATTTGAAAGACCAAAACGTCCAAAAAGCTCAAATGTACAAGATACAATCAAAAAGGTTCAAATTATTGATGAAGAACGTCTAAAAATGACAAGAGTACAAGTTACAAAACGCAAAGTACAAGATATTAAATTATACGAAAGGACGTTCGAAAATCCGGAACCGGGACATGAACCAACTCTCAACGCTCGACGCAACGGTGTAAAAATTAAGAGTCAACTATGCACAAGAATAAAATATAATATTTAAATAAATCATAATAAGAATAATATTAAATAATAAAAAGTTGTTAATTGAGCATAGTTCAGGGGTCGTAAATGAAAATTCAATTTATAATTTCTCCTATAAAAGAACGATATGTAACGATGTAATGGAGGGAGATTTTTTCTTCCGATCTTTTTTTTTCTTCTACCTTTCGATTTTTTTTTATCCTTAATATCAAATATCAATATCTATATTCTATATCTCTATCATAATGTGAACTTAATAAGATATAACAATAATCTTAATTTTAATTTTAAATTATGATAATAATAAGATTTATGATAGAGATCGTTTGAGTGTGTAAGTCGAAATTCTGTCCGTGTAACGCTACGCTATTTTTAATCATTGTAAGTTATGTTCAACCTTTTTACATTAATGTCTCGTAGCTAAGTCGTTATTATGCTTATTTAAAATGAAGTACTCATGATGTTGGGCTAATTACTAAAATTGGGTTATTGAACTTTGGACCATAATTAAGGTTTGGGCAAAAGACCGACACTTGTGGAAATTGGATTATTGACTATTAATAGATGGGGGGTATTGTCTAATTGAGTGACAACTCATTGGAGTCTGTCGAACCTATCTTCAAATTAATTATCCTAATAATTAATAATGATTATGGTTGTCCTATTTAGTGACGTTCATATGGAATCTGTTATAATCATTTAATTAATCAATTGGGTTGGGTAATTGATTATTCATTCTGATCAAGTGGATGAATTAATATTCATAAACTAATTAAAACAGGGGTGGATTACATACAGTGATAACTGGTGTAATTGTTGACAGAAGTGATAACTGCGTCACAGTTTAAATCCTTAATCAGTTGGAATATTTGACTTCGGGTATAAGGGTAATTTGACGAGGATACTCGCACTTTATATTTATGACCGATGGACTATTATGGACAAAAACCAGATAGACGTATCAAATAAACCAGGACAAAGGACAATTAACCCATGGTAATAAATTAAAATCAACACGTCAAACATCATGATTACGGAAGTTTAAATAAGCATAATTCTTTTATTATATTTCTCATCGTATCTTTATTTACTGTCATTTTATTACTCGCAATTTTATTTTCTGTCATTTTATTTATCGCAATTTATTTTACGCACTTTAATTTTTGTCATTTATTTTTACGCTTAAAATCGACAAACCGGTCATTAAACGGTAAAACCCCCATTTTATAATAATACTACTACTTATTTATATATATATTTTTACAAATAAACTTAATAATATAGCGTTAACTTCACCAGCTCCCTGTGGAACGAACCGGACTTACTAAAAACTACACTACTCTACGATTAGGTACACTGCCTATAGTGTTGTAGCAAGGTTTAGGTATATCCCATCCGTAAATTAATAAAACTTGTGTCATATTTTGTAGTATTTTGTATTAAAAATAATACTATTTCGTACCCTCACGCTACATCATCAAGTTTTTGGCGCCGCTGCCGGGGACGCTGAAAAACGCTATATTTTTGTTATGTTTATTTAAAAGTAATTTTTATTTTTAATATATTGTAATAAGTGTTAAAAAAAAAATACAACATCAATCATCGTAGACCACACTAAACCATCATTATTTTACTGCACTACTACTGTAATGTTCAGTTTCGATGACCAACATGAAAAAAATCACCATAATCGCTGCTATTATATTGATATTCAGTCGACCAACAAGACCCACCTACAACACCACTAGCAAATAAATATTAAAAGATCCTACCACTAAAGTGTTAACGACTTACAGCTGTATCAAGTGGAATTAGAAGTCAAATTGTAGGGCCTTGTAGATTTAATATTGTCGAGCATGATATTGTGTGTGTGTTTCTTTTCGAGACTTAGAATTTATTTGAATCGTAAATTTTAAAAAAAAAGTCGTATTTATTAAATACTTCAGGGGTATATTATGTAACTTATAATTAATAATTGCTATCATGTCGCTTTCATGTGAATAGTAAATTAATTAATTTATTTTCATTTACTATTCATGAATAGTAAATGAATTAAAAAAAAAAAAAAAAAAAGTTTTGAAAAAAAAAAAAAATTATAATTATAAAAAAAATTATTAATTTGTAAAAAAAAAAAAAAAAAAAAAAAAAATCGTTTTTTAAAAAAAAAAAAAAAAAAAAAAAAAAAAAAAATTGTGTAAAAAAAAAATCGTTTTTTTTAAGAAAAAAAAAATTTGAAAAAAAAAAAAAAAAATCGTTTTTTTTTTTTAAAAAAAAAAATTTAAAAAAAAAAATTTTAAAAAAAAAAAACAAAAACGTAAAAAAAAAAAAATTAAAAAATCTAAAACGTAAAAAAAAAAAAAAAAAAAAAAAAAAAAATTTATTAAAAAAAAAATATATATATATTTTTAAAATTTTGTCTATAAAAAAAATGTGTTTTTTTTAGTTTTATTACCTTTAGATTTTTAGACTATAGTCGCAACTTTTAGTATTAAGTTTAGTTTTGCCATAGTTATTTTTACTTCTAGAATTTTTAGGCTTTGCCGTAAAATTCCTTAAGTGCTTATTCCTTAGACTAAGTTTTAGGTGCTTTAGAATTTTACGACGCCGTATTTCGCACTACTTTCTTATTTTTATTTTTCGACGCCTATTTTTCGACCTTTTATTTTTCGACATTTTTCGACGCGCAATCTATTTCTTTCTTATTTCTCGCCATTCTAGTTTTTAGGACTTAGAATTTTTTTTCTACTTCTTCTCTAAATTTCTTAAAATTACGAAAATTTATTTTAAGTGGTTAAATTGATAGACATCAAAATTTTCTGGTTCGTAGTAATAGTTGGATTTGTACGTGGACCGGGTTATTGGAGCCAAACAGTCCTCAATTATATTGAGACCAAACGAATCCTGCCCCTCTGCTGCATCTTTTGGCTATTCGAAACGTGGGCAAAATCAGAAAAGTCTATTGGTTGGATAACTTATTATAATTTTTCTTTCCTTTTTAAAAACTAATAGGATATTCAGTGAATGCACCGAGCAAGACGTTCGCCGCCGGTCATACGTTCACCACCTGTAACTCGATCAAGACATCGTTTAACGAATATCGCCGCCGTTGATTTTTCTTTAGAATCGTCATCAAGTCGACCAAATCCTCAAACTCAAATTTCCGATAATCCAGTTTTTGAAACAAACCTCACAATTGAGAATCCGGAGAATATTCAGGAACGGTTTGTAGATCCCGAACCATTAAACTTTCCTCCGGAACCACCAATCATTCAAACAGAGATTGTTGAGGAAGAAACCATTAAATCAGAAACCTCTAGTGATTCAGATACAACACTTCCAATCATGGAAAATCTAGAACCTCTAAGTATGGAAGACCGAATGAGAGCCACACGCACGGGCCAAGGTCATGCCATTATTAAACCAGAAGTTAATGCTCCAGATTATGAAATCAAAGGACAAATTCTACACATGGTGACTAATCAATGCCAATTCAGTGGTGCGCCGAATGAAGACCCAAACGAACATCTTCGTACGTTTAATAGAATTTGTACACTATTCAAAATCCGAGAAGTGGAAGACGAACAAATCTATCTCATGTTATTTCCCTGGACTTTAAAGGGAGAAGCCAAAGATTGGTTAGAATCGTTACCTGAAGGGGCGATTGACACATGGGATGTTTTAGTTGAAAAATTTCTTAAACGATTCTTTCCGGCATCCAAAGCCGTGAGACTTCAAGGAGAAATTGTTACGTTCACGCAAAAGCCAAATGAAACATTATATGAGGCGTGGACAAGATTCGGAAGGATGTTGAGAGGATGTCCTCAACACGGATTAGATACTTTTCAAATAGTACAAATCTTCTATAAAGGCGTAGACATCGCCACACGAAAAGACATCGACATAACCGCTGGTGGATCCATTATGAAGAAAACCGCAACTGAAGCTTACAAAATTATTGATAACACAGCCTCCCACTCTCATGAGTGGCATCAAGAAAAAGATATTTTTCGTTCATCTAAAGCGGCTAGAGCCAATTCTAGCCCTGACTTTGATTCCGTTTCCGCAAAAATAGATGCTTTCGAAAGACGAATGGAAAAGATGAATAAAGATATTCACGCAATACAAATCAGTTGTGAGCAATGCGGTGGACCACACTTATTGAAAGATTGTCACATTGAACCAACGATGGAACAACGAGAGAATGTTTCCTATATGAACCAAAGGCCGGGAAATAATTATCAAAATAATTATCAACCGCCAAGGCTAAACTTAAATCGAAATCAAAACATTCTTTACAATCCAAAAGGACCCGAAAATAACTGGTATAACCAACAAGGTTCGAATAACCAACCAACTCAAAACAACACTTTCAATCCACAAAGACATGGCTTGTATAAACCACCACAACAAACCGAAGAGAAAAAGTCAAATATGGAAGACGTGGTATTCAAGCTAGTTGAATCTCAAACACAATTTATTGAAACTCAAACCCAAACAAATGAGAGGTTTGATCAGTCATTAAGAACTCAACAAGCTTCCATTTTGAATCTAGAAAAACACGTAGGTACTCTTGCTAGCATGATGAGTGAGAGGGAACAAGGAAAGCTACCGAGTAATACTGAAGTAAATCCTCGGAAAGAGAATGTTAATATGGTTTCAACAAATTCTGAAAAACCAGCTCCGGAAGATGGGAAGGTTTTAGATGAGAGTAAAAATGAAGAAGTTACACCACCACCACCCGAGTATGTAAAGCCAATGGTGGCACCATACAAACCACCCATCCCGTTTCCAAGAAAAGGAGTTGAGTATGAGCAAGTGATAGGTAATAAAGATTGTGATACCTCTGGAAAGAAGAAGAAGAAAAAGAATAAGAAAGTACAAGAAACAAAAGCCGTAGAAGTAAACCCGGTGAATACAGTTCCACCAAAACCTCCACCTAGGGTAGGTGATCCGGGTGAATTTATTGTTCCTTGTCTACTTAGTGATTGTGTCATGTATGATGCACTAGCAGATTTAGGTGCAAGTGTAAGTGTTATGCCTCTTTCCTTATATAAGAGATTAGGTGTAGGTAAGTTAAGTCCAACGGATATGAGTGTTCGACTCTTTGATCAAACCATTAAGCACCCAGTTGGAATTGCTGACAACCTATCCGTTCAAGTAGGTAATTTAACCTTTCTAGTCGAATTCATTGTCATTGACATAGAAGAGGACCCAAACGTTCCTCTAATTTTAGGTCGACCATTCTTTGCGTCCACCGGGGCGTTATTTGATGTAGGAAATGGAAGAATGACACTTAAAAGTGGTGACAAATCGATCACCTTTATGATTCGAAAGTCTAAATCTCCACCAGCCAAAACCGTTGAACCAGTAAAAACAATTGGTAAGAACCATGTGGTTTTACCAACTCCAACGGTAGTGCTTAATAATAATAAAACGCCTAAGTGTGGGGAAAATGAAGTAACACCTAATGATGACATGATAACAAAGAACCCCGTTGTTGATACGAAATTAAATGACCCCGTTATTAATAGTTCAATGAAGAAACTTATTAAACGGATTCGCGATGCTAAAACCAAGGGGAACTTTAAATTATGTAACCGGTTAGTATCCAATCTATCACCTAAAGAAAAGGAGAAACTAGTTGAAATTGTGGATATTACACAGGAATCCGACCAATGGCTTAAAGAAAAAGTCACGGATATGCAAGTTGATTATGGACCAAGAGAAATTAACGATGAAGTTAATCACAATTTTGACACCACGGCTACCTAAGTGTGGGGAGATTCAAATGTTCTAAAAAGAAAATGCTATCTAGAGTTAGTTGTTCTGTTCTCGTGTAGTTCCGAGAATGGAACCCGATTGGTCTTTTCCGCTAGCAGACACTAAAGAACTAGTTTTCTCCCCCCATTCTGAATTTTTGTTTTTTTTAGGTTTTATATGAAATTAATATGCTTTTAAGTTTTGTGTGATATTTAAAAACAAAATTTACTTTAATTCATTAAGTTGAAAAAATGATTTCTAAAATTTGTCGTGAGTTGAAGACTAGGTCATTAAGCCGAAATTGCTTTACCCGAGGGTGGGACGGCAAATTTTGTTATCATTATTTTTAATTTTATTGATCTAAAGTATGCCAAAAAGATATTAGACTTTATAAATTTTTGAACGTGGGGTAATATACCCAACTTCAAAAATATGTATATATATGTTTGTATTTTATATTATGTACAAAACAGGGTAGAACAAAGCACTTTCAAAGACTAACATTAAGTTCAGCAATAGCTACTGATTTTGACGACAAGAAGCAAAATATCAAATGTGAAATAACAATATGTTTGCAAACTCGGTATTTTTAATCACTTTTCTACACTAATCACCCTCATGAATTTGTAATTATAGTCTGATTTCATGCAAATGAGGGCATTGCATGATCTCAAGTGTGGGGAAGGGTTATAAATTCTCTCGGGTTTGCACTTAGTTTATTTGCCAAATTTTGTGAAAATTTGAAAAATTTTCAACTAAATGAATTTAAAATCATGTTTATACATATTTATGAACGGTGAAAACTAGGTGATAATACCGAAATTATCGTTACCTCGGAAAGGAAATAAATTGAGAAACACCCTAAAACGCTTGAATTCATTTAAAATGAAATAAAAGAAAATAAAAAGGCAAAGAAAGAAACTAAGTGTGGGAAGAATGTACCAAGTTATTCAATTTAAAACAAATATCACATATTTTTGTACAAGATTATTGCAGGTACTTTTGCTTTGGACGATACTAATCAGTTTTACCCGGTTTACTGTAATACATTTGAAAGAAAGATGGATCTACACGATGAATCAATTCCATCATTTGAAGGAAGTAAAGTCTTCCGAAAAAGACACGCGCTTCTTGATTTAGGTCATGAAGTTGTCGTCCAGACCAGCTGTAGGTTGACGAAAAATCTAGAAAAGTCATCTCTAAAATCAGCAGGAAATCCACGGACCTCAGCATCAAACAGGGTTGCCAAGTGGTCAGATTTATCCTAACCATGAGAAGGATTTATCTCGTATAATGGGGGGGCACCGTGCAAATTAGCTTGATAAGACTAATGAATCAGATCCCCAGAAAAGATAATCTCCTTAAAGATTAAAAATCAGCTTTTAAGACTGATATTACTCAATCCTAGAGATTGACCTTAAAGATTGAGAATTCAAACTCATGGAATTCAATGATATCTAAACTCGAGCTTGAACGAGAAAATATTTTGATCAAAATTGCAAACCAATTTGTTTTCTGAAAATCCATTTTCAATGCGTTCATTACCATTGAACGTAAAATCCTAGGAATTCACCTGGAATTCATTAGGTCACCTGAACCAAATCGGGTGTCAACCGTAAGAACGGTGGTTGCATAGCATGGTCAGAGACAGGACCTTGTGCCAGACCGAAAAATCATAGGATGATCTTTACTATCGCTCCTACCAAGGATAGTTCTAGCATCCGACACGTTAAAAGACCATAATCATCTGCATGTCACGGGACATTGCCTTAACAGTTTCTTGTTCATCGCTTTCCTTTACAACCGGACGGTAGTTTGCCGAAAGGTAATATACGGAACACGTAAACTGGATGTGTGCTTTCCGATACCGGGATAGCAGTGGATTACACAAACCTAAATGTTTTTAGCCAAAATATTGATCCACAAATATATTTTGCAACACCAATGGTGGATCAAATCAGAAAACTTATCTAGGGTAAAATCTAGCTTGAATTTTCAAAAGATCAAATGTTTTCATAAAGATCCAATTTCCTTAAAGGATCTAAATTTTTATAGTCATGTGGGACTGTAAACCGCCTTTCAAATGTGCACTTTGCTTTGGAAACCGAAAGTAAATCGGCTATTTGATTGCAAGTGTCGTTGACCTAAACCCGAGGCAACTGTGGATGACACACCCACCTTTAACCATCATTACTGTCATTGTTTATACCGCTATATCAAAATCACTGATGTACAAAATGTGATGAATAAAAAAGTGATTCATGTATGTTTTTATTTCAAGTTCTGTATTGCTTGAGGACAAGCAACGCTCAAGTGTGGGGATATTTGATAGTGCTCCAAATGAACATATATTTTGTAGCAATATCGTTCCAATATGTAAAGTTTTTAAATGTAATTTCCTTATTTTTAGTTGTAATAGTTAAATAAATAAGTGCGAAGACGAAAGACGCAAATCGCTCGAAAATGAAGATTTAAAGACAAAAACGAAGATTTGAAAGACCAAAACGTCCAAAAAGCTCAAATGTACAAGATACAATCAAAAAGGTTCAAATTATTGATGAAGAACGTCTAAAAATGACAAGAGTACAAGTTACAAAACGCAAAGTACAAGATATTAAATTATACGAAAGGACGTTCGAAAATCCGGAACCGGGACATGAACCAACTCTCAACGCTCGACGCAACGGTGTAAAAATTAAGAGTCAACTATGCACAAGAATAAAATATAATATTTAAATAAATCATAATAAGAATAATATTAAATAATAAAAAGTTGTTAATTGAGCATAGTTCAGGGGTCGTAAATGAAAATTCAATTTATAATTTCTCCTATAAAAGAACGATATGTAACGATGTAATGGAGGGAGATTTTTTCTTCCGATCTTTTTTTTTCTTCTACCTTTCGATTTTTTTTTATCCTTAATATCAAATATCAATATCTATATTCTATATCTCTATCATAATGTGAACTTAATAAGATATAACAATAATCTTAATTTTAATTTTAAATTATGATAATAATAAGATTTATGATAGAGATCGTTTGAGTGTGTAAGTCGAAATTCTGTCCGTGTAACGCTACGCTATTTTTAATCATTGTAAGTTATGTTCAACCTTTTTACATTAATGTCTCGTAGCTAAGTCGTTATTATGCTTATTTAAAATGAAGTACTCATGATGTTGGGCTAATTACTAAAATTGGGTTATTGAACTTTGGACCATAATTAAGGTTTGGGCAAAAGACCGACACTTGTGGAAATTGGATTATTGACTATTAATAGATGGGGGGTATTGTCTAATTGAGTGACAACTCATTGGAGTCTGTCGAACCTATCTTCAAATTAATTATCCTAATAATTAATAATGATTATGGTTGTCCTATTTAGTGACGTTCATATGGAATCTGTTATAATCATTTAATTAATCAATTGGGTTGGGTAATTGATTATTCATTCTGATCAAGTGGATGAATTAATATTCATAAACTAATTAAAACAGGGGTGGATTACATACAGTGATAACTGGTGTAATTGTTGACAGAAGTGATAACTGCGTCACAGTTTAAATCCTTAATCAGTTGGAATATTTGACTTCGGGTATAAGGGTAATTTGACGAGGATACTCGCACTTTATATTTATGACCGATGGACTATTATGGACAAAAACCAGATAGACGTATCAAATAAACCAGGACAAAGGACAATTAACCCATGGTAATAAATTAAAATCAACACGTCAAACATCATGATTACGGAAGTTTAAATAAGCATAATTCTTTTATTATATTTCTCATCGTATCTTTATTTACTGTCATTTTATTACTCGCAATTTTATTTTCTGTCATTTTATTTATCGCAATTTATTTTACGCACTTTAATTTTTGTCATTTATTTTTACGCTTAAAATCGACAAACCGGTCATTAAACGGTAAAACCCCCATTTTATAATAATACTACTACTTATTTATATATATATTTTTACAAATAAACTTAATAATATAGCGTTAACTTCACCAGCTCCCTGTGGAACGAACCGGACTTACTAAAAACTACACTACTCTACGATTAGGTACACTGCCTATAGTGTTGTAGCAAGGTTTAGGTATATCCCATCCGTAAATTAATAAAACTTGTGTCATATTTTGTAGTATTTTGTATTAAAAATAATACTATTTCGTACCCTCACGCTACATCATCATATACGCTTGATAATCAGTTTATACTAACTCTTGTGGTTCAAAACATACTTTATACATACACCTATGATTTCACCAACGTTTTCGTTGACAGATTTTCTATGTTTTTCTCAGGTCCTTGAATACTAGGTGATACATGCTTCCGCACTATACTTTTTGATACTTGCTTGGATGTCGAGTATATATGCATACGTGGAGCGCCTTTTGACTTATTCTTAAATTGTATCGCATATATTTCAATTGTACTTTAAACTTTGTAATGTAACTAGTTGTCGAACTACTTTGTAAACCTTGAAGCATCCTTACTTTTGAAATGAATGCGACATACTTTTGGTCAAACGTTGTTTTAAAGACTTATGACCACGTAACAGGACCTAAGTAGACGGCGCCGTCAATGACAATTTTGTCGGGTCGCTACAGATGGTATCAGAGCGTTGGTTGTAGGAATTTAGAGTTCATTGGTGTCAACCCCGAGTCGTAGGGTACATTAGTGAGTCTAGACTACAACCGGCATATAGACTTGAAGTAGGAATTACTTGACTACTTGTGCATTTATACTCGAACTCTTCTATTCATATCTAACTTTTATCCCATCTTAATCTCACGTTGTTTAATTTGATTGACACGCCACCTTGACTTAGTGAAATAATGTCAAATGCACATATGAATTAGGATAATATAATTTCCGGGATTATATTACGTTGACTCATATGAACATTCCGACATTATAACATAAAGAATTTAAGGCGAGTCAAGGAAAATTTTCTCTTTATCCTCATTCAATATCAAGGTTAGTATTATTGAGAATACTAATCAACGATATTCTTGTGTTTTGAAGGAACTCGCCGTGTACCACGCCATGAAACACCCGAACAAGCTCTACAATGAATGATAGCCACCGTTGTGGATGTGGCCATGGCCGATCACTCTTCCAACAACAATAACAACAACCACAACAACAACAACAACAACAATGGAGCCGGTAACTCAAATGAGGGATGCTCCTACAAATCTTTCATGGGGTGCAAACCTCATACTTTCGATGGGACCGGAGGACCGGTTGCTCTCACTCGATGGTTTGAGCAAACGGAAGCCGTTTTTAGCATAAGCGATTGCCGGAACCAAGACAAGGTTAAATATTCCACCCACACTTTTGCCGGTATCGCTCTCACGTGGTGGAACACGTATGTACAATCGGTGGGTACCGATGAAGCCCACGCTCTCTTGGTCCGATTTGAAAGAAAAGATGATCACCGAATACTTTCCGCACGATGAAACCCGAAAGCTCGAATAAGAGCTAAGAACTTTAAAAGCGGTCGGAAACGACCTCAAGGCTTATAATCAACGATTTTCCGAATTAGCCTTGATGTGCCCAAACCTTGTGAACCCCGAGTCTTTAAGGGTTGAACTTTACATGGATGGTCTTCTAAAGAGCATCAAACACGGAGTAATGTCATCCAAACCCACTAATCATCAAGAAGCTTTGAATATAGCCCGCAAATTGATAGAAACGGTGGACGAAATCGTAGTACCGGCACCTAAGGCCGAGGATAAATCGGGTGGGAACAAAAGAAAATGGGAAGCCACTCCATCAAGCAACTACAACAACAACAACACCTTCACCAAAAAGGCATTCACCTCCGACGGCAAGAAGAGTTATGCCGGAAACTTGCCTTATTGTAACAAGTGCTACAAACATCATCTTGGTGAATGTGGCAAACCATTTTGCGTCAAGTGTCAAAGGAGTGGCCACGTGGCCCGCGATTGTAGGAATACCGCCCCCGTTGCTCAAAAGGGGCCAATGCACCAAGACAGGGTGTTTGTTTTGAATGTGGCTAACCGGGTTATTATAGGAATGCGTGCCCAAAGAAGAAAGCTAACCCCAATACATGCGGCCGAGCTTTCAACATCAACACCGAGGAAGCCCGGGATGACAATGAACTAGTCACGGGTACGTTCCTTCTCAACGATTCTTATGTCTCTTGTTTATTCGATTCGGGTGCCGATAAGAGTTTTGTAACCAAGACTTTGACTCATTATTTTAGCACTCCACCGCTCCCACTAGATACTACTTATACCATTGAAGTGGCCAACGGAAAACTATTGAGTGCCGACAAATTTTATCGGGGGTGTACGTTAAACTTAATGGGTAAAGAGTTTGAAATTGACTTGATACATATAGAACTAGGGAGCTTCGATGTAATCATTGGTATGGATTGGCTAGCCAAAATGAAATCTCACATCCTTTGTAATCTTAAAGTGATTCAAATTCCTATCGAGAATGGTGAACCCTTGATTGTCTATGGCGATAAGAGTTGCACCGGACTCAACCTCGTCTCGTGCCTTAAAGTTGAAAAGTACCTTCGTAAAGGTTGTTTCGCGATTCTAGCCCACGTTAAGAAAGTTGAAACCGATGAGAAGCATATCGATGATGTGCCAATTGTTAGTGACTTTTCCGATGTATTTCCGGACGAATTACCGGGACTTCCACCTCATCGACCGGTTGAATTCCAAATCGATCTTATTCTGGGAGCCGCACCCGTAGCACGTGCACCGTATAGACTTGCTCCATCCGAAATGCAAGAATTGCAAAGTCAAATTCAAGAACTACTTGACCGTGGTTTTATCCAACCTAGCCATTCACCATGGGGCGCTCTGATTTTATTCGTTAGGAAGAAAGATGGATCCCTACTAATGTGTATCGACTATCGTGAGCTCAACAAATTGACGGTTAAGAACCGATACCCTTTTCCAAGCATCGATGACCTCTTTGATTAATTACAAGGATCTCGTGTATATTCGAAAATCGATCTCCGCTCGGGTTATCATCAATTAAGGGTTAAGGGGGAAGATGTCTCCAAAACCGTTTTCCGGACTCGTTATGGTAGTTATGAATTTCTTGTAATGCCATTTGGTCTCACTAATGCACCGGCGGTATTCATGGATCTTATGAACTGCGTGTGCAAACCATACCTCGACAAATTCGTTATCGTGTTCATCGATGACATTTTGGTCTATTCTAAAAGCGAAGAAGAGCACGAACAACATCTCCGACTTGTGCTTGAACTCTTGAGACAAGAACGACTCTATGCCAAATTCTCCAAGTGTGAATTTTGGTTGAAGGAAGTTCAATTTCTTGGTCATGTTGTAAGTGATCAAGGTATTAAAGTCGACTCTGCAAAAATCGAAGCCATTAGCAAATGGGAGACCCCTACTACTCCTACCCACATTCGTCAATTCTTGGGTCTCGCCGGGTACTATCGTAGATTCATTGAAAACTTCTCTTTGGTTGCACGTCCTCTAACCGCGTTAACTTATAAGGGAAAGAAATTCATTTGGGCGACCGAGCAAGAATCCGCATTTCAAATCTTGAAGACAAAGCTAACCACCGCTCCTATCTTGTTACTTCCCGAAGGCAATGATGATTTTGTTGTATATTGCGATGCCTCGAAACATGGTTTTGGGTGTGTATTGATGCAACGAAAGAAAGTCATTGCTTATGCCTCTCGACAACTAAAAATTCATGAACGGAACTACACGACACATGATCTCGAACTCGAAGCCATTGTATTTGCACTTAAAATGTGGAGACACTATCTTTATGGAACCAAGAGTACTATCTTCACCGATCACAAAAGTCTCCAACACATCTTCGACCAAAAGCAACTAAACATGATACAACGACGGTGGATTGAAACTTTGAACGATTATGATTGTGAGCTTCATTACCATCCTGGAAAGGCAAATGTAGTAGCCGATGCCTTAAGTCAAAAAGAAAGAGCGGTGCCTCTTCGTGTCCGAGCTTTAAACATCACCATCCACACCAATCTCAATTGCCAAATTCATGTAGCCCAAGATGAGGCTCTCAAGGATGAAAACATCTATCTCGAACACTTAAACGTCCTCACCTCTCGATTCGAAGTTAAAGAAACCGGACTCCGATATTTTGCCGGAAGAATTTGGGTACCTAGTTATGGGGACCTACGAAGCCTTATTTTAGACGAAGCCCATAAGTCAAGATATTCGATTCACAATGGTGCCAATAAGATGTACCACAACCTCAAAGAACAATATTGGTGGCCGAACATTAAAAGGGACGTCGCCATTTATGTGGAAAAGTGCCTAACTTGCTCCAAAGTCAAAGCCGAACATCAAAGACCGTCCGGATTACTTCAACAACCCAAAATCCCACAATGGAAGTGGGAGAGAATAACGATGGATTTTATCACAAAACTACCAAGAACGGCGAGCGGTTATGATACTATTTGGGTTATTGTAGACCGTCTCACCAAATCCGCCCACTTCCTAGCCATGAAGGAAACCTACAAAATGGAGAAACTTGCACAAATTTTCATTAAAGAGATCATCGCCCGTCACGGTGTACCTTATCGATTATTTCCGATCGAGATGGCCGTTTTGTTTCTAGATTTTGGCGTACTTTACAAGAAGCGTTGGGAACGCGTTTAGACATGAGCACCGCATACCATCCACAAACCAGCGGATAAAGGGAACGCACAATTCAAACCTTGGAAGACATGCTACGAGCCTGCGTTATCGATTTCATAAAAGCTTGGGACAAGCACTTGCCTCTCGCCGAATTCTCCTACAACGATAGTTATCACGCAAGTATTAACGCCACACCATTCGAAGCATTATATGGCTGAAAATGTCGTTCACCTCTTTGTTGGGCCAAAGTAGGCGACACACAAATCAACGGACCCGAACTCATTCATGAAACAACCGAGAAGATCGTTCAAATCCGAGATAGGCTCCGGACGGCCTGTAGTCGTCAAAAGAGCTATACCGACAAAAGACGCAACGACCTTGAATTTCAAGTCGGTGATCGTGTAATGTTAAAAGTCGCACCTTGGAAAGGTGTAATCCATTTCGGGAAACGCGGGAAACTAAATCCGCGGTATATTGGTCCTTTTGAAATCTTGGAGCATGTTGGAACCGTTGCTTATCGTTTAGATCTTCCGCCTCAACTGAGCTCCGTTCATCCTACTTTCCATGTGTCAAATTTGAAGAAGTGTTTTACCGAACCCGAACTTGTCATCCCTCTTGAGGATCTTACTATTGATGAAAAACTTCATTTTGTGGAGGAACCGGTTGAAATTGTGGACCACTCCGTCAAAACGCTAAAACAAAGCCGAATTCCAATTGTCAAGGTCCGTTGGAACGCCAAAAGGGGACCCGAGTTTACTTGGGAAAGGCAAGATCAAATGCGAAAGAAATACCCTCATTTATTCGTGGATTCGGAAACGCAAGATCTCGAGGAAGAAACCACGACCACTACGCCTACTTAAATTTCGGGACGAAATTTCTTTTAAGGAGTAGGTAATGTAACATCCCGCCTTTTTCCGTTTACCTTCCGTTATGTTATTTTAAAGTCCGTTATATAATTATAACATCTTCCGCTAATACGCGTTTTAAATTATCTCGTTTAGGTAATTCACGCACTCGATTCAAACTTGAGGGACTAAACTCGTAAAGATGCCAAACATTTGACTAGGTCAAGGGTCAAACCCTTCATACTCCATTCATTCATCCTCCTCTTTCTCTAATACTCCCATTCTTTTTCTCTCAAACAACCAAACAAAGAATCATCATCTATTTTGAATCTAGCAAGCATCAACTAAAATAAATTACATATTCGAAATCCTTGCATCTTCCTCTTCGAATCCATACCAATCTCATTGCATTTGGGTAACATTTTAAACACACTAGAATTTGTGTTCTTGATGTTTTTAACTTATAGAAGTATTAATTAGTGTCTATGGCTCAAGTCTAACATGAATATGTGATTTATATGCTCAATTTTGTTATTTTAATTAACTAGCATGAACTTGAAGTTTGGTGTGTTTAATCTTGGGATTTGGTTGCCTAAATGTTGTTAGATGTTAAAAGTGCATGTATTAAATGTGTTACTAGCATCACTAGCTTCAATTTGATGTGTAGGTTGACTTGGAAAGACTCCATTAACATGATTGATGAAATTATGATTTGAGTTAGGGTTTGATAGAAGTAAAATGGATTTTTGATGCATCAAATGCTTGACAATATTGTTTGTAAGTGTTTAGTTGTATTGTATGCGTAATTACCTACGAAACGGCGTATTGGATATGTGCATTTAATTCCCGAATCATAAATGTGCAATTATGAACTTGAATATCATAAATGATAGGCATTTAATGCGTTTTTGGTTGATGTAAATGATGAATTGTTTGATGAAAGGTGTTTAGTTGTTTTCCTCGTCAAAATACCTTTCCGATGATATAAGATACATGTTTTGATTATTTGCGGGTCATAAATTGGGATTGTTTGGGTTTTGGTTCGTGCACTTATGTATTTCAGCAAGCAGGACCTGGGCGTTGATTGGGACGCCATCCAAGAATCTGGACGCCATCCAGACCTTCACATCTAGACGCTGTCCAGCATATTTGGACGCTGTCCAAATGAACTACCAGGTTCTGATTTGGTTGGTCGTTTACCGTTAAATTCTAACTATGTTACGCACCTCCGATTAACATGTAACTTGTTCTAACATGCTCATATATGATTAAAAACCTCAGAAAAATAGTTCGGGACCCGAACCGAACGTGTTGACTTTTTTGTTGACTTTGACTTGACCAAAGTTGACTTTCGTTTAAACTTAACCAAATACTTATGCAATCATCCTAACATGCTTTTATATTTGAATCATGCATGAAACTTGGCAACGTGATTCACATGCTATAAGTAATCGAGTAGTAACGAGCCATAGGACTAATTTAACAACTTTGACCAATCGTGTTTACCGTTATTGATACGACCTACTTGTTTAGGTCAAGACTAGCATTCGTTCTTGCACACGTTTACTTGCGAAGTACTTTTATACGCTTGCACTCAAGGTGAGATCATAATCTCACTTTTACTCTTTTATACTTATACGTGGGATGAGAAAACATAAACGATTTATACTTTTATACTTTGAACACAAATACGAAAGCAAAGATACATACGAGTTAGAACAAAAATCCTCAAGTCCAATTATTATCAGTTACACTTGTAGGGTGTAAGCGTGAACTTATGTTGTGCGGCCATACGGGTTTAACGAATCCTCATTCGGACGGTTCGCTACCGTTAGCGAATGAAATATAATTTTATCGGAACAGTGTAGGTTCTAACACTATATGCAGAGGTAAGATTCAGTTAAGCTTTGATAATTGGATGCTCGTGATACAAACACATCTTTTGAGATGTATACGCTTGATAATCAGTTTATACTAAATCTTGTGGTTCAAAACATACTTTATACATACACCTATGATTTCACCAACGTTTTCGATGACAGATTTTCTATGTTTTTCTCAGGTCCTTGAATACTAGGTGATACATGCTTCCGCACTATACTTTTTGATACTTGCTTGGATGCCGAGTATGCATGCATACGTGGAGCGTCTTTTGACTTATTCTTAAATTGTGTCTCATATGTTTCAATTGTACTTTAAACTTTGTAATGTAACTAGTTGTCGAACTACTTTGTAAACCTTGAAACATCCTTACTTTTGAAATGAATGCGACATACTTTTGGTCAAACGTTATTTTAAAGACTTATGACCACGTAACGGGACCTAAGTAGACGGCGCCATCAATGACGATTTTGTCAGGTCGCTACATATAGGATGGGTGCGGTTTGGGTGAAGTGATCCTCGGCTATTGATAATGCTAAAAACGAACATATATTTCATAGCATTATTCCTCAAGAAAGACAAGCTTTTAGTTGCAATTGTTCTATTTACAAGTGATATTCGTTTAAATAATAAAAGGTGAAGACAAAAGACAGATTCGACGAATTGAAGACGCAAACGACCAAAAAGCTCAAAAGTACAAAAGACAATCAAAGAGGTTCCAATTATTGATAAGAAACGTCTCGAAATTACAAGAGTACAAGATTCAAAACGCAAAGTACAAGATATTAAATTGTACGCAAGGACGTTCGAAAATCCGGAACCGGGACCAGAGTCAACTCTCAACGCTCGACGCAACGGACTAAAAATTACAAGTCAACTATGCACATAAATATAATATAATATTTAAATAATTCTTATAATTATTTATATATTATAATAAATAATAAAAACCGTCGGCAAGAAAGACTCCAAAGGGACTGAGCTGTAATTTCATTCTCCGCGACTCGCGGAGTTTGAAGGCAAAAATGCCGCGAGTCGCGGAGCCCCAAAAATCGAAAATCCCTATAAAGCTCGCGCATTCTGATCGTAAAAATTCACCAAATATATATCTCTCTCTCTCAATATATCGTATATATTTATATTTATATTTTTATTTTAATTTTAATTTTAATTATAATTCTAATAATGAGGGTATGTTAGCGAATGTTGTAAGGGTGTAAGTCAAAATTCTGTCCGTGTAACGCTACGCTATTTTTAATCATTGTAAGTTATGTTCAACCTTTTTACATTAATGTCTCGTAGCTAAGTTATTATTATGCTTATTTAAAACGAAGTAATCATGATGTTGGGCTAATTACTAAAATTGGGTAATTGAGCTTTGTACCATAATTGGGGTTTGGACAAAAGAACGACACTTGTGGAAATTAGACTATGGGCTATTAATGGGCTTTATATTTGTTAAACTAAATGATAGTTTGTTAATGTTAATATAAAGATTTACAATTGGGCGTCCCTATAAATTACCATATACACTCAATCGGACACGATGGGCGGGGTATTTATATGTACGAATAATCGTTCATTTAACCGGACACGGGAATGGATTAATAGCCACTAGAATAATTAAAACAGGGGTGAAATTACATTCAAGGCTAATTGGTGTAATTGTTAACAAAGTAGTAAAACCTTGGTTTATACGCAGTCGATAACCTGGTGTATTCATTAAACAAAGTATTAAAACCTTGTTACAATTCGAATCCCCAATTAGTTGGAATATTTAACTTCGGGTATAAGAATAATTTGATGAGGACACTCGCACTTTATATTTATGACTGATGGACTGTTATGGACAAAAACCAGACGGACATATTAAATAATCCAGGACAAAGGACAATTAACCCATGGGCATAAAACTAAAATCAACACGTCAAACATCATGATTACGGAAGTTTAAATAAGCATAATTCTTTTATTTCATATTTAATTTCCTTTATTTTATATTTAATTGCACTTCTAATTATCGCACTTTTATTTATTGTTATTTAATCGCACTTTTAATTATCGTACTTTTTAATTATCGCAATTTTATTTTATCGCACTTTTATTATTCGCAATTTCATTATCGTTATTTATTTTACGCTTTAAATTAAGTCTTTTATTTATTTAATATTTTACATTAGGTTTTAACTGCGACTAAAGTTTTAAAATCGACAAACCGGTCATTAAACGGTAAAAACCCCCCTTTATAATAATAATATTACTTATATATATATTTGTATTTTTATAAAAGTAAACTAATATAGCGTTGAGCTTTGTTTAAAAAAAAAGATTCCCTGTGGAACGAACCGGACTTACTAAAAACTACACTACTGTACGATTAGGTACACTGCCTATAAGTGTTGTAGCAAGGTTTAAGTATATCCATTCTATAAATAAATAAATATCTTGTGTAAAATTGTATCGTATTTAATAGTTTTTCCTAGTAAAATATAAACTATTTCGTATACCTTAGCTTTGACATCAAGTATTTTTGGCGCCGCTGCCGGGGAACTTTCTAAACGCCGGAAGCGCAACGCTAATAAAAAAAAAAGATTTTTAGTTAACTTTTATTAAAATTCGTTTTTGTAAAAATGCGTTTTAATTATTCAAAAATATAAAAAGAAAAACAAAAATATAAGTATTTTTAAGATTTTGTTAAATATTTAAGTTTTATAAGTTTCTTTATTTTTATTTTAGTTTATAAAAATATAAGTTTTATTTAAATATCTTTTATTTATATAAAAACAGAAAACAGAAAATAAAAAAAATAAAAAAACGCGTCGAATTTAAATAAGCTGTCATCTGAATTTCTGAACCCCGCGACTCGCGGGGTTTGGTGTTTTAAATACCGCGACTCGCGAAGATAACCTGACACGCCGACAGAAGCCCTAATTCAGCATTAATTACGGTTAATTATTAATTATTATTATTATAACCCTAACTAATTATTATTATTATAATTACTTTTACTTTTTATTTAATTTATATATTTTAGTTAAATTAGTTTAATTAAATTGTAAAATTAATAGTTTTAATAAATAAATAATATAAAAATAATATTTTTATAAAAATTGTACTTTTTACAACTTTTTGTATATTTTTATATTTTGTCCCTTTTTAATCGTTGTAGCATAACTTTTGTATTTTTAGCTCATATTTAATTTTAAACTTAGTTTTTGCCATAGTCATTTTTACTCCTAGATTTTTAGGCTTTGCCGTAGAATTCCTTAAGTGCTTTTTTTCTATACTAAGATTTAGGTACTTTAAAATTTTGCGACGCCTTTTTAAGTTTTAGTTTCTTTTTAAGTTATTTCCATTTGGGATTTAGTTTTTCCTGTAAGCTTTAATATTTTTAGACACCTTTTACTATGTATCAATTATCATTCCAATTAGTAATTTCAATTTGCGATTATAATTTTAAGTTAGTTGTAGTAATAAGGATAGGTTAGTCAAGTATTTTTAAGTTTTTATAAGTTTCTTTTATTTTCCCGTCACCTTTTATTTTTCAACCATTTTTTTTTTCAACCTTTTTCCGACGAACTCTTTTTCTCTCTTATTTCTCGCCATTCTAGTTTTTAGGACTTAGAATTTTTTCTACTTCTTATCTAAATTTTTTTAAAATTACGAAAATTTATTTTAAGTGGTTAAATTGATAGACATCAAAATTTTCTGGTTCGTAGTAATAGTTGGATTTGTACGTGGACCGGGTTATTGGAGCCAAACAGTCCTCAATTATATTGAGACCAAACGAATCCTGCCCCTCTGCTGCATCTTTTGGCTATTCGAAACGTGGGCAAAATCAGAAAAGTCTATTGGTTGGATAACTTATTATAATTTTCTTTCCTTTTTAAAACTAATAGGATATTCAGTGAATGCACCGAGCAAGACGTTCATCACCTTTTGTACGTTCACCACCTGTAACTAGATCAAGACATTTAGCAAATATAACCGCCGTTGATTTTTCTTTAGAATCATCATCCAGTCGACCAAGTACTTCAGTTCAAATTTCCGATAATCCATTTTTTGAACCCGACCTCACAATTGAGAATCCGGAGAATATTCAGGAACGGTTCGTAGATCCTGAACCACTAAACTTTCCTCCGGAACCACCAATCATTCAAACAGAGATTGTTGAGGAACGAACCATTAAATCAGAATCATCTAGTGATACCGATTCAACAAATTCAATTATGGAGAATCTGGAACCTTTAAGTATGGAAGACCGAATGAGAGCTAAACGCACTGGCCAAGGTCACGCAATTACTCATCCAGACATTAATGCACCAGATTATGAAATCAAAGGACAAATTCTACACATGGTGACTAATCAATGCCAATTTAGTGGTGCGCCGAAGGAAGATCCAAATGAACATCTACGTACCTTTAATAGGATCAGCACACTATTTAAAATCCGAGAAGTGGAGGATGAACAGATATATCTCATGTTATTTCCCTGGACTTTAAAGGGAGAAGCCAAAGATTGGTTGGAATCATTACCTGAAGGGGCGATTGATACATGGGACGTTTTAGTTGACAAATTTCTTAAACAATTCTTTCCTGCATCTAAAGCCGTAAGACTTCAAGCAGAAATTGTTACGTTCACACAGAAACCAAATGAAACTCTATATGAGGCATGGACAAGATATGGAAAGTTGTTAAGAGGATGTCCGCAACATGGTTTAGACACCTGTCAAATAGTACAAATATTCTACCAAGGATGCGACATCACTACAAGGAAAGACATAGATATAGCAGCTGGTGGTTCTATTATGAAGAAAACCGAAACTGATGCTTACAAAATTATTGATAACACTGCTTCCCACTCACATGAGTGGCACCAAGAAAAAGACATCATTAGATCATCTAAAGCAGCTAGAGCCGATTCTAGCCATGACTTAGATTCCATTTTCGCAAAGATAGATGCTGTGGAGAGACGAATGGAAAAGATGACTAAGGATATTCACTCAATACGAATTAGTTGTGAGCAGTGTGGAGGATCACATTTGACAAAAGATTGTCTCAGTATTGAATTAACAATGGAACAAAGAGAGAATATTTCATACATAAACCAAAGGCCTGGAAATAATTATCAGAATAATTATCAACCGCCAAGACCGATTTACAATCAAAACCAAAATTATAACCGAAATATTCCATACAACAACCAACAAGGTCCTAGCAATCAACAAGTATCTAATAATACTTACAATCAGCAAAGACCTAATTTTCAAAACAAACCACCACAACAAACCGATGATAAAAAGCCAAATTTAGAAGATATGATGACGAAGCTAGTTGAAACTCAAACGCAGTTTTTCACATCTCAGAAACAAACCAATGAACAAAATGCTCAAGCATTTAGAAATCAACAAGCTTCTATTCAAAATCTAGAACAAGAAGTAAGTAACCTAGCAAGGTTAATAGGTGAAAGAAAACCGGGAAGTTTACCGAGCGATACAAATGCTAACCCCCGAAATGAAACAGCTAAAGCCATTACCACAAGAAGTGGTACAACACTTAAACCACCTGAAATACCTGTAACTTCTGATAAAGCTATTCCTACTCCACAAGAACCACAACCTGATCAAGATAAGGAAAAAGAACCGGTAGTTGAAAAGGTTAATGAAGATAACACAGTTAAGGATAAACCTTATGTTAAACCATACCAACCACCACTTCCTTACCCGAGTAAAATGAAGAAAGAGAAACTTGAAGCCGAGCAATCCAAATTCTTGGATATGTTTAAACAGATAAATGTAAATCTTCCTTTCATTGATGTGATTTCAGGAATGCCTAGATATGCTAAATTCTTGAAAGATCTAATCTCAAATAGAAAGAAAATGGAAGAACTCTCGGCTGTTACTATGAATGCTAATTGTTCAGCAGTGCTGTTGAATAAGATACCAGAAAAACTATCTGATCCAGGAAGTTTCACAATTCCATGTTTTCTGGGTAGTCTTAGTTCAATAGAAGCATTAGCAGATTTAGGTGCTAGTATAAATTTAATGCCGTATTCACTATACGCTAAACTAGACCTTGGAGAATTAAAACCAACCAGAATAAGCATACAACTAGCCGAAAGATCAATAAAATATCCTAGAGGGATAATGGAGAACATGCTAGTTAAAGTTGGTACTTTAGTATTTCCAGTAGATTTTGTTGTTCTGGACATGGAAGAAGATTCTCAAGTTCCTCTCATATTAGGAAGACCATTCTTAAACACGGCTAAAGCAATGATAGACGTGTTCGGTAAGAAACTGACTCTAAGTATAGAGGATGAGAGTGTTACCTTTTCAGTTGATAGAGCAATGCAACAACCACAATCTGCAGATGATACATGTTATTATATTCAAACTATAGATGTACATGCAGAATTATTAGAAGAATTTCCAGAATTACAAGGAACAGGAGAATGTTCTTTAGGAGAAGGTAATGAACCAATTGATGAAGCTGAAATGTTAGCTACACTTATAGCTAATGGATATGAACCAACAACAGAAGAAATTCAAATGCTAAAAGAAGAAGACAGATATCGATACAAATCATCGATAGAAGAACCTCCGAAATTAGAGTTAAAGCCACTTCCAAACCATTTGGAATACGCTTATTTACATGGTGAATCTGAATTACCTGTAATAATATCGTCTTCTCTTACTGAAAATGAGAAATCACAACTCATTTCTGTGTTGAAAGCTCATAAACCAGCCATTGCATGGAAGATTCATGATATTAAAGGAATAAGTCCTTCGTATTGCACACATAAAATCCTTATGGAAGAAGGACATAAAACGTATGTGCAACGCCAACGAAGACTAAATCCTAATATGCAAGATTTAGTTAAGAAAGAGATTATTAAACTGCTAGATGCAGGTTTAATTTATCCAATTTCCGATAGTCCATGGGTAAGCCCAGTTCAATGTGTGCCTAAGAAGGGTGGCATGACTGTCATTACAAATGAGAAAAATGAGCTTATTCCTACTAGGACTGTAACAGGATGGCGTGTATGTATTGATTATAGAAAATTAAATGACGCCTCCAGAAAAGATCACTTTCCCTTACCTTTCATAGATCAAATGTTGGAAAGATTAGCCGGAAATAGTTACTATTGTTTTCTAGATGGATTTTCCGGATATTTTCAAATTCCAATAGCACCCGAAGATCAAGAGAAAACCACATTCACGTGCCCTTATGGTACTTTTGCTTACAAACGCATGCCATTTGGACTTTGTAACGCCCCTGCAACCTTTCAAAGGTGTATGATGGCGATTTTTCACGACATGATAGAAGAATGCATGGAAGTTTTCATGGATGACTTTTCAGTCTTCGGTGATACATTTAAATCATGTCTAGTTAATCTGGAACGAATGCTAATTAGATGCGAAAAATCAAATCTAGTACTTAATTGGGAGAAATGCCATTTCATGGTTAAAGAAGGCATCGTTCTTGGACATAAAATTTCAAAAGAAGGAATTGAAGTGGATAAAGCTAAAGTAGATGTAATTGCTAAACTTCCACATCCCACAAATGTTAGAGGAGTTAGGAGTTTTCTAGGGCATGCCGGTTTTTACCGACGTTTCATAAAAGATTTTTCTAAAATTGCCACTCCTATGAATAAACTCCTAGAAAAGGATGCGCCATTCATCTTTTCAAATGAGTGTATCAAATCTTTTAATATTCTTAAAGAGAAACTCACTAATGCACCGATCATGATAACGCCAAATTGGAATCTACCATTTGAACTCATGTGCGATGCAAGTGATTTTGCAATGGGAGCCGTTTTAGGACAAAGGATTGAAAAACGATTTCAACCTATATATTATGCTAGTAAGACATTACAAGGAGCACAAACGAATTATACAACTACTGAAAAAGAACTCCTTGCTATTGTCTTTGCTTTTGACAAATTTCGATCATATCTCGTTCTAGCAAAAACGGTGGTCTATACCGACCATTCTGCTCTTAGATACCTATTTTCAAAACAAGATGCTAAACCAAGATTAATCCGTTGGATCTTACTCTTACAAGAGTTTGATATTGAAATCCGAGATAAAAGAGGAGCAGAAAATCTCGCCGCTGATCATCTTTCTCGTCTTGAAAATCCCGAATTAGAAGTTCTAAATGAATCAGCCATACAAGACAACTTTCCTGATGAATATCTATTGAAGATAGATTATAAAGAAATTCCATGGTTTGCAGACTATGCAAACTACTTAGTTTGTGGATTCCTTGAAAAAGGATTATCGTACCAAAGACGAAAGAAATTCTTCAGTGATATAAAACACTATTTCTGGGAAGATCCACACCTGTTTAAAAGTTGTCCCGATGGAATAATACGCCGATGTGTATTTGGAGATGAAGCTAGTAAAATTTTAAACCATTGTCACACAGGACCAACAGGAGGGCATTATGGGCCTCAACTAACAGCAAGAAAAGTTTATGATGCTGGATTCTATTGGCCTACAATTTACAAAGACGCACACCTTCTTTGCAAATCCTGTGATGCTTGTCAAAGGGCCGGAAAAATAAGTCAACGTGATGAAATGCCACAAAATGTCATCCAAGTATGTGAAGTATTTGACATTTGGGGTATTGACTTTATGGGTCCATTTCCAAAATCTAATAATAATCTATATATACTCGTAGCCATTGATTATGTATCTAAATGGGCGGAAGCACAAGCTCTCCCAACTAACGATGCACGAGTTGTAGTCAACTTTTTAAAACGTCTTTTTGCAAGGTTTGGAACACCGAAAGCTTTAATAAGTGATCGGGGTACTCATTTCTGTAATAATCAACTTGAGAAAGTTCTTAAAAGATATGGAGTAACTCATAAAATCTCCACCGCATATCATCCATAAACAAGTGGACAAGTTGAAAATACCAACCGAGCTTTAAAACGTATTCTAGAGAAAACCGTAGGATCAAATCCGAAGGAATGGTCCATTAAATTGGAGGATGCACTCTGGGCTTTTATTGGAACCACACCTTTTAGACTTGTTTATGGAAAAGCATGTCATCTTCCAGTAGAAATTGAACACAAAGCATTTTGGGCTTTGAAGACATGTAATCTTGATTTACATTAAGCCGGACGTCTACGATTAAGTCAACTAAACGAATTAGAAGAATTAAGACATGAAGCATACGAAAATTCGTTAATCTATAAAGAAAGAACGAAGAAATGGCATGATAAAAGAATCAGAAGTTCAAAAGAATTTAAATAAGGAGACAGAGTTCTTCTTTTCAATTCACGATTCAAGCTATTTCCTGGAAAATTGAAATCAAGATGGTCTGGACCATTCATAGTCAAAAGAGTTTTCCCATACGGAACGATAGAATTGATAAATTCAAATGGGATTGAATTTAAAGTTAATGGTCACAGAGTTAAACATTACATACATGGTCCGATGGAAGTCGACAACGAAGTTAATCACAATTTCGACACCACAGCTAACTAAGTGTGGGGAGAATCAAGTCTTTAAAGGATAATATGTATTTCTGTTAGAGTTAGATTGTCTGTTTTCGTGTAGTTCTCGAAAATGGAACCCGAATGGTCTTTCCCTAGCAGACCCTAAAGAACTAGTCTTCTCCCCCATTCTGAATTTTTATTTTTTTTAGGTTTTTACGAAATGAAGACTGCCTGTGAACTAAACCATGGTCTAATGCTACACGCTTTGATCACTAAAAGAAATAATGACATACTACCGAGTGAATTAGTATCAGTAATCAGAGAAAGAATGGACGGAGTTAGAAAAGAATCTAGATGCGAAGATAATAAGTTACAATTTGGTAAAGGAAAATCAAAATCCGCAGCGAAAAGAAGAGCACGGCACCTAGAACGATGTCACAAATGCGGAAAATGGTCACATGGAGGTAAATGTTCAAATAATCAAACCTATTCAAATACCGAATTTGTTACTTTATGCAGAGACGGACCGTTCATATGTTTAGAAGAAAAGACACTGAATGCTCGAGGTTACGCCTATGTAGCCATGGAAAACCAATTAAACCGACTATCTTATGAATGGGATAGATCATATAACTAAGAAATCTATTCCACAGGTATGTCTGTACAGTTTTTATTTTTATTTTTATTTTTAACCTTTTGATAATAAACGCTAATTTGTTCGCTAAAAAGTATTAAATTGGTATTAAATAAAATTAGGTTTGGCGACCGAAATTATTGATATCATTCAAAAATTTATTACATCACTGCGAAATTTAACGTTTATTCTTAAGGTATAAATATCTTTAAACAATCAACCCAAAATATTTCAAAAATTCGTCATGAGTTAAATTAGGTCTTGGAACCGAAATTACTTTACCGAAAAGAGGGGCGCATATTTTTGATAATATTTGATTGATTAAAGTGGGATAAAAAGCCAAAAAGATTTTTAATTTTATTTTTATCATGTTTTTAAAATTAATATTTAAATCTTAAATTAATATTGTAAACTTTGTAAAAACAATATATTTAAAATTGTAAATATTTGAAAAATTAATATAAGTTTGGTGTGAATTTATAATATGAATTTTTAAATTAAGATTGGTGTAAATTTTTAATTTTTAAAATATAAATTTTTAATTTTATGCATTTTAAATTTTAAGTTTGGTGTGAATTTTTAATATTAATTTTGAATTTTATATTTAAGTTATGTGAATTTAAAAACAAAAATTTACTTTATCTCATTAAGTTAAGAATATGATTTTTAAAATTCGTCGTAAGTTGAAGACTAGGTCTTTGAACCGAAATTGCTTTACCCGAGGAAGGGACGAGAACTTTTATTATCATTATTTTTAATCTTATTGAATTAAAGTATACCAAAAACATTAAAAAACCAAAAATCTTAGCTTTTAAAACAATCGCTACAAAAAGACAAATTTTAAAATTTTGTCGAGGGACGGACTAGGACATCGATCCGAAACGACCTCGTCCTAAATAACAAAGGAAACGAAATTTTAAAATTAAGTACTTAATTGTTTTATAAGTTAATGATTAAATAAAAAAAAAATATATCAAACTCCGCGACTCGCGGAGTTTGAAGGGTATTTCACCGCGAGTCGCGGAGGGACCAAAACCCAGAAAAAAAAATAAAACGTAAAAACAGATCAGTTCACTCCCCACAAAAACACACTGCGAAGAACACAGCGAAAAAACCCCGAAAAACCCGAAAAATACACCCCAAAATCACAATTTTTAACCGTTAATCACCAAATCTTTTGCTAAAATCATGTTGAGAAGGATGCTATCTAAGAATTACTCAAGAAAAACGGTAAATTTCTACACCTAAACACCATTTAATTCGAAATTTGATGTTCTTGAGCAATTTTTTTTTCCCAATTTGATTTTGATGCTTTTTAGTGTAATTAGGCTTAAATTGTTTATGTATTATGCTTGTATAACCTAGATTGATGCTGTTTAACATGATTAGAAGCCTTAAACTTCAAATTTTGAATAATCTAGGGTTTGTGTTCTTGAGCAATTTGGGGCTTTTTGATATAAACAGGTTATGGCCGATTTTTGTCATGAATTGTTGCTAAATTAAGTAGTGTAACATGTCTAGGTAGTTAAATGATCCAAACTTTGAACCTAAACATGATTTTGAGAATTAAAGTACACTTTTTCAAGTCTAAAATTCATGAACTTGATTTTTGAAAGATAATGCCATTTGAAACTTGTTTAATTGCTAGTAATGATTATTTTGACATGTTATTTGAGTTGAATGATTATGAACTTGGCGAACATTTTCGTATATGCTTATTTGAAAAAGTGTAGATTTGATGAAAATATGAAAATGAGCTTAAGTTTGATATAAATTGATAATGTCATTGTAATTATTTTGATTGATGATTTTGCTGACACTAATGCATATTTGGATGCACAAAATTTGTATTTGATGTGTTTTGCAGACTGAAAGGGGTGAATCTTCATCCCAAGCCCGCAATGCTCCTGCTGAGAATTTGGAACAACAGGAGGTGGATAACTACTACAAGCAGGATATACCTCATCCAGTCATGACCTTTTCTGATATGCACTTGGAAGAATTGCACCCGAACCTGAGATTTGACAGACTTTGGATAGATTATCCAAAATATCAAAGGGGTTTGCATACTCTTCATTCTAAGGTTGTTGAGGTACCAAGGGTCATAGAATGGGGACCCTTAGAAGCTGTAGAATTGGCCGGGCCAATTAGGGAATTACTTGTACAGAGGTATGGTAACTCTTCTTTTACTGACTGGGTACGTTTATTCACCATGCGTAGACCTGTATATAAAGTATGGTGTGAAGAATTGTTATGTAGTATAGAGTTGAATGATCGGGTAGCTAGTTTAACCGATCGTTCTTTTATTAGATTTTTGTTAGGTGGTTCGATGCGCCACATGTCTTTACTGGACATGGCTCAGGCTTTACGTATATATACGCCTGAGGAGTTAGCGTCTGCCGATTGTAGAGGATTGATACTAAACGGTAGAAAGATAGATGAAAATTTTGATACACACGGTGTGTGGAGTCAAATGACAAGCCATCACCGTTTCAAAGGGGGAAATTACTCTTATTTGGATATAGATAGAGCCGAATTAAGAGTGATACATAGGTTTTTAGCTAATTCGATTACACAAAGGGGTAAAAACAAGGAAAAGGTAAATGAACAAGATTTGTTTTACCATATGTGTATTCGAGACCCACAAAGCGCTGTAAGTATACCGTATTGTGTGGGTTATTATTTATCAGCTATGGTTCGGGGGATGCGACCACATAGCATAATAGGAGGTGGTATTTTTATTACTTTGATTGGTGAATATCTCGGTGTGGATATAAGTCGGGGGGGATTATTAGTAGAAGAACCGGAACCCCGCGATACTATAGGTTTAAATGTATACCATGGTGCGAAAGTTTTGAAGAGGCGAAATAACGCCGCAGTACGATACCATGGTAGACATCCACAGGTGGAGAGAAACCAACAGCAAGGTAATGTAGGAGGGGGGAATGAGATGCAAGAAATGCATAGGTTTATAGCTTCTCAGGAATACGAAAATGCTAGACAGAGAGCATTTGAAGATTGGCAAGTTCATCAGAACCAAATCATAGCTCATTGCCAACATATAGGTAGAAACTATATTCCTACACCGAAACCCATCTTCCCTCCCTGGTCTATAGAGATGCAGCCACCGTATCCTACGTATGACCCTGCCGAAGCATTCTATAGCACCTATGGTTATGCCTGGAACCCCTATTGGTACCAATATCATCCTTAGTTTACTTATTATTTTTTTTTATTTTGTAATTTGTAATTATTGATACGTTTAATACTTTTGTTAATATTGTAATCATTTTTATAATTATCTAACTTTTATTCTTAGATTTTAATAATTTTTGAATGTGGGGTAATATACCAAACTTCAAAAATATGTATATATGTTTGCAAGTTTATCTTATGTACACAACAGGGTAAAACAACGCATTTTCAAAGACTGGCATTAAATTCAGCAAAAGCAACTAATTTTGACGACAAGATGCAAAATATATGTGAAATAACAACAAGACGAAATGAACAAATGATGTGCACCATTTATCATTCAGCAAACAAACGCCAATATATTTGGAAACTTTGGTAAAAATTTAATCATTTTCACACAAATCACCCTCAATAATTTAAATTGTTACTGATTTCTTGCAAATGAGGGCATTGCAAGATCTTAAGTGTGGGAAGGGGTTAAATTCTTTCGGATTTTAAAATTTTTATCTTAAACACTTGGTTACCATTAAAAATACTAGTAAAGCAGTAGTTGTATTAGAATCTAGTGCTCTCTGATAAAAAAAGAACAGCCCTAGTCTTATATACTGACTACCCAATTCTAGTAAAATTTTTCAAAATTTTCAATTAAATGAACTAAAAATCATGTTTATACATATTTATGAACGATAAAACTAGGTTTTAACACCGAAATTATTGTTATCTCGGAAAGGACATAAATTGAGAAACAAACTAAAATGTTAAAATTCATTTAAAATGGAATAGAGGACGATAAAAAGGAAAATAAAAGCCAAGTGTGGGAAAATTTACCAAGTTATCTTAAACATATGTCACATATATCTGTAACAAATAACTGAAAATACTTTTGCTTTGGACTCAACTAAACTGTTTTACCCGATGAAAGAAAAGAAGAGATGGATCTACACGATGAATCAATTCCATCATTAAAAGGAAGTAAAGTCTTCCGAAAAAGACACGCGCTTCTTGATTTAGGTCAAGAAGTTGTCGTCCAGACCAGCTGTAGGTTGACGAAAAATCTAGAAAAGTCATCACTAAAATCGGTTGGAAATCCACGGACCTCAGCATCAAACAGGGTCGCCAAGTGGTCAGATTTATCCTAACCATGAGAAGGATTTATCTCGTACAATGGGGGGGCACCATGCAAATTAGCTGGATAAGACTAATGAATCAGATCCCCAGAAAGGATAATCTCCTTAAAGATTAAAAATCAGCTTTTAAGACTGATATTACTCAATCCTAGAGATTGACCTTAAAGATTGAGAATTCAAACTCATGGAATTTGATGATATCTAAACTCGAGCTTGAACGAGAAAATATTTTGATCAAAATTATAAACCGATTTGTTTTCTGAAAACCCTATTTTCAATGCGTTCATTACCATTGAACGTAAAATCCTAGGAATTCACCTGGAATTCATTAGGTCACCTGAACCAAAACGGGTGTCAACCGTAAGAACGGTGGTTGCATAGTGGTCAAAGACAGGACCTTGTGCCATACCGAAAAATTATAAGGGTGAGCTTTACTATTGCTCCTACCAAGGATAGTAATTGCGTCCGACACGTTATAGACCATAATTAAAAGCATGTCAGGGGACATTGCCTTAACAGTTGCTTGTTCAACGCTTTCCTTTACAACCGGACGGTAGTTTACCGAAAGGTAATATACGGAACAAGTAAACTGGACGTGTTGCTTTCCAAATACAAGGTTAGCAAGTGGGTGACACAAAACCATAAGTTTTGAGCTAAAATTTTCAAATCTGAAACCCACCAAACCCACAAAAATATTTTGCAAACACCGGTAAAGGGTTATCCCGGAAAACTTATCTAGGGTAAAAACTAGATTTAATTTTCAAAAGATCAAATGTTTTCATAAAGATCCAATTTCCTTAATGGATCTAAATTTTTATAGTCATGTGGGACTGTAAACCATATCGTTACTACCATTGTTCATACCACCGTATAGAAATCACTGATGTACAAAGTGTGAAGAATAAAGAAGTGATTCTAGTATTTCAAGACGATATTGCTTGAGGACAAGCAACGCTCAAGTGTGGGAATATTTGATAATGCTAAAAACGAACATATATTTCATAGCATTATTCCTCAAGAAAGACAAGCTTTTAGTTGCAATTGTTCTATTTACAAGTGATATTCGTTTAAATAATAAAAGGTGAAGACAAAAGACAGATTCGATGAATTGAAGACGCAAACGACCAAAAAGCTCAAAAGTACAAAAGACAATCAAAGAGGTTCCAATTATTGATAAGAAACGTCTCGAAATTACAAGAGTACAAGATTCAAAACGCAAAGTACAAGATATTAAATTGTACGCAAGGACGTTCGAAAATCCGGAACCGGGACCAGAGTCAACTCTCAACGCTCGACGCAACGGACTAAAAATTACAAGTCAACTATGCACATAAATATAATATAATATTTAAATAATTCTTATAATTATTTATATATTATAATAAATAATAAAAACCGTCGGCAAGAAAGACTCCAAAGGGACTGAGCTGTAATTTCATTCTCCGCGACTCGCGGAGTTTGAAGGCAAAAATGCCGCGAGTCGCGGAGCCCCAAAAATCGAAAATCCCTATAAAGCTCGCGCATTCTGATCGTAAAAATTCACCAAATATATATCTCTCTCTCTCAATATATCGTATATATTTATATTTATATTTTAATTTTAATTTTAATTTTAATTTTAATTCTAATAATAAGGGTATGTTAGCGAATGTTGTAAGGGTGTAAGTCGAAATTCTGTCCGTGTAACGCTACGCTATTTTTAATCATTGTAAATTATGTTCAACCTTTTTACATTAATGTCTTGTAGCTAAGTTATTATTATGCTTATTTAAAACGAAGTAATCATGATGTTGGGCTAATTACTAAAATTGGGTAATTGGGCTTTGTACCATAATTGGGGTTTGGACAAAAGAACGACACTTGTGGAAATTAGACTATGGGCTATTAATGGGCTTTATATTTGTTTAACTAAATGATAGTTTGTTAATGTTAATATAAAGATTTACAATTGGGCGTCCCTATAAATTACCATATACACTCAATCGGACACGATGGGCGGGGTATTTATATGTACGAATAATCGTTCATTTAACCGGACACGGGAATGGATTAATAGCCACTAGAATAATTAAAACAGGGGTGAAATTACATTCAAGGGTAATTGGTGTAATTGTTAACAAAGTAGTAAAACCTTGGTTTACACGCAGTCGATAACCTGGTGTATTCATTAAACAAAGTATTAAAACCTTGTTACAATTCGAATCCCCAATTAGTTGGAATATTTAACTTCGGGTATAAGAATAATTTGATGAGGACACTCGCACTTTATATTTATGACTGATGGACTGTTATGGACAAAAACCAGACGGACATATTAAATAATCCAGGACAAAGGACAATTAACCCATGGGCATAAAACTAAAATCAACACGTCAAACATCATGATTACGGAAGTTTAAATAAGCATAATTCTTTTATTTCATATTTAATTTCCTTTATTTTATATTTAATTGCACTTCTAGTTATCGCACTTTTATTTATTGTTATTTAATCGCACTTTTAATTATCGTACTTTTTAATTATCGCAATTTTATTTTATCGCACTTTTATTATTCGCAATTTCATTATCGTTATTTATTTTACGCTTTAAATTAAGTCTTTTATTTATTTAATATTTTACATTAGGTTTTAACTGCGACTAAAGTTTTAAAATCGACAAACCGGTCATTAAACGGTAAAAACCCCCCTTTATAATAATAATATTACTTATATATATATTTGTATTTTTATAAAAGTAAACTAATATAGCGTTGAGCTTTGTTTAAAAAAAAAGATTCCCTGTGGAACGAACCGGACTTACTAAAAACTACACTACTGTACGATTAGGTACACTGCCTATAAGTGTTGTAGCAAGGTTTAAGTATATCCATTCTATAAATAAATAAATATCTTGTGTAAAATTGTATCGTATTTAATAGTTTTTCCAAGTAAAATATAAACTATTTCGTATACCTTAGCTTTGACATCAGCTATAGAGTTCACTTCACATATAGTTGGATTTGATGGACTTGTGTAATAGGTCCAATTGGCACGGATGTGCGGTTTGGTTGACCATATTTGGCGAGGGGTGCACACTTCGTGTGTACATTATCACATGGGCTTGTGATGTGGATTTATATAACCCCGACGGTGAAGGGTTGGTATTAAGTTGCGGTTGAGTAACCCCGATGATGTGGATTTATATAATCCTGGAACCGTGGGTTTTGATTTTGGAGGTGAATCACGTGTGGTGCGGATTCACGATGACGCGTGTAGATTCGGTCATCTTATTGAGGTAGTGGTCACGTGTGGTGCGGATTCATTAAGGCTCGTGTAGTTTCGGCCAACCTCGATGTTGTGATGGTATTGAAGATAGTAGTCGCGTGTGGTGTGGATTTACTAAGGCTCATTTAGTTTCGGCCAATCTTCATTTAGTATTGGGTTAAGGGGTTAACCTTGGGCGGTTTACGCATTGGTACATATATTATTGCCGTATTGTTGTGATGTAGCTAACCCTCCGGGTGTATCTCGATGGTGTTGCTCATATCGTTGTTGGTGTACTAACATTGTTTATATATTAGCTTGTTGTATAGCGATCGTACGGTATGCTTAGATTAGCTTGCCTTTATGCTCGAACTCCGGTATGTGCTACTTGATTATTATTGTGGGGCGTGTCCATTTTATGCATATATATGTATGAAGTATATTTTCACTCACTAAGCATTAGCTTACCCTCTCGTTGTTTACATTTTTATAGGTTCGCAAGGTGGCGGCTTGGGTAAGCATGGGGACTAGTGCCTTACAGGTTGCTTTAGAAGATTGTGCTTTAGACTTTTGATTTGGATTTAGTAGCATTCCCAATCACATGCTCGGTTTTGTTGAAAAGTAAAATAGTCAGGTCAAGGTTTATCTTTTGGTTATGTCAAACGGGTTTTGGGTTGTATGCTCGTTTTGTAATTCAACTTATGTCATGTATGTTTTAAAGTCGATTAAACTTACTACTGTAATGAAGATGTTTTTGGAAATATAATTGGGACCTAAATGTTGTAAATATTATTACGTTAAAAGAAATATATATATATATATATATATATATATATATATATATATATATATATATATATATATATATATATATATATATATATATGGGCCGGAATACGACAGGTTGGGTCGTTTCAAGGCAATATATCATAAATTTGATCGCAGGAACTTCTGAATTTGAAAATAATCAGAATTCTACTAGAAAAGATATCAAAGTCCAAACAATATTCGAAGGTAATTATTTGCCGGCAATGGTCTCCACTCCGGCGGTGACTCACGACGTTGGTATGGTGGAGGCAGGAGTTCAAAGATTGAGACTCTAACGCGGGCATTAATTACGCGAATTCCAATGGCGGCCATGAGGTTTTCGAGGATAAAAAGGGTTCGCGTGATAAGATTGCAGCTTTTTTGAGAGACCCGTATTCTCAAAATCAAGATTGGTCGGAATATTATTGTAAGCATAACTATTCAACTGTGCCTGCCCAATTTGATAATACTTTGGATAATAATAGTGCCTCTAATGGGCCTGATCTAGGTTCAGAAGGGTTTGATCATTCTGGGTCCGATATAAAAGACATAAAGCTAGAAAATATTGGGCCCGAGTTTGTGGATATGTCAACAAAAAGTTTGGTGGTCCGTTTACGACATAAAAAAAAATAAGAGAGTCTTTAATAAGCATCATTTCCTAAACCACATTCGAGATAAAAAAAATTTTGAAAAGTTCAGGATATCGCAATAGATTTAAGTGGGCTCTTCGATCGTTCGACGTGATGAAGCATATGGAGGAAGAAGAAGATGTTGATGAAGAATTTTCAACCTCTGATTCAGAGCCCTAATGTATTGATATGTTTCGTGGTATTTTAGTTAGGTCGTAAAGTTATATTTTCGTGTTGCAGTTTCGTGTTTTGTGTGTGTTCGTGTTGTAATTTTTTTTATTGTTATCGTGTTGTTTTGTTGTTCGTGGTCGTTGTTTCTGCTAGCTTCTGGCTAGTTTTCTTTTTTTTAATAAAATTGTTTGCCTTTTAAAAAAAACTTTTTAATATAATATGTCTTTCTGTAAAATAATTTTAAATGAGAGGAGGTGAGTAGTAAGACGAGTTGTATCGCAAGGGGTTCAACCCCGTTGTTACCTATGTGGCAGGCCGGAAACGCCGACAATCGGCAGTATCCCTACGTTGGCCACTCCCGTTTTTCCGGCGTTGGGGAGAATCCAACGTGATAGCAACGGCCGTTGAGGCCACGTGTCTGGTTCCTGTTGGTCCAAAAAATTGACCCGTTGGAAAAAATAATAATTTATTTTTATATTAATATTTATCTATATATATACATACTCTATTAACCATTTTACACACACACAAAATCTTTCTTTCTATATTTCTAATATCATTTAAAAAATAACAAACAATGGAAAATGCAAACAAAATGTTCGATTTTATCATTGATGATTCCGATGATGAAAAGGTGGTTAATTTTATTAAAAGTTTAATGGAAGAAGAGGTGGAGGGAGAAGCGAGTAGTTCACGAGTCCCTCGAACACGGGTTTATATTGCAAGGGATCGGGAAGATGCGACTGTGAGGTTATACAATGATTATTTTTTGGAAACACCCGTGTATCCGAAAAAAAAATTCAAACGACGTTTTTGAATGAGTCGTGAATTATTTCTTCGAATCATCGAAGGTATATCTAACTTTAATAGTACAAATATTTCCGATTATTTTTTGTATTTTAGGGAACGTCCAGATGCAGTTGGTCGTCAAAGTTTGACGATCCTACAAAAGTGCACCGCGGCCATACGTCAAATGGCGTATGGAACTACACCAGATATATTTGACGAATGCATAAAAATTGGTGAGAAAACGGCTGCTTTATGTCTAGATAATTTTTATAGATGCGTATTTCATTTGTTTGCTCCCGTGTATTTGAGAAAACCAACCGCTGATGATATTGCCTGACTTTATAATTTTCACGAACAAAAACATGGTCTACCGGGTATGCTCGGTAGTATTGATTGTATGCATTGGCAATGGAAGAATTGTCCAATTGCTTGGCAAAGACAATATACTCGAGGTGATCAAAAAGGCCCATCTATTATGCTTGAAGCAGTGGCTTCTCAAGATTTGTGGATATGGCATGCATTCTTTGGTATGACTGGTGCAAACAACGACATTAACGTTTTAAATTATTCACCTTTGTTTAACACTATAAAAGAGGGCACTGCTCCACCTTCACCGTTTAATGTAAACGGTCATCACTACGAGAGAGGGTATTACCTAGGTGATGGTATATACCCGGATTGGGCTATGTTGGTCAAAGCTCCCCACAATCCAATTGATGAACAGCGTAAAAAGTTTAAACGGTTTCAAGAAAGTGCAAGGAAAGATATTGAACGTGCATTTGGAGTACTACAAGGTAGATTTGCCATGTTAAAGACTCCGGCAAGATGTATGGACTTCAACAAAATTAGAAGACATATGTACGCTTGTGTTATATTACATAACATGATTCAAGAAAATAACGATTTTTTGATTTCGAAAAGGGATGAAAAAATGATTGCTCACCCAAGTAACCGACCTATTAGGTTGGAAAGGAATTTGAGGGATCGAGATGCCGGGATTAAGAAAATCAGAGATAAGCAAGTTCACAATCGGTTGGAGTCGGATTTAACCGAGCACGTTTGAAACTTATCACCTTATTTTCGTAGCGCTAATATTAATATTGATAATTAATATTCTGTTATGTATTTTATTTTTTCGTTTAGGAATTTTAAATTGATGTATTGTTTTAGGAATTTAAACTAACGTACTTTATTTTCTTTAATAAAAACTAGCCGTTTATTTCATTCATTCGCAAACATACGATTACATTATTTTTCTAAAAATTGAAAAACAACTTAGTTCCTAAAATGATTACATTATTTTCCTAACGGCTATCTTCAACAAGCACCTTCATCAATCTAAGTAATCGCGGATATCATATTGCTGAAATCCGCCATCGCTACTCGAAGATGAAGCAACTTCTTTTGGCGATTCAGAAAGGGCGTGGCTTTCATCCTTAAATTCGGTATAAATCGTAATTGCTTGCCTACGTACCAAAGCTTTTCCAATCAAAGCATAATAATCGTGGTCATCTTCAAGTAGCGTGGCGGGAACTCCGGGTAATTTGAAATACCATACTTGTCTGACTGGGTATGGTATGTCTCGATGGAGAACTTCAAGCAAACTATAAAAATAACGATACTCACGTACATTAATATAATAATCACGTGTTTCGTGAGGTGTATAATTCATCAATTCTCGATCAAATTCACCTCCGTAATGAACTTTTAAGCAAACATTCAACGGACTCATTTTGAAATTTGAGAGAAATTATATAGATTTTTAGGAGAAATGAAGTGTGTGTGTTATAGTTTGTGATGGGTGGGTGTTTAAATAGGAAAAAATATAGCCGTTTGAAAAAAAAAATTAAAAAATTCAAACGGTTGGAAATATAGCCGTTGTATTTAAATAATATTTTTAAAATATAAATATAATCAAATTAATAATAAATATATATACTAATAAACAAAAAACTATTTCACTATTCATCAATAGTAATCATGGGTATTTTCGTCATTTCACCTTTTTTTTGTCCCCAACGATAAAATAAGCAACTTTCGTAAAAGAACCAATCCTTCAATGTTACTAAAAAATGTCGAAAAAATTCTTCTTTACAAAAAAATCAACTAACTTTTTTTTTCCTTCTCTTTTTTCTTCCTCAACGATATAGGAGGCAACTTTTTCATAAAATGAACAACCCTTCAATGCTACCAAAAGATGTCGAAAAACATTTTTTTTACAAAATAGATCAACTAACTTTAAAAAAAAAAAAAAACAACGAACGTTAAAAGAAACAACTTTCACAAAAGGAACAACCCTTCAATGTTAGATGCCGAAATTTTTTTTTTTACAAAATAGATAAAGACTTTTTTTTTAAATCGCATTCAAAACGGAGCCCCCGACGCGAAGCGAGGGCTCCACAACTAGTTAATAATAAAAATAAAATAAAACAAATAAATAAAACAGAAAAATACAAAATTAAATGCCACATCAACATTCCATTAACACAACACCAACTCACAACACCACCACTACTCCACTCAACTACACAATACGTCCTAATCATCAAAAAAGTGTAAAAAGTACACAATACGAACCCACAACATAAACTACCACTACAAATGGTCTAATTATGAAAAATGAACGAGAAGTTTTTGTTTAATCAAGACAAAAGACAGTGCGACACATGGATATTCGAATAGCTGGATACTTCCATAAAGTGGAAGCATGTTAGACAAAGCCTGCTACAACGTTATTATTACATTACTATAATTAGCTTCTCCATTAAATAACTTATTAGTACTATCAAAATATTTGGTGATTCATCAATCAGTCATTTTTTAAAGAAACTATGGTAGGCCGTAATTTATTTATTTATTTATTTATTTACCTACACTCTAAAAGAGACCAACAATTTGGTCACACCCCCTACATTCTAAAAGAGACCAACAATTTGGTCACACCCTCTATCCCAAACTACAACCAAAGCAACAAAACAAACCCACCCCCAAACTTTAAACATCTTACACTTCTAACCCTCCAAAAGGGGTGCGAAACATAAACTCGTAATTTTAATAAAACGTCTTAAATAAACTTCACCCAAATTTACACCGCGCGTATCTTCTCGCTCACCAATCGCTAAATTTATTTATTTATTTACCTACATACTAAAAGAGACCAACAATTTGGTCGTACCCTCTATCCCAAACGACAACCAAAACAACAAAACAAACCCACCCCCAAACTTTAAACATCTTACACTTCTAACCCTCCAAAAAAGGGTGCGAAACATAAACTCATACCCTCTATCCCAAACGACAACCAAAACAACAAAACAAACCCACCCCCAAACTTTAAACATCTTACACTTCTAACCCTCCAAAAAAGGGTGCGAAACATAAACTCATACTTTTAATAAAACGTCTTAAATAAACTTCACCCAAATTTTCACCGCGCGTATCTTCTCGCTCGCCAATCGCTAAATTTTTCCGGCATCACCGTTCAACTCAAAATAATTTTATGAACACAACACAACTAACTATACGCGAAACAGACGTATTTTAAAAAACGCTAAACATTTTGGGCTACCTTTCATACATATACATATATACACATATAATAAACAACCCAAACTAACTACATCATATCGACGTTTTCGTCCCCTTTTGTTAAAATAATCTTCCTGCCGTAAAAAACGCGCAAACCATTATGTATATTAGGTATTAACCACGTGTATCCAAATACATCCGTAGCAACGCGTTTTTAATTTTGTAAATACATAACGCTACGTTAAATATAAATATGCAGTTCGAAAGACGCCGCCGCATCGCGCGGACCACTCTTTCTAGTATTAACTACTACTATAAATTAAATATAGAACTGAGACAAAGAACAAACGTGCACGTTGTCTTAGAAGTCGGAACATGATATATAAGAGTCTATGAACGTGAGTTCTAGCTTCATTCGTGTCAATAATTTGAACTTCTTGCCGGTGATTGGTCTCATTCTAGTAACATAGGGGGTATTCCTTGAAGGTTTTTTTTCTTGACATCCGATTCTTACAAAGTGACTTTGATTTAATGGATATGCAGAGTTTGAATGTTCGTGCTGATTTACACATTTCCGGAAAACTAAGACATAGAGCAGCGTGAAAAATCACTTATTTTTTTACGATCTAAAAATTTGCGATGTAAAACACACATTATGTCAAGGGATTATAATTTGAAAGTGTGCAAATTAACTTTCAACATTTTATTATTATGTGTATTATTGTATTTAACTACTTTCGTAAATGAGGTAGAAAATGGAATATTTAACGAATCGAGATGTTTTCCGTTTTTTATTATAGTTGCCCATGTGGAAGTTGAAGGTTATTAAAGAGTTATCTTTTAGACCCCGTCACCATATATACTTTTTACAATATTAACCCAAAGCGACTTTTGTTCAACTTTAAAACGCCACCACTTGCTGCCAAGTAATGCTCGGTTTTTAGAACCAATATTTAACCCCCCCATATCGAAAGGCAATAAGGCCGTTTCCCATTTTATGCAAGAGTTTCGGATGAGTCACCCGAGCCCCCCCACCCAAAAAAAGAACCTACGACGTAGGCCCTCAAGATTATTAATAACAGAAACAAGGGCCCTAAATAATGAAAAAAAATTAAATATATAAAGGTAATGAATTAAGCACCGATTTTATTAGAGTTAGTCTTCCTCCGAAGGAGATGAATTTCGCCTTCCAATCTGCGAACTGTTTCCCGAATTTTAAGAATACCGGATCCCACTCTTTAATTTTGTTCATGTTTGCCCCTATTGGTAATCCTAGATATGTGATAGGTAACGAACTAACAACACATCCAAGCCATGAAGCCATAATTTCCATTTCAATTTGCGTTACACCCACCTCGAAAAGCTACTATTGTTGAAATTAACCTTTAGCCCCGATGTTTCTTCAAAGCATTCGAGAATCTTCATTAAGTTTTTTGCGTTTCTTTTATTCCATTCCCCGAAGAACATGGTATCATCAGCGTATTGGAGATGAGTAATATGAAATTTGTCTTTACCGATGTAAACGCCTGAAAATAGGTTCCTATTAGCCGCCACTTTAGTTAGTTAATTCAAGCCTTCCGCAGTTATGATGAAAAGATAAGGGGATAAGGGGTCCCTGGCGTACGCCTCTTCGAGTGAAAATTCTTTGGTTGGGGACGTGTTGATAAGAATAGAGACGGATGCAGATGACAAACAAGATTTTATACATTTTAACCATCTTTGACCGAATCTCATTAGTTGCATTATTTCCATTAGGTATTCCCAATTGATACAGTCAACTGCTTTTTTGAAGTCCACTTTGAACATGAAGCATTTTTTCTTTTTTGCTTTTACATCGCTTAATGCTTCGTTTGCAACAAGAATGACATCAAGGATGTATCGGTTTTTATGAACGCACTTTGCTCGAATCCGATCACCAAAGAGATAACCTTGCGTAATCGATTCGATAGGACTTTGCAAAGAATTTTGTAGTAGCTTCCTATTAAGCAAATAGGCCTGTATTCCGAAAAATTTTGAGGGTCTGTATATTTTGGAATAAGTGCCACGAACGACGCGTTGCACCCATTTGAGATTTCGCCTTGTTGGGGGAGAATGTGGGTTAACATGGGATTATGCTTAATGATTATACTAATCTTAACCCATAACAATAAGTGTTTTGATGATTTCATATGCACATAGCTAAAGGTGATGGTAGACATCTTGACATAAATCATTGATAATGCTAAAAAGGAACATATATTTCATAGCAATATTCTTCCAATATGTAAAGCTTTTAGTTGTAATTGTTTTATTTTTAAGTAATAATCGTTTATATTAAATAAGTGCGAAGACAAAAGAAGAAAATGAAGATTTAAAGACGCAAATGACCAAAAAGCTCAAACGTACAAGTTACAATCCAAGTGGTTCAATTTATTGATGAGAAACGTCTAAAAATTGACAAGATTACATGCCGCGAAACGCAAAGTACAAGATATTAAATCATACGAAAAGTCGTTCGAGAAACCGGAACCGAGACATAAACCGGGCGTAAATGTACGAGACAACGGAGCCAAAATTGCAAGTCAACTATGCACAAGAATATAATATAATATATAAATAATTATATAAATTATAAATAAATTATATTTATATATTAAATAAATAAGTCGACAAGCTAGGAAATAAAAGTTGGTGAGCTGGATACTGAACCTCCGCGATCGCGGAGCTGCATAGGGTAAAACCTCCACGATCGCGGAGCTGCCAAAATCAGAATTTGCCTATAAAAGGCACGAGCTTCTGCCGAATCCATTGCACCATCCCAATTCAATCTCACTCTCTGTTAATATATATATATATATATATATATATATATATATATATATATATATATATATATATATATATATATATATATATATATATATATATATATAGTGGTAGGATCAAGAGGGAAGTAACCATTTGGGGAGGAAGCGGGGGGAAGCAAAAACTTTTTTTTTCTTTTTCATTTTTTGATAAAACTTTGTTCACGAACATTATAGATGAGATGAAAATATGAACATTTAGTAGAGACACTTTGTGATAAATGTTTTTATTTTGGCGGAAAAACGCTCGAAGAAGTAATATATAACAATTATCGTATTTTTCGAGCGTATTTTGAGGTTTTAGCTATTGGGGTTTAGATATTAGGGTTTAGATATTAGGGTTTATACGGTTTAGATATTAGGGTTTAGAAATTTAGGGTTTAGGGTTTAGATTTAGGGTTTAGATTTAGGATTTAGATTGAGTTTTTAACACGAACGGTTTAGAGTTTAGGGTTTAGGGTTTGGTGTTTTGGGTTTATGGAATAAACCCAAAACACCAAACCCTAAACCCTAAACTCTAAATCGGGCTAAATTTTACTTCACAAAATATGAAAAAAACGTTCATATTCTTCACGAATAATATTATCTTGAATGTTATTTTTGTCGATCATTTTCCCGCCTAAATAATAACATTCATCACGAAGTGTCTCTTCTAAATGTTCATATTTTCGTGTGATCTTGATGCCGGGAAAAAAAATTTCAAAAAAAACGATAAATAAAAAAATTTGCTTCCCCCCGCTTCCCCCCGATTGGTTACTTCCCCATTGATCCTGCTCCTATATATATATATATATATATATATATATATATATATATATATATATATTATAGTTTAGTTTTATATTAGTTAGTTTGGGTAATGTAACGGTTATTTTACGGGTTTTAAAGTCGGAGCTCTGTCCCTGTAACACTACGCGATTAATGACCAATGTAAGCTAAATTCTCCTTTTTAAATTAATGTCTCGTATTTAAGTTATTATTATGCTTATTTGAGCCGAAGTAATCGTGAATATTGGGCTAAATATTAAGACGGGGTTATTGGGCTTTGGACCATAATTGGGGTTTGGACAAAAGACCGACACTTGTGGAAATTGGACTATGGACTATTAATGGGCTTTATATTCAATTAACTAAATGATATCTTGTTAATTTAATGTAGAGATTTACAACTTGACGTATTTATATATAACCACATACGCTTGATCGGGTACGGTAGGCGGGATATCTATAAATACTAATAATTGTTCATTTGACCGGACACGGGGATGGATTAATAGTCAATGGACTCATTAAAACAGGGGTGGATTACATTCAAGGGTAATTGGTGTAATTATTAATAAAGTATTAAAACCTTGGATTACACGCAGTCGATAACCTGGTGTAATCATTAACAATGTATTAAGACCTTATTACGGTTTAAATCCCCAATTAGTTGGAATATTTGACTTCGGGTATAAGGTTAATTTGGCGAAGACCCTCTCACTTTATAATTATGACCGATGGACTATTATGGACAAAACCAGATGGACTTATCAAATAATCCAGGACAAAGGACAATTAACCCAGGATAATAAATTAAAATCAAAACGTCAAACATCATGATTATGGAAGTTTAAATAAGCATAATTATTTTATTTCATTTCTTATAGCAATTTTATATTTCGTCATTTAAATATCGTTATTTATTTTACGCTTTAAATTAAGTTATATCTAATATTTTGCATTAGGTTTTAATTGTGACTTAAAATATAAAATCGACAAACCGGTCATTAAACGGTGAACCCCCTTTTATAATAATAATAATTATAATATATATATATATATTTTGTACAAATATAGTTATATAAAAATATAGTGTAAAATACGCCGTCTCCCTGTGGAACGAACCGGACTTACTAAAACCTATACTACTCTACGATTAGGTACACTGCCTATAATGTTGTAGCAAGGTTTAGGTATATCCCATCTGTAAATAAATTAAATAAAACCTGTGTAATATTTCGTCATATTTCGTAGTAAACAATAATAGTATTTCGTACACCTCCGCTGCATCATCAAGTTTTTGGCGTCGCTGCCGGAGAGCCCGAAACGCTATATTTTTAATTTATATTTGTAAAAATATAATTAAAAAAAGAAAAAAAATATAAAAATAAAAAAAGGAAAAAAAATATATTTTTAAGATTTTGTTTAAAATATATAAAATTATAAAGTATTTATATTTTTATTTTTAGTTTTTAAAATATAAGTTTATTTTTATTTTATATCTATTATTTTGTAAAAATTAAAATCATATTAATATGTAAAAATTGAAACTGGGCCGAATTAAAATTAAGCCCAATAAAAAATAGCTACTGGGCCGAACTGTTTTGAGCCTGCTATAAATTCTGAGCCTACATCACTCCGCGATCTCGGAGGAATACTGGCAAAACTCCACGCGATTGCGTGGCTGCTCCTGACAGTGTCGACCCTAGCATTAATTACGAAATTATGGTAGAATTTAATTATTATTTATTATTTTGGGTTTAGTTTTTAATATTAATAATATTAGTTATTAGTTTTAATATTAATATTAATTTGTAATATTAAGATTTATTATTTTGTATTAATTATATAGATTAATATTTTTATATAATAATAATATAAAACTAATATTTTTATATAAAATTTTATTTTATCATTTTTTTTAGAATTTGTATCTTTTTATCGTTTAGTTCGTAATTATAGTTTTAGTTTCATTTTGCCTTAGTTTATGTTTAGTTTTTAAGTTTTGCCTTAGATTAAGCTTAAATTTTTAGTTTGTAATTTTTGCCGTAATTCTCCTTTGAGGTCTTTTTCTTAGAATTAGATTTTAAAAGCCTTTAGAATTTTTAGACTTTAGTCGCAACTTTTAGTTTTAAGTTTTTAGACGCTAAGCTTCAAACGTAGAATTTTAGTTTCTAAGTTTTAATTGTTTTTCGACGTTTATTTTTCTTCTTCTTGTTTTTCGACGCGCTTTTTCTTTTTCATTTCTACGCTCTAGTTTTTAGGACATAGATTTTGATTTCAAAATTTCGACAAAAAATTATTGTAAGCGATTAAATTAATAGACGCCAGTTTTCTGGTTCGTAGTAATAGTTGGATTTGTTAGTGGCGAGTTGTGGACTTCCGATTTAAAGGGTCCTGGCTACCTGCTGCATCTATTGGCTATTCGAAACGTGGGCAAAAGTAGAAAAGTCTATTAATTTGATAACTTATATAATTTTTAGTTTTATAACTAATAGGATAATTAGTAAATGCACCACATTGTAGCTAAAATTTAGCAATAAGCGTATTATGGAAAATCTCGAAAATATTTTGGAAACTCTTTCTGACATGCAAAATCAATTAAATCAATACTCTCAAATGAGTGTTGATGAAAATTCGTTCAGTCAAACTTGGATCACGAATAATGAAACAATAACTGGTTTTGAAATCTGTGGAGATTATCATTCAACATGGGAATGTTATTATTACGTTCCTACAGAAAATTATGCACTCATGGAACCTGAATAGAACGATTATGAAGATTCAAATTGGGATTATTCCCAAGAATATATCCAAACTCAACAACGAGAGGACGAGGAAAATTATGTGTCTGAAAATTTATTAGATTATATGAAAATCAAACTCGAATAATTTGACGCACAAAATGAACAAATGAGAGAGTTTGCAAATTGGCAAGCTGAAACTCTATCAGACTACACACCTGTTGATCTGAGGAGTCGTGTGCAAGAAAATCTCATATCATCGAATTTTGTTGAATTTGAGAGCTCCGAAATCACCAATTATCCCGATGATACTTTTTATTCAGTTTTACCAATTTCACAACATATCGACACATTAGCCTCTACCGACGAAATTATCAATCCATCAATGGATGAAGAAGAAGTAAGGGTGACAAATTGGTACTCTTGGGAAAACGATAACGTTGAAAATTTTACCCCCGAGACCAAAGTGGTGGGACCGATAAGGACCGTTAAAGAAGAAGATTCGATCCCGAAATTCACCATCCCACAACCTTCCAACCCAATATTCTCAATAGACGAGTCATCTACCGAAGATGAACTACGAGCTGTAATATATATTGACACCTCGGATTTCACCCAATTGGGTAATAGAGGTAATAACTTTGATCCCGAGAATGAACGGAAGGAAATGTTAGGAATTGTCCACCCTAAAGAAATATGTATGTCAGTTTATAACGATCCATTTGACCAAGAACCAGAAAAGAGACACATCCATTTACTAAAAGCTACACTTAAAGAAGAATTAATTAGTGACAATCGGGTGGGTCTAAACTTTAAACCCATTGATATATTATACACCACCCGAGATGTAAATAACTGGCTCACTATTTTAATTCGTGGAACTTATTCCACCGACTTCACATGTTGTCAGCTAAGTGTGGGGAAGTCCAACCCCACTTAACGTTAAATTCGGGGTTCGGGTTAGTGCATAACTCGTTAATAAAAATGCATGATGACTTAGGGTAAAAGACGTATTTTCAAAAATTAGCAAACAGTTCAGAAAAGCAACCGTTTTTGAAGAAAAACATGTGTGATAAAACAACAAAAGGAATAAACAATGAGGCGCACCATCTATAATTCGACGAGCTTAGTAATTACAAACTGGGTATTTTTAATCACTTTTCTACACTAATCACCCTCATGAATTTATAATTATAGTCTGATTTCATGCAAATGAGGGCATTGCATGATCTCAAGTGTGCGGAAGGGTTATAAATTCTCTCGGGTTTGCACTTGGTTTATTTGCCAAATTTTGTGAAAATTTGAAAATTTTTCAACTTAATGAATTCAAAATCATATTTATACATATTTATGAACGATAAAACTAGGTGATAATACCGAAATTATTGTTACCTCGGAGAGAACATAAATTGAGAAACAACCCAAAACGCTTGAATTCATTTAAAATGGAATAAAGGAGAATAAAAAGGCAAAGAAAAACATAAATAAAAGCTAAGTGTGGGAAGAATTTATCAAGTTCTTTAAAACATATATCACATATTTTGTACAAGATTATTGCAGGTACTTTGGACTAAACTAATCAGTTTTACCCTAATTACTGTAATATATTTGAAAGAAAGATGGATCTACACGATGAATCAATTCCATCATTAAAAGGAAGTAAAGTCTTTCGAAAAAGATACGCGCTTCTTGATTTAGGTCAGGAAGTTGTCGTCCAGACCAGCTGTAGGTTGACGAGAAATCTAGAAAAGTCATCTCTAAAATCAGCAGAAAATCCACAGACCTCAGCATCAAACAGGGTCGCCAAGTGGTCAGACTTATCCTAACCATGAGAGGATCTGTCTCGTAAAATGGGGAGGGCGCCATGCAAATTAGCTTGATAAGACTAATAAATCAGACCCCCAGAAAGGATAATCTCCTTAAAGATCAAAAATCAGCTTTTAAGCCTGATATTACTCAATCCTTGAGATTGACCTTAAAGATTGAGAATTACAAACTCATGGAATTCGATGATATCTAAACTCGAGCTTGAACGAGAAAATATTTTGATCAAAGTTACAAACCGATTTGTTTTCTGAAAACCCATTTTCAATGCGTTCATTACCATTGAACGTAAAATCCTAGGAATTCACCTGGAATTCATTAGGTCACCTGAACCAAATCGGGTGTCAACCGTAAGAACGGTGGTTGCATAGCATGGTCGAAGAAAGGACCTTGTGCCAGACCGAAAAATTATAGGGTGATCTTTACTATTTCTCCTACAAAGGATAGTAATTGCATCCGGCACATTTTTGGACCATGAACAAATGCATGTCATTATACATTGCCTTAAAAGTTGCTTATTCAACGCTTTCCTTTACAACCGGACGGTAGTTTACCGAAAGGTAATATACAGAGCAAGTATACTGGACGTGTTGCTTTCCTAATACAAGGTTAGCAAGTGGGTGACACAAAACCATAAGTTTTTAGCTAAAATTTTAAAATTTGAAACCCACACTACCCACAAAAACATTTTGTAAACACCGGTGAAGGGTTATTCCGGAAACCTTATATAGGGTAAAAGCTAGATTAATTTTTAAAAGATCAAATATTTTCATAAAGATCCAATTTCCTTAAAGGATCTAAATTTTTATAGTCATGTGGGACTGTAAACCACATTGTTACTATCATTGTTTAAACCGCCATATCAAAATCATTGATGTATAAAGTGTGAGAATAAAAAAGTGATTCGAGTGAAATGTGATTTAATTTCAAGTTCTGTATTGCTTGAGGACAAACAACGTTCAAGTGTGGGAATATTTGATAATGCTAAAAAGGAACATATATTTCATAGCAATATCCTTCCAATATGTAAAGCTTTTAGTTGTAATTGTTCTATTTTTAAGTAATAATCGTTTATATTAAATAAGTGTGAAGACAAAAGAAGAAAATGAAGATTTAAAGACGTAAATGACCAAAAAGCTCAAACGTACAAGTTACAATCCAAGTGGTTCAATTTATTGATGAGAAACGTCTAAAAATTGACAAGAGTACATGCCGTGAAACGCAAAGTACAAGATATTAAATCATACGAAAAGTCGTTCGAGAAACCGGAACCGAAACATAAACCGGGCGTAAATGTACAAGACAACGGAGCCAAAATTACAAGTCAACTATGCACAAGAATATAATATAATATATAAATAATTATATAAATTATATATAAATTATATTTATATATTAAATAAATAAGTCGACAAGCTAGGAAACAAAAGTTGGTGAGCTGGATACTGAACCTCCGCGATCGCGGAGCTGTATAGGGTAAAACCTCCACGATCTCGGAGCTGCCAAAATCAGAATTTTCCTATAAAAGGCACGAGCTTCTGCCGAATCCATTGCACCATCCCAATTCAATCTCACTCTCTGTTAATATATATATATATATATATATATATATATATATATATATATATATATATATATATATATATATATATATATATATATATATATATATATATAATATAGTTTAGTTTTATATTAGTTAGTTTGAGTAATGTAACGGTTATTTTACGGGTTTTAAAGTCGGAGCTCTGTCCCTGTAACACTACGCGATTAATGATCACTGTAAGCTAAATTATCATTTTTAAATTAATGTCTCGTATTTAAGTTATTATTATGCTTATTTGAGCCGAAGTAATCGTGAATGTTGGGCTAAATATTAAGACAGGGTTATTGGGCTTTGGACCATAATTGGGGTTTGGATCATGATTACGAAAGTTTAAATAAGCATAATTATTTTATTTCATTTCTTATCACAATTTTATATTTCGTCATTTAAATATCGTTATTTATTTTACGCTTTAAATTAAGTTATATATAATATTTTGCATTAGGTTTTAATTGTGACTTAAAATATAAAATCGACAAACCGATCATTAAAGGGTAAACCCCCTTTTATAATAATAATAATTGTAATATATATATATATATATATATATATATATATATATATATATATATTGTACAAATATAGTTATATAAAAATATAGTGTAAAATAAGCCGTCTCCCTTTGGAACGAACCGGACTTACTAAAAACTATACTACTCTATGATTAGGTACACTGCATATAGTGTTGTAGCAAGGTTTAGGTATATCCCATCTGTAAATAAATTAAATAAAACTTGTGTAATATTTCATCATATTTCGTAGTAAACAATAATAGTATTTCGTACACCTCCGCTGCATCATCAATCATCAAGTTCACTAATCCACACTTGATCTAGCAAAAGAACAAAAACCAAAAGAAAGCCTAAAATGAAAAAACAGGGAACACTGCTAAACCACGATCGACCGCAGGTCAGACCCTTGGAGACCTGCACCCAAATTTATGAAATCAGGGATGCACGGTCGACTCCACGGCTGACCGTGGATAGACCTCAGAAACCTTCTGTCCGTATTTTGATCGAAAAATGTTTGACCACTTTCGGGCGTCTATAATTTATGAAACATGTTCAAACATGCTTAGGATAGTTGCCTCCTTCATTCCCAAAGGAGTTTTGGTCACTAGAACACTAATCTTGGTTAATCACGCCTAATGACACCTTAATGACGATTAAGCCTAGATTAAGGAAAACACATAAGTGCTTTAGGAAAACATGTACATCTAAAATATATCTACACATTCTTAGGATGGTCACCAAGTCCCAACCAAGAGTTGCTATTTCCTTGTACATGTGTTGGATATTAATGTATGCTTATACATTAATCTTGCAAATGCCACTTTGCAAGTAAAGCTTACTTAGTTTTAGTTTAATGCTATGTTATCACTATATGCTTAATTCTAAGATTACTTAATTATCTCTTGCTAGTCATTACATGAATATTACCTGACTACTTGTTATTAGTACATGTGTATTACTTGACTATTTGACTAAGTGCTAAATGATAAGTAGTAAGTTAATATGTATATGTATCAAACTTGTCTTGCTATTTGTTACTAGATGGAAGTAGTAATTGGACTACTTCAATATATATACATGAGTTACTTGGATAAATTGTAAAATGTCATAATCTAGTAAACTTAAAAGACAATGAAATATTAACACACATAGGTTTGCTTAAGTCTAAAATTAAGTTTATGAATAAGTTTAAACTTGATTAACTTGATGTCTTGCAACATGCTTAATTGTTGATGCTTAATTTGTCAAGACATCATTAACACACTTAATTAATTACAAACAAGTTCAAATTTGAATACTAGCATGCTTTGTGATTAAAGTGGGTTTGTGTCATCAATGACATGTTGACCAACTAATAGAGATTTAGCAAATGTGTTAAAAACAAATAAAGAGTTATGACAAAACTGAGATTGCCTCAAATGATTATCATGTCTTATATCCAAGAATGTTAGATTTTCCCCTTTGGACATGATAAGTCACTATCAAAGCAATCCATCCAAGGTAAATGGACAATTAATGCATATAGTACTTTTATAGGATGTTGGTTATCTTTTGCATGTGTTAAATGAAGTAAATTTTCCAAAGAGTGATGTCCAAAACTGATTCAAACGGCTATACAACGGATATATATTTTGGACTGAAGCACGTGCGGTCGACCCACGGTCGATCGTGAGTAAAGCCGTAGACATGGCTGACTTTTTATCTCTCCATATAGATAGCAAGACTTGGGAAAGTTTGAAGACTTGGACCTTTTACATGCTACAACTCAAAATCATCAAAGAATCACAAGAACACAATACTTCTACATATGTTTGTGATTAAAGCAAGAGAAGTTTTATAATCTCATAGATTATAAAAGGGGTCATTGTAAACTTACTTTCAAATTATTATCTTTGTGAGTTTACATAGTGTTGTATTAATCCTTAGAATTATCTTAGGATTGTCATCACTGAAAAAGGGAGAGTCTTTGTACTTTGTAATTAGAGGCATATGCTAGCTTAGCTATCATCTTCCTTAAAGAGAACTAGGGAGTTAATTAATCTCATTGGAGATTAATACTTGTCCAAGCTGAAGACAATTTGATCTAAGTTGGAGGTAATCCTTCAAAGAGATAGAGGGATTAGGTTTGTTGTATAAAGAGAGGTACCAGACTTGTAAATCGGATCTCCATCGGATTTGGAGAAAAGTGCTTAGTGAAGCAACAAATCCCGATTAGTGAATCGGGGAGTGGATTAAGGTGGATTAGTTAACATCCACCCGAACCACTATAAATCCTTGTGTTTATGTTCTTTACTTTACTTTCCGCATCATTACAAACATAAACACACCACACATTAGTTTGAGTTGACTAACGTGATCAATCATTGTTCATATCGTATTGATCATCGAAAAAGTTTCAAAAATCGTATTAAGTAACTATTCACCTCCCTCTAGTTACTTACACGCCTGTTTCCCGAAAATAATTAAAAGCGTTAGTTAATTCATTCTTAATTGAATCCCAAAAAACCTTAAAAAATTTCATGTTGAAACCGTCGAGACCGGGTACGTTTGTGCCACCGCATTCGTTAATTGTATTGAGAATTTCACTTTCGTTGAATGAGATTTCTATGACTGAAGCTTCTTCTACAGACAATTTCTTATCAAGCTGACCAAGGAACACAAAGTGGCGGTTATCAGTGTCTTTAAATCTAGACTTAAAGTGATTGAAAGCCATCTCTTTTATGGTTTCGGGGTTTTCGTTCCATTTTCCATTTAAGTTCACCCCTCGATTGTTATTCTTGTTTTGACGCCTCTTTATTAAGGAATTAAAGAATTTACTGTTTTCATCTCCTTCGCATGCCCATTTTATTCTTACTTTTTGTTTGAGAATTTCGACTTTTTCTTTGTCTTTTTGCAACCATTTTTTTCTCGAGTTTTACCATGATTCGATTTCCTGTTCGGTTAGATCTCTTGTGCCAATTGTGAGTTCCCATTACGATACCTCTTTTTGAATTTCCATGATTTCCAAATTTAGCTTCCTGAACTTTAGGTTGTGTTTCAAAATTTATACTTCTTTCACATTTTTTAACTTATCTCTGAACGTACAGTCACCGTTGGTATTTCTAGTTTGTGTATTCCAAGCTTCGATCACATCTTGCTTACTCTCTTCATTATCAAACCAATTATTGAAAATCCGAATTAGTTTAGGGTCGAAATTAGTATTCGAGTCCTTTAACATGATCGAGCAGTGATCGGAGTGTTTCCTATCTAAGGTGCTTGCTGCCAGACCTTTTCACAAAGATGCACATTTTTCTGAAATCAAGAAATGATCGAGTTTACTGTATTTCAGCCCGTCATCACTTATTCTAGTATATTTCATTCCACCTAATAGGACATCGATCAAGTGTCAATTTTTTTGGGCAGATCTTGGGGTCACATTTTATATTTACACATTTATTAGACATATAAGATTAGGTTGGGCTAGGCTCAAGTTTAGGTGGATTTTTAAATGTTTTAATGTTAGATTGTATCGTTATAAATATCGTATCAATAATAAAATAATCATAACGAAGTTTAGACTATTTAATATGATATCGTAACGAGTCTAATCTTAAAACCCGATTAGCCACTACAAGCCGTTTTCTTCATATCCATGTCAGATCATCCTATCATACCAACAACCCTCTCACCTACCATTTATAACCCCTAATCTGAAATCTGCCGTTAAAAAAAATAATCTTGTTTTCTTTTGGCATTAACCTTGCCGTCATCTATCGTCAACACATGACGCCAACATATTGTCTATATAGATCAATCACATCCGATTTATATATTTTTTTTAATTACTAAAATCGTCCTTAGATGTCCACTTAGATTTTTATTTTTTTCTTTGTATTTATTTTCTACGATATTTATTGCCACGAGAATGAGCCGCATAGATTAACCAAGTTCCAAACAAAACGAAAAAAAGTTAAAAAATACTTATTTGAAGCATTGATAAACATTAATATCGTCGACAAAAGTTTTCTACCAAAGTCCTACTCGATCCTTATTTAAAGCAGACAATAACGTGAAAGAAAAAATGTTATAGGAAAGTAACACGCAATCAAGCAATACACAAATATATTCTATCAATGCAACGAATGAAAAAAAAAAAAAGTTACTTTAATTTATATATTAGCATCTTTTCCCGTATCTAGCTTTCACGATATCGACGCCTGAATTGCTGGGGAATATTACACATATTAGGTTATACTAGGTTAGGCTTAAGTTCGATTATGAACTTGCTTATTAGGGTTTTTATGTATTTTAGGATTTCCTTATAATCCATAAAATAATAATGGATTAATAAAACATACTGTAATAAACTACGTACGTTATAATAATACTGTCTTGCACACTTAATTATATATTTGTCATAAACTCATAAAGTTTTCTTCATTTGAAATGGATTCCCTTGATATCATTAACGATTACATCAGATAATATATTACAAGAATATTGGGCCTAAGGCCAAGCATTTGGGCCGAGTATAAGAAAAGGCCAAGTAGGCTAATGTCTTATGTCTAAGCTAATGACATAGAGATCTGTTAATATTCTTTGAGCTGAAGTAATGCGAACACTCGAAACTCAGAGAAAATAGCTTTAGAGAGGGCTTGAGTGATGATGTGTACATACTCGTATCGAGATGGTACGTAATGAACTTGAACCCGAACTTTGGCTCAAATTTACGTACAAAATAAATGTTTATCTCAATATTTTCTGCCAATAATATCATTAATCATTGATTATTAATAAAATTATTATTATTGCTATATATAGTTGGTTAATGGTTTATGCTTTATTGTTTTATATATTACTGGTAATGGTAATTTATTTTACTCCCTCTGTATCAAAATAATAGTCATGTTTTGACTTTTAAAGTTTTCTTTTTTTAACTTTGACCTTAAATATTTTTTATTACATTACATAATACTTCTATTTGATGAAAATTATACTAATAAGAAATACATTTAATACACAATATATTCATATAATTTTTATCAAAAATTATATAGCGCAAATAAATATATTTTAGTTAATGTGAAAAATTAGATTAAAAAGTCAAATCATTACTATAATTTTGAAACGGACTTCAAAACAAAAATAAAAAACACAAAAAATAATTATCGTATGGACAGATCCTTCATTGAAACTGCCTGCCAATTTACATCCGTACTTAGGAATCTTCCAATCTTCCAATTAATAATAAAAAAGCCATTTTGAACATGACCCGATCTACAACGTATCATCTTTGATGCTCCCAGAAAATATAAAATAGTTAACAGTTGGCTTAGTCATAATAGGATCATATATAAAAATCAACTCAATTACTTGTATAAGTTTTCCACGTTAATCGCTTGAATCTCAAATCATTCTTGTACATATATAAAAATCATACCTATAAAAACTATGTTACTTATTTCTTTGTAAGGTTTAAGTTGAAATATGTATGTGACACGATCTCTTTCGCACTATAAAAGCTCTCCTGAAGCTCTTTATTTGCCTCCTGATGGTCCAAACTCGGGTTACTTAGTGATCCAAGACCAAGAGTCTGAGACGTACTCGTGTTTCGGGCTGTACAAGAATCGATATCTACCCGATTTGCCATTTCCTCAAAACAAAATACTGACCACACGGTATTCGTCTGGATCGGGTGAAAATAGACATGTATCTTATAATAAAGTTGTCTTGATTCCAGTCCTTAATCAACCGTTGTCATCAAACAGATACTATGCAATAAAACCAAATGGATCACATAAAGGGTATGTATATATTTACCATGACTAATGTGCTTTACTTGTGTATATATATTAAAATATGTTTATTTGTGATTTGGTACCATGTTTGTTATATGAACTGCTGATCAGATCACCTTCGGATCCTGAATCGTGTGATATCATATTTAAGATTTAGTGAAATCATTCAAGATAGCCAAATGGTTAGCTTAGTGGTTAGGGTCCAGATATACATGTTTTAATTTCATGAGCAGCATATTTTAGATGGTAGGGGAAATGGTCAAACATGGCCGCTGGATAACCCAGTTAGGTCGTGTGCAAGAGAATAAAAGTATTCGCCCTCCCTAGGAATTCCGAACCGGAAAACATTATATGTTTACCCATTTATATTTACCATTTAGTGGAAACAGATCATTTATCATAAATAAACTAACAAGTTTGAAATTAACCATATCAGGGAAGCGTTTGCTTGTTCAAAGGACGAAGATATGCGTCAATGTTGTTTTTGCAGCTGCGTTCGCGATGTTAAGCCAAGGGCCTTGAACCCACAAGACGTGTACCAACAATTTGAGATCATTCCTTATCAAACGCCTTGTACCGGTAGTGGTAGTTTTTATGCCAAATCTCTTATTGAAGATGGTCATCCTCCAAATTTCTTGAGGAGAAAAGGTTGGCAGATTTACACTAAAACACCTAAAAACTACGAGTTACGTGAAGCAAAAGGAATCGATGTTTCACTTCGTTCTCGTCTCCCCAAATTACCATTCTCACCCGCAACCAAAACTTCCGACTCTCTGGCTGTTGGCAAGTGGTATTGTCCCTTTATGTTCATTAAGGAAGGGAACTTGAGTGACCAAGTGAAGAAGTCTATTTTTTATGAAATGACACTAGAGCAAAAGTGGGAGCGGGTTTTTGAACTCGAAAACGATGATAACGATAAAGGTCACAATGTATCCGTGAGAGGTGAAATGCGTAGTGAATCGGTTTTTATCGGTGAGCGTCGGGTGGAGGCAATGTGGGATGAGAAAAACGTGGTGAACGGAGTCGTATGGTTTACGAGTTTTGAGGGTGAAGAGAGTGTAGGTTTGAGTTTGGAAGTTATGCAAAGAATAAAGTGGGAAGAAGAGAAGGTTGGATGGGTTGGTGTCGGGGACAAAAGAGTTAAGAAGGTGAATAGAGAAGAGAAATTTGAAGGGGGTGGTGAGTGGAGGAGATTTGGTTGTTATGTTTTGGTTGAAAGATTTGTTGTTAAAAGAATGGATGGAAGCTTGGTTTTGGCGTATGAGTTTGGTCATTCACATCAAGTTAAATGCATATTTGAGTAAGATTTATGTGATCTTTTTATTTTTATTTTTGTTGTTGTTGTTTATAATGGTTTTTGATAATATGATGATGTGCATTGTTATGTTTAAAAGACTTTGTAAGGGTGAGGTGTGAAGATATAAATACCTCATTCATGTGTTAGTTTCTCAACCATAACCACACTTTTACACCAACAAATACACCATAACAAACAAACACTTCACCAATTCCTTTCAAACCTTCATGTAACACTTTGATATGTAACATTGATGTATGAATTGTGACACTTTGATGTTCAGTTTCATTACAACATTCAGTTTCATATCATCTTCATGTTCATCATAACATAAACGCAGTGGCGAATCTTGAATAAGTGTTATGGGAGTGCCAAAAATATATGAAACTTAAAAATAGTTTCACAAAGAGTCACCCGTTATATTTCAAATGATTTTGTGATCGAAAATAATGTAGTCATGAACATTTAACATAATATATATATATATATATATATATATATATATATATATATATATATATATATATATAGGGGCAGGATCAATGGGGAAGTAACCAATCGGGGGGAAGCAAATTTTTTTTTTTTTTTTTCGTTTTTTTTGGAATTTTTTTTTCCGGCATCAAGATCACACGAAAATATGAACATTTAGAAGAGACACTTCGTGATGAATGTTATTATTTAGGCGGGAAAACGATCGACAAAAATAACATTCAAGATAATATTGTTCGTGAAGAATATGAACGTTTTTTTTTTTTTTTTTCATGTTTTGTGAAGTAAAATTTAGCCCGATTTAGAGTTTAGAGTTTAGGGTTTGGTGTTTTGGGTTTATTCCATAAACCCAAAACACCAAACCCTAAACCCTAAACCCTAAACTCTAAACCGTTCGTGTTAAAAACTCAATCTAAATCCTAAATCTAAACCCTAAATCTAAACCCTAAACCCTAAATTTCTAAACCCTAATATCTAAACCCTATAAACCCTAATATCTAAACCCTAATATCTAAACCCCAATAGCTAAAACCTCAACATACGCTAGAAAAACACGATAATTGTTATATATTACTTCTTCGAGCATTTTTCCGTCAAAATAAAAACATTTATCACAAAGTGTCTCTACTAAATGTTCATATTTTCATCCCATCTATAATGTTCGTGAACAAAGTTTTTTCAAAAAACGAAAAAAAAAGTTTTTGCTTTCCCCCGCTTCCCCCCCGATTGGTTACTTCCCTCTTGATCCTACCCCTATATATATATAGGGAGAGGATCCATTGAGAAATTTTTTAGTGTGAGAACTCTAGAATATCCAAAATACACTGAAATTCGAGCAAAAAAGTGGCGGGCGAACAAAAAACAAGTAATTCGAGCAAAAAAAACATGGGCGAGCAAAAAATATTTTTTTTGTTCGAATTACGAAAATGTAGAACACAAAATTGTTCGAATTTCAATTTTTTTGTTCGAATTTCACGTGTTCGAAAAATTTTTGTTCGAATTTGAAAAATGTAGAACACAAAATTGTTCGAATTCACCATTTTTGTTTGAATTTCACTTTTTTGTTCGCCCGCCATTTTATTTTTGTTCGACTTTCACCATTTTTGTTCGAATTTCACCTCTTTTATTCGCCACCCCCTTTTTTGTTCGAATTTCAGTGTATTTTGATGTTTTTTAAAGTTCTCAGGGTTTTCATACAAAAAAATTTTTATTTGAAACTTAACAAAATAAACAAAACTCGAAACTTAACAAAATAAACAAAACTCGAAACTCGAAAGTTCTCAGAGTTCTCAGGGTTTTCATAAACATTGAAACTTAACAAAATAAACAAAAGCTAATACCGTTCCATCTTTTAAGATAATCGATAGTAACAAAACTCGAATTGATAAAGTGCAGTTCTTAAAAATTGATACCGGCAGAAATGTTTTGTTGAATTGCTTGAATTTGATATCAGGAAACCCAGCTTAACATTAAATCTGAAGTGTTTTCAGATGGAACATATGCAACTTATGCTGCGATTTATTTTTCCAGGTTTAGCAAAGTAAGTCAACAAAGAAGTTAAAATTAAACACAATTATGGCAATCGACTATCAATTTACCGAAATAACAAACCTAATCAGGATCCGATGAGAAACAAACCGCATCAATACAAATGGTCATATGTAAAACTAATATCGGCTAAACATGAAGTGGGTCATATGGGTCAAAACTTGCCTAACCTTTATTGGAGATCTAACAACGATCTCCTACAAGAACATGTGGTTTACAACTCGAACATTATAATATAACTATAACTACATGAAGCAATTCCAAAATTTCCATTAACAACTTAATCCGTAACATAAAATCCCAAAACAATTGAACATTCTCCAACTAATCAGATGACATGATACCTATAAACGCAAATACCTCTGTTTGATCAGATAACATGATATCTATATCGAATCCTAATATGTATTACTGTATTATGATAAACCCTTTTTGCATCATCTGCAAGTAGTAGCAGAAATCATATATTTAGAAAAGAAATTATAAAAAGAAATATGTATAATTTCTTTACTAATGAGCCTATATCAATACATTTATCATCAGAACAATTAAATACGACACTCACATAAACTTAAATACTCACTAAGGCATTTTATCAAACGCCTTGTTGAGCACTTCATACAAAACACATAAAATAATTAAAATTATCAAGCTCAAAAGGATTATAGTATCGTACCAACGAAGTTCTTGATCAACACATCTTTATATCTTTATATCCTTTCCTTATATCCTTATATAACAATATAACAATAAATAAGTAAACAAATTTTTTATCACACATTTGGAATGAGTGTGTAGACTGATCCCATAACCTAAATGACACGACATTTGAATTATCGTACCTTGTTTAACTCAAAAACATAAACAAAGGAGAAAGAAAAAATGAATTCGATCAAAACTTGAGAAATTAATCGATAACTGAATGTTGAAATGGTTTGTGAATCTGGACTAAAGGTCTCATAATCGTTGATGATTAGGTTGAATCATCGTACCTTTAAGCCGATTGCATCATCTCCATATGAGATTCAAGAGATTACATCGTGAGTTTATGAAATTGGAAACCCTAAATCAACCGATTGCATCGTCACTTTATGAAAGGAAAAAAGAATGTATCTGTTTATGAAATTGGAAGCCCTAATTCAAGCGATGGATGAATCAGGGATTGCAGAAGCAGATGGATTAGGGTTTCGATGTATGAGATGAAAGAGTTCGACTGAATTCGTATAGGTGTGAGATATTTTATTTCCTTTCCTTTTTTTTATACAATTTATGGATTCTTTTTAAAAAAAAAAACGTCTGAAAATATTGCTAGGCAATGACACGTGTAAAATGAGTAGGGGTATTCTTAGGGTGTGACACATAGGATGTATAGGTCATGCTTTATGTGATGTAGGGGATATATATATATACTAGGTTTTTGAGCCCGTGCGTTGCACGGGTGTGTAAAAAATCGTGCAAAAAATGTAATTTGCAGTTCATATTGGTTTGTAAAAAGCGATACTAAAAAAATAGAAAAAGTATAAGAATTATTTAAAAGCCCGTGGTGTTGACAAATTTTAAAAATTCTATTAAGTTTAATAGCCCGTGGTGTTGACAAATATTATCATCCAACATTGACTAAAAAATAAATTCAAACCCAAGTAAACCACCAACATATAATATATGTAAGGTGATTAAATCTTAAACAAAATTTGATGTAGCTAATTTATGAATTAAATTAAATCCCTTAAATTATATTTATTCTTATAAACAAAACAACATAAATCAAGATAAAGTATCACGATGACAATTCTAACCCAATTTGTATTAGTCATTCTGGGATATGTTGTTACTTGTAATGGAAATAGTAAACGGTTATTGAGCCCGTATATTGCATGAATGTAAGAAATAGAGTACCCGTTAAAAAATTAACTGTGAATTTCGTAGCTGAATTCAACAAAAAAGACAAATTCATGGTATATGAATGGAAATCATCCATTGTTAATCAAATTAAAAAATTCTTGGTAAATGAATGTATATTCTCCCTTCTTAATCATAGTAACAAACCCAATGCAAAAACTATGAATTAGTCATACCTTTTGAGAAACTTTATGAGAACTCCACAATGCCTTGGCAAAATCAGGAGGTATTCACATTTGTACTCCGGAGGCATTCACATTTGTAGTCCTCATTGCACTACTTCCAAACTCCTCATTCCTCAATATTAATTCTGTAGAAGTCAGCTACCTATATTGCTTATTATTAAAAAATTGATGCACTAAGCTACAATTATATAAACGTATGAGTGATTGTTGTGGTGTCTGCTCCATGTGTATACTGTAATATAATGACTAAAACCTGCAAATGAATATTAATATGTAGATTAGATGAATGGATAATTGTATCTTCAATAACTGTTTAATCATACTACAACCAATCACAAGGATAAGAAAATAGTTTACCTCATTTATGAAATCTGAGCCAATTACTCACCTAAAGTCATTCCATTCTGACCTATGTATTCGAGATATTTCAATAACATATTGAAAAATAACCCATTGCCATATGATTGAAAAACGTATGAATCAAAGCTTTAATCATTATTTACCGATAAAAAGTGATGGAAAACCGTGTGTACTTTCAAATCAAATTAACGCAGCGGATAGTTAAAATAAACTTATTTTACATTACAAAACATACACACGATTAACGGTTCCATTAGATCCAGTTACACCACTAATAATTGTCAAAATATATAAATTCACAAAGTGAGTAAACGATATACCTTTCCTGAAGAAACGGATTGTAGGAGAGAAACTTACAATCAATAGTATGACTGTCTCTTTGGATAGTCCACACTACACTTCAAACAACGCCAATGGATGCTAGTCCAAACCCAAATAACAAATTAATCAACCTTTGATTAATTAAGTGAAACAATAATAATGCGGAGCTTATCAAATTTTTTCTCTTGTTGAAAAGAATCAGTTTTGTGGTTTCGTTTTTCGTGCACAGAGAAAGCAAAAATCATGGTCATAAAAGGAAGCAGATTGTTTGGCTTTTATTTCTGTACATTCAAGACCAATATGTAATAAACTATTATATATTGAACTTTTTGGTTGTAAACCAACTCCACAAGTCTGCAAAAAGAGAAAACATATTCTTCCCTTTTATTTTTTTAAGTTGCCAACTAGAAAACCACTTGCTTTTAATAAAAGAAACAATTTTACTATTTAATTATAATAAACTAATTTCTATTAATTAATCACTATTAATTAATTGATTAGTTAATAATAATTTGTTCCGTTACTTGAGTAATATATATACATCATATATATACATATTTCATTTGACGTCTAGGTGTATATGTGTGTGACCCCGAAGGCTCAAATAAATTTAGTCATATAGTTATATATTTGTACCTTGCACATTAATCCTACAGACTCCCACTTGTGCATGATACAACACCGGGTAACTATACAAACAATGGATAGCGTCTAGCAACACGCCATTGTCCCTAAATTCATTTGAGGGTAGTTTCTCAGAACTGCTTATAGTAAGTGTTAAATGTCATTCATCCTTTTGTTTCAGATACTTCAGTTAAACTTGAGATATGGATCATTGGTCATTCTCAATTGTTTAACAATTTTATTTCTCGATCTTAGAACTGAATTAGATCACCAAATTAATTAAGTATCATCTTAATTACATCTGGGTGCGGCCACACAAATATCTTATTCATTCATCGAGGAGCTCAAAAGTATCTAACTCCAAATATTTTGGAGGAACAAATCCTATATTGCATACACGTGTCTCTCACGAGCTTTACACTATACCCAATAATGGCCTTTATTACAGCCTTATTCAGGACAGCATTTAACCATATCAAAGTACAATGTTCCACACATTGAAACCGGCGTGCATCTCAAGTCTAAGGACATAAAGACATAATCACTAAAAGATTCACTACTGACAACGATCCATGCAGTGACATCTCGGTTGGGTCATTCCAATATTCATCATCAATGAATACATATGAATTTTGGTCTCTACAAGTTAACTATTTATCATCAATAAATATAACCAAAACTTCATATTAATCTTAATTCATGTTATTCCCATAACATGATCGATTATGGAGGTTTTGAATAATCAACAATTATTCATGGATTAAACATGCTAATATAGAACACAGTGATATAAATGAAAATGATCATACCATCAATATATCAATTCATTATAATAAAACTGTTTATATGTTCCAAAAATATTCAAATACTAAATTACAAATTAAAAAGATCAGCAGCATAACGAAGTCCAATACTACTAGCATGATCATCATGCTTGTTGTGTGTCATGGGCTTTGTGAACGGGTCAGCCACATTATAATCTGTATGAACCTTAAGTATACTAATATCATTCCTCGCAATGACTTCTTGAATGTAGTCAAACTTTCGAAGAATGTGTCTGCTACCTTTGCGTACACGTGATTCTTTCGCAAGTATAATAGCACTTGAATTATCACAGTACATTTCCATAGGGGATTCAATGCTGGGAACTACTCCGAGTTCAGCAATAAACTTCCTAATCCAGACAGCTTCCTGAGCAGCTTCTGAGGCAGCAATGTATTCTGCTTCCGTTGTAGACTGTGCAACTGTGCTCTGCTTTGAGCTTCTCCAATCAACTGCCCCGCCATTCATGACAAAGACATACCCTGACTGGGATCGAGAATCATCTCGATCAGTTTGGAAACTAGCATCTGTATAACATCTAATACTCAACTCTTCTTCCAAACCACCGTAAACCAAGAACATATCTTTAGTTCTCCGCAAATACTTAAGAATGCTCTTAACAGCAATCCAATGTTCTTCACCTGGATTCTGTTGATAACGACTCGTCAAACTTAAGGCTAACGAGACATCAGGTCTAGTACATAACATGGCATACATAATGGATCCTATAGCCGAAGCATATGGAACACATTTCATTCGTCTTATCTCATCAGGTGTGATAGGACTTTGAGACTTGCTCAAGGTTATGCCCTTTTGCATGGGCAATGCTCCGCGCTTGGAGTTTTGCATGTTAAATCTTCGTAAGATTTTGTCAATGTATGTACTTTGACTCAAACCAATAAGCCTTTTGGATCTATTTCTATAGATCCTGATTCCTAAAATATACTTAGCTTCTCCAAGATCTTTCATGGCAAAACATTTTCCAAGCCAAGATTTGACATCTTGCAAAGTTGGAATGTCATTTCCAATAAGTAGTATGTCATCAACATACAAGATCAAGAAGACAACTTTGCTCCCACTAGCTCTAATGTAAACACAGGGCTCATCTTGGTTTTGAGAAAAACCAAACTCTTTGATTTTCTGATCAAACTTAAGATTCCAGCTCCTGGATGCTTGCTTTAATCCATAAATGGATTTTAGAAGCTTGCATACTTTATTAGGATGCTTTGGATTTACAAACCCTTCCGGCTGAACCATATATACGTCCTCACTTAGGTCGCCATTTAGGAAAGCGGTTTTCACATCCATTTGCCATATTTCATAATTATGAAAAGCTGCTATGGCAATAAGTATCCTAATTGACTTAATGCTCGCGACTGGTGAATAAGTTTCCTCATAATCAATTCCTTGAGTTTGAGTATAACCTTTTGCCACCAATCGAGCCTTAAAAGTGTTTACATTACCGTCCATGTCAGCCTTCTTCTTGTAGACCCATTTACACCCAACTGGTTTACAATTGGGTGGAAGATCAATCAAGTCCCATACTTGATTTTCTTTCATGGACTGCATCTCTGTATTCATAGCATCTCCCCATTTTTCAGATTCTAAACCTGATATGGCCTCACGGTAGCTAGAGGGTTCATCATAATCCCCTAGATGAGATTCATCTGAATTAATCAGAAGATTTAACTTCTCAGGTCGATGAGGAGTTCTACTAGATCTACGAATTACAGGTGCAACACGTTCTGGCTCACCAACAGTGTGTTCAGCTTCAACGTGCGGTCGGCTAGTGCCTTCAGAAGGTATGTTACTTTGTGATTCTTGAATTTCTTCAAGATCTACTTTACTCCCACTGACTTCTTGTAAGAGAAGATCTCTTTCAAAGAATTCAGCAAACCGAGCAGTAAACACTTTGTTTTCAGCTTGGTAGTAAAAGTAGTAACCCATTGTTTCCTTTGGGTATCCCACAAAGTGACATTTGATACCTCTAGGTTCTAACTTGTTTGAAGTGTCACGTTTCACATACGCTTCACAACCCCAGACTTTCAAATAAGACAACTTAGGACTCTTTCCATGCCATAACTCATATGGTGTCTTATCTACCTTCTTGGTTGGAACCATATTGAGTATGCGTGCAGCAGACTCTAATGCATAACCCCAAAAAGACATTGGTAGAGTAGTTAGACTCATCATAGATCGAACCATATCAAGTAAAGTTCGATTCCTCCGCTCCGACACACCATTGTGCTGTGGTGTATAAGGTGGAGTGAATTGTGAGACAATCCCACAATTCTTCAGGTGGTCCAAAAACTCTTGACTCATATATTCCCCTCCCCGATCAGAACGAAGGGCTTTAATGGTCTTTCCAAGTTGATTCTCTACTTCATTTTGGAAGATTTTGAACGTTTCAAAAACTTCATGTTTATGTTTCAGCAAGTAAACATAACCATATCTACTATAATCATCAGTAAATGTAACGAAGTATGTTTCACCATTTCTAGACATAGTTCTAAAAGGGCCACATACATCAGTATGTATTAGTCCTAAAAGATCTTTAGCTCTTTCACCTAAACCGGAGAAAGGAGCCTTTGTCATCTTTCCACATAAACATGACTCGCATACATCAAATGACTCAGAGCCAGTTGATTCCAAAATTCCATCAGATTGGAGTTTTGAAATGCGTTGTTTGTTTATATGACCAAGACGACAATGCCATAGATAGGTATTATTCAAGTCTTTCTTGACTCGTTTGGCAGTACATGTATATACAGAATTATTATTTGAAATTACACCATGCATATCAATTTCAAAAATACCATCACGTGGAATAGCATTAAAATAAAATACATTATTCTTAGAAACTGAAATACCAAAGTGCGTAAATGTAAGTTCAAAACCAACATTTTTCAAAAGAGAAACTGAAATTACATTGCTCGTAATACTAGGAGCATAATGACATTGTTCCAACAAAACAATAAGACCACTAGGTAGAGTAAGCTCATAGGTGCCAATAGCTTCGACTGCAGCTCGAGCCCCATTGCCCACTCTTAAGTCTAGTGTGTTGTTCTTCAGTCTCTTACTTCTTCTCATTCCCTGCATATTGTTACAGATGTGAGTACCACAACCAGTATCAAAAATCCAGGAATCACTAGAAAAAGTATATAACTGTATATGAAATATACCTGATTTGCTAGTCTGGCCAGCTTTGCCTTTTCTCAACTCAGATAGGTAGGAAGGACAGTTCCTCCTCCAGTGGCCAACTTTTCCACAGTGAAAACAGTCGGCGTCTTTCGCTGGGTTTTCTTTCTTGGGAGGTGGTGGAATTTTCTTCTTAGCAATTGACTTGCCTTTTCCTTTTCCCCAAGTTTTTAGCTTATTCTTTCTCACCTTACCATCCCTAATCATCAGGACACCTGGATTGGAAACCTTATATGGAATATCCTGTTCAGCAGTTTTGAGCATCGAGTGCACCTCTGCCAGAGATTTCTCCCAACCTTGCATATTGTAATTCATCACAAATTGGTGATACGATTTTGGTAGTGAAACCAAAACCGTGTTCACGGCCAAGTTAGGCGGCAAGGTAGTTCCAAGTTTTTCCAATCGGTCAATGTAGCTTTTCATTTTTAAGACATGAGAACTCACTGATTGACCCTCCTCCATTTTGCATGTTTGAAGAAGCTTATAAGTTTCATATAACTCTTGACTAGCCTGTTTCTGAAACATATTTTTCAGCTCAGTCATCATATCATATGCTGTACGATCTTCCATTTCCTTTTGGAGGTCAGAAGTCATACTAGCAAGCATGATTAAAGCTATCTTCTCTTGCTCATCAAACAACTTCTGATAAGCATTCTTTTGAGCAGCAGTAGCTGTCTCAGGAGGAGCTTCGGGTAAGGGTTCTTCAATTTTGTTCAACTTCCCTTCATATTTGAGAACAATTCTCAGGTTGCGGTACCAATCGAGGAAGTTTGAACCATTGAGTTTCTCCTTCTCCAACAAAGAACGGAGGGTGTTTTGGTTTACGTTTTGATTGTTTGACATCTACAAAAGAACAAGATTCAATTTTAGTATTTTCGATATTGTACTTTAATAAATTAACTACCCAGGTTTTAATATATTTAAAAACAATTAATTTACGAAAGCCTAAGATCCACATAGAGGTTCCATAACTACATCTGTTGATCAGCTAGTAGTTATAGAGTCTATTGGTAGGTAGCGGTTACCAATTGCATCATAAGTGCAACTCTTAGATCTTTATGGGACTTAGAAATATGTGTAGTTCAACAAACCAGTATTATCTACTAGCATGTTTATCCCATCCTTGCCTCGAACTCAGGTCTCACCGTGAATACGATTTAGTCGTCCAATTTGAAAACAGTGGAAATTCAGCCTAGTCTCACTCGTAACTGAAAATCCACCTCGTGGCTATAATTCGATTAGGTCTCACCGTAACCAAAAAATAACGAGGAGTGTTTGCAAGCTCATTGGATGGCATACTTAAATTTGACGGGTATTTTTTTTTTAAAAAAAAATTTGTGTTAACGAATAATGCATGCACACAAGATTCGCTACACTATTTGTTAAAAATCATTTTAACCAATTTTATATATGTCGATCGTGTTTATGCGTCTAGTTTGTTATTTTATTTTTTATATAAAAGTAACAAATACACAAACGTGTATCGTTTTAAAACAATTTTAAAAGATTTCGATCATATATATATTTTGTGTTTCAAAAATCATTTAACTTTAAACTCGTTAGAGTTTAACTTTTTAAAATCATCAATTTTAATCATTGAAACTGTTACCGGTTTTATTTGATGTTTTCATCAAAAACATTTAGCATATATTCTAATCAACAATTATGTATAATGCAAAAATAAAACACAACCATACCATGCATCACACACACATAGCCTAGCCCAAAAATCCTATGCTTGATCCCATGAGCCGACATGGGATCAAGAGGTCAAACTAAGGGTAATATCGTAGCTCCCACTTGATTCAAGAATCAAGTGAAAACTTGACAAACGCCATTGTTGTCAACTTGACCTGTTCGCCATCTTCTAAGCCAAAAGCATGTTGTATTTTATCTTCAATCTTCATCTTGTTACATTTATTTAAATTTGAAAATACAACTAAACTAGTACTTTTACAAATTGAAATAAACTTAAATACAATAATATGAAAATGGAAAATAAATATAATACAATTTTGGCTTCAAAATGGCCTTATAATACAAATAATCAACATGACACAATATTGCTGTAATCAACAATCACAACAATCATACATAGGCCGGGGCATTATGGGCTATGTGTCCAATCACAATTCTAATAACTACATTATTAAAAACTACATATGGCTTGTCCATGGTTACAATGCATGTGTACAACCATGGAATGAAATAAACAACAATTATTCAAGCCATAATAAATAAATTCAAAATTTATAACAGTGATATTTTTTCAGATCTTATTTGTGCGTCATGAGATTTAATTTAAAACAAACATGTTGAAATTATAAAAATTTTTTTTTTACTTTTTACCATCTCACAAAACTAGATCTGAGAAAATCACGTGACAATTAAAATGGTGTAAAAGCGGCTCGGATACCACTGATGGAAAACCGTGTGTACTTTCAAATCAAATTAACGCAGCGGATAGTTAAAATAAACTTATTTTACATTACAAAACATACACACGATTAACGGTTCCATTAGATCCAGTTACACCACTAATAATTGTCAAAATATATAAATTCACAAAGTGAGTAAACGATATACCTTTCCTGAAGAAACGGATTGTAGGAGAGAAACTTACAATCAATAGTATGACTGTCTCTTTGGATAGTCCACACTACACTTCAAACAACGCCAATGGATGCTAGTCCAAACCCAAATAACAAATTAATCAACCTTTGATTAATTAAGTGAAACAATAATAATGCGGAGCTTATCAAATTTTTTCTCTTGTTGAAAAGAATCAGTTTTGTGGTTTCGTTTTTCGTGCACAGAGAAAGCAAAAATCATGGTCATAAAAGGAAGCAGATTGTTTGGCTTTTATTTCTGTACATTCAAGACCAATATGTAATAAACTATTATATATTGAACTTTTTGGTTGTAAACCAACTCCACAAGTCTGCAAAAAGAGAAAGCATATTCTTCCCTTTTATTTTTTTAAGTTGCCAACTAGAAAACCACTTGCTTTTAATAAAAGAAACAATTTTACTATTTAATTATAATAAACTAATTTCTATTAATTAATCACTATTAATTAATTGATTAGTTAATAATAATTTGTTCCGTTACTTGAGTAATATATATACATCATATATATACATATTTCATTTGACGTCTAGGTGTATATGTGTGTGACCCCGAAGGCTCAAATAAATTTAGTCATATAGTTATATATTTGTACCTTGCACATTAATCCTACAAAAAGTACTGAGATTTATTACGACAAAACGCAATAACGTCTTGAAAACAAAAAAGAAGATGAATTGATTTAACACAAAAAATACATGCATCTGGATAAGTATACAAATCGTTCATTCGATGAATCGAACGGTTAACCAATAATGATTATCGGATTCCACAACCCCTGTGACGTTGGCTAACAAAGTAAACCGATTCAGAAGCTATTAAGCTGATTCATAAAACAAATTAAACACATTGATGTGTTCTGAAAGCCAAATCACTGAATCAAGGGATACTCATTCTTTTTGTTTTCGTTTTGGACAAAACGCGAAAACCTGCAAAACAACTGCAAATGATTACGAAAACGCAATAACTACTCGAAAACAAAAAGAAGAACCCATAATTATATACACAAAAAATACCCGGAATTCGATGACTATACAAAGCGTTTATAGTCAATAATCATGTATGTGACGACCCGGAAAATTTCGACTAATTTTAAATCAAACTCTCAATACGATTTCATATTTTTGACACAATAAGCAATGTCTGTTAGGTTGAGTCTCAAAAAGTTTGAACTGTTTCATATATTCAATTGACCTTCGACTGCTCTCGACGATTCACGAACAATTAATTGTAAATAGGTATGTTTATATGTATATATAAATAATAATTCGAAATATAATTTGAAGTATTATAGGTTGTTGATATTAAAATTAATTATGTAAAGTAAAAAAACAAAACAAAAGATCATAATAATAATTATTTAAAATAGATCTATATATATAAATAAAGTATATTAAAAATAAATATTAAATGATTGTAATACTCATTTGATATCCCGATTGATATTAAGTAAGTTAAATTCAAACTTATATGATTTTTAAAATAAACGGTGATCTGAAAATGAGTTTTACAAATTATAGTCTTATTTAAAAATGTATTTAGGATCTATCTGTTAAATTTTAAAACTTTTTATATTTTACTTGGGATTGGGAGTGATTAATTAATGTAAATTTTATTTAATAGTTAATGATCGAATTTTGTACCATAATGACCAAAATAAATAAATATAGTTAATCTAAAAGTTTGGAATTTTTCTGAGACTTTTTATCCACCACTAATTATCAACGGGGCACGATATAATATCCGAATTGAACTGTCGGTAGTATGCAATAATAAAATTTCACGTGAGCACTTCTATTATATACAAGTGGGGATACTTTTTGTTAATGCAGAACTCTTTTGTATGTTTATATATATAATATACATATAGAGTTAACATAATTAAATTACACCCATATGATCACCAAGTTTCATCACCACACAAAAATCAAAACTGTCACCATAAACCAACCTCGCCAAAGATCACCAAATCGAAAACCACTTATGATCTCTTGCTACTCTAATCTTGCGGTTTTACTTTGCTCACTATGTCACCACCATCGAGCTACCACCAACAACCACTTGTTATTGATTAATAACCACCATAAACCACACGTTCTCTATCCGGCTGTTACTGCTACGAGTACCACATCAATCTAAAACCCACAAGAACACCTCAAGATCACCATTAAAACCAACACCATAATCCTTTCATGTTTCTCCCATATCTCTTTTCTCTCTCTAACCTTGAACCGCCACCACTTTCACCTATTGTGTAGTACAACACAAAACCCAGTCCAAGAACACCTCAAACGTCATCAAACCTACGAATACCCATACTTGCAACTCGTGAGGCTGTGTAGTTTATGTTCACTGTTTCTAACGAACCAAAACCCAAATCATTACCATCAAACAAAACCACTCATACTTACCATACGAACAACCCAACACCAAAACCATTTAGTTAGTATGTTTTCTGTGTTATGATTTGCAAAACTCATCACCCTACAAACACAAACACCATCTTGCTCACCTTCATGGTTTCTTCAATCATCACTTCCATAATCTTCAAACCGCCACCACAAGCTCACCATTTACCATCAATAAGTACTGCTACTAACCGTTTTCTGTTTCCCTCTTGGATCACCTACAAACTACCACAACCCATCACTGTTGCTGCAATCAGGTAAGTTGCTGTTTCTCTTGGTACTGCTCGATCACCATGTAAACCACCACAGACCCATTAACCAACACTTTTCTTTTATTGATCAATCTTCACCCATCGTGATTAGCTGCTACAATTACTCAAGAGAGACCACCACCATATCATCATCACTAACTGCTACATATACATATTTTTTTTATTGCTTGACTTCAAACGCAAACCTGCAACAGTTCACTGTTACTATTCCGATTACGGGTTGATTCAACCCAAGCAACCATCTTTTATAGTTCAAGTTATACGTACGAATTTTTTTGTCAAACCCAAACCACCATTAAACACCTGCAAGCACCAACAATCTCCATTACAAACCACTAATTAATATATAAACATTTACAGATATACATACATACTAGAAGGGGTACCTTTTCTCTTGTTTTCTTTTTGCTGTAAATAGTCCCAGAACACCACCTTATGTTCTTTCTGTGGTCGAGTAAACTTACCTTCATCATACCACTTTGAAACCTCCATTGCTACAGCTAATATAAATCTGTCTTCGTGGAAATGAACGCGATATTAAACTCCAATATCGCAGTGTGGGGTTAATTAAAGAATGTTAATGAGCAATGAAATCAACTGCTTTGCGTGTTTCTTTGTATTTATTTATTTCTTTTGGCCAAAAATCTCATTTTATAAAACCCCACTTGATAAAACTTTTGATCTGTTTTATTTTTATTTGGAATTCTTTTGAGCCGTGCCTTATTTCTTCTTCTGGTTCGTAATTCAAATTGATTTCTATTGGGCCACCGTATTACAAATTTTGATTGGGCCGGTTAACCTCAGTTGGGCCGAGGTCCAACATAAACTTCCTATTGGGCCGAAGTAAGATGGGCCAGATTAATTGGGATGTTGAAGACTATCGCTGTTTAAAACGGGTTAAATATGAAACAGAAATGAAGAAATGGAGAAGTGGTTTAGGGTGTTGTTGGGTGAGCGAGAGGTCTTGGGATCGAGTCCCATCTAGAGCATTTCTTTTTACTCGAAGCTTTTAAGGGTATACACAAGTTCTTTTATTTTTATTATTATTATTGTTAATTATTATGATTATTATTATTATTGTTATGATTATTATTATTAGTTGTTAATGTTATAATTATGATTATAGTTATTATTGTTATTAGTGTTATTATTATTATTATTATTATTATTATTATTATTATTATTATTATTATTATTATTATTATTATTATTATTATTATTATTATTATTATTATTATTATTATTATTATTATTATTAGCATTATTATTATTAAGATCACCATTATTATAATTATCAATATTGTTGTTATTAGTACTACCTCCGTCCCATCACAAGTGTTCACATTTCTATTTTGAGACGTCCCATTTTAAGTGTTCACTTTGTGTTTTAACCAATGAGAAGAGGTTATTCTGGAGAGAGAAGATTTCTGATTGGTGGAGAATGAAGTTAGTGGGATTTCCTAAAACTGTGTGCAAAAAATAAGTGGACACTTGTAATGGGACGGAGGGAGTATTAATTATGACATTACAATTAAATTTAAAACTTTAATATTATTATCATGAATATGTTTATTATTATTATTATGAAAGTAATATAAATTATTATCGTTTTCATAAATATTAGTAGTAATACCTTTTTATAAATAATAGAAGTGTTAATATTGACATAAGTAATATTATTATCACGAGTATTATTATTATGTAAGTACTAAAATTAGTATCATGACTATCAGTAACTGTAAAATCAATATTGTTACAAGTATTATTATTAATATCACTATTATCATTACTACGATTCTTGTTATAATTATTATTATAAGTAATATTATTATTTATACTATCATTATAATCAATTACAACTTTTGATTACTATGTTTTTATGTATATAAAAATATACTTATAAGTAATATTACATATAAGTATGAATATGATATATTTTATATAAATATTCATATAAAACAAATTAGGTAATTTTTAATATATATATATATATATATATATATATATATATATATATATATATATATATATATATATATATATATATATATATATATATATATATATATATATATATATATATATATATATATATATATATATATATATATATATATATATATGTTGAGTCCCCAAAATAATTAAGGATTTAATTATGACAAAATTGTAATTTATTTGCACTAAAGTGTTATGTGCAGTCAGCACAAGTTTGTTCATGTATAGACAGCAGATATAGCTGTATCGAGTGTTTAGTTTGCTGCTCAGTCTACCAGCACAAGGTAGACAGTGTTCTTCAATCAGCACAGGATGTGTACTCAACAAATCAAGAACATGAAGTGGCTCAGCAATGAAGAACCAGCACAGCTGGAATGCAGCTTACTACACAAGACAGCTATGCTCCATTATAAGCATAGTCATTTCTTGAGTGGTCTACATCAATGGTACTATTCAACAGAAGTCAAAGACAAAGTTGAACAGAAAAGGACACGCGTCGGCCGCAGACAAGTGACCTTACAAGACCACGTGGGAATGCAGAAGGTTAACGCATGTGCAGACATGGGTTATACTTTGTCATCACCTAGGGAACACAACATTCTATTTGTTTAATCAAATAGTGGTGCCAAACCGAATTGGGGTGTTCCTGCAAATAGCTACCAAAGAGGAAAGAAGAGAGCATGCTCTCTGATATAGTTGTCTCCACAAGTACAGACATCCTATGTACCAGTGGACAATAGAACCATTACACGGTTAATAGGACTACTATAAATTGTTGTATCCACTATTGTTATAACTAGTGGTGTGGGTTTATTTTATAGAGTCAAAACGTGTAATAGCTGTTAGTTTACCTCTTAGCTATAATCTAGGTAATCTGTATCAATCAACTATCATTCTGCCAAGGATAGTTGTGATTCTTTGTGATTCAATCAATAAAGAATAAATGTTGAAAATTACCTGTGACTCTATTTATTTGCATGCTTGAATACTAATCGAGTTTAACTGTTTAGTTAATTGAAAAGAAATTGTATTCACCCCCCCTCTACAATACTCCTGTTGTTATCAAGGGACTAACAACTGGTATCAGAGCTTTAGTCTTGATAATTAATATCTTGGATCTGAATTCTCTCATGGATGCATATACTAATACAGCTTACCTTGAAAATGGCTCATCCAATAGACCACCCAAATTTGATGATGATGAGTATGAAACTTGGAAGGCAAGATTCATGCTTCACCTTGAGTCTATTGACCCACTCATGCCTGGTATCACCACAGATGGTCCATTTGTGCCTACTGATACTATTGGTAGTGCACCAGCTACAGCTGACACTCCTGCTATTCCTGGCAGAGAGATTATTCTCACTCCTTCTAGATGGGATGCTGAGGATAAACGTCGTGTTGGACTTGACCCTAAGATCAGAACCTTGTTAGCTATAACTTTGCCTAACCCACTGTTCAAACTAATTAAGGGAAAAGAAAATGCCAAGCTTAAGTTGGACTATCTAGATGTTACCTATGAGGGTATGGGAGAAGTTAGGCAGAACAGAATGATTGCTTTAAAATGAGAATATGAAATGTTCTTTGCCTACAAAAACGAAAGCCTTAAGCAAACCTTCATTAGGTTTAACTCCTTGATTGCTAACCTGATCACTCTGAATGTCACCTATACTAAGTTTGAACAAGTTAACAAATTCATAGATTCACTGCCCACTAAATGGAAATCTGTTACTGACCCCTTAAGAACCACTCAGACCCTAAAGAACTTTAACATGTCTTCTCTCTACAGTTCACTTTGGAACCATGAGAAGGCAGAGGCTAAATTTGAACTTACCTTAAAAGAAAACTTTAGGTCTGCCCCCACCACTTCAAAATCTTCTAACACAGATGATACTGCTATTATTGCTGCTGCTAAAAAGAAAGCTCAAAAGGCTTTACTGGTCCAAAAGTTGCTGGCAGAAGAAGAGTCAGCTGGGAGTGATGTGGATAGTGGTACTGGGTTTGAAGAAAGCAGTGATGATGAAAGTGATGCAGAAGGGTTTGCTGAAGGTATGGCTTTGCTGGCTAGGCAGTTCAAAAGGTTCAATCGTAATAGAACCAGCAAGTCATACAAAGGGAGTAAGAAACCGAGTGCTAGGTATAGCAGTAAGTCAGTCAAGGATCCTAAATCTGAGTGTTATAATTGTGAAAAGGTTGGACATTTTGCTGCTGAATGCATGTCCAGGAAACCTTCAACTTCACATGCTAACTCTTTCTCAAAAACTGACAAGTACAAAAACAAGTACAAAGCTATGAAAGCTCAGATGAAGGAAAGTGCTAAGACTGATAAGAAGGGTAAAAAGCCAGAAAAGGTTCTAGTTGCTGAGCATCATGATTGGGATAAAACCAGCTCGTCGTCTTCCTCTGATAGTGATACTGATGATGATGGTGCTGGTTATGCTCCAGAAAAGAAGCTGTGTTTAATGGCCAAGAAGGTCAAGGAGTCTGATGAGGATGATTGTGGTAGCAAGTTTTTGGCTGATATGAGGGAAGCTGATCAGAAAAGAGATTCTCCTCAATGGAAAACTAAATTGATGTATAAGGTTGATAATTTTTGAACTTATACTGATGATGGAAAGGCCGAAATGTTTGACTACCTAAGAGTTGACTTATGTAGAGGCAGCAAACGTGAAGAAGTTTTGATATCAGACAACAAATCTTTAAATGAGAAACTTAAATGCAAAAATGATGAAGTTAAAATCTTGAAAGATGATATTTCAAAACTCGAAAAACAAAATTTTGCTTTAAGATCTCTTCACGTTGAGGCAGCAGAAGTCAAGAACCAGCAGGATAATCTTAAAAAGGTTGTCGCTTCATGGTGTACATCTGCTCAACGCACAGCAAAGTGTGTTAACGAGCAGGTGCCTGCCCAAGTTGAAGCTTTCTTTGCTGGTGACTATGCTGCTACTGCTGCTATTGCAAAGGTTACTTTCATGGACCCAATTCTTGAAACAGATCCTAAAGCTATCTTGCCAAATACTTTTGCCAAGATAGTTAAAGGTAAAAAGGTCTTGACAAATAAATTTGTTAGACATGCTACTGTGTCCCCACCACCTTCCATGAAAGAGATTTTGGAGGATGAGGTTAGAGCAAGAGAAGCCAGTACCTCAATTGATGAGACTACTGACCCCTCAAGCATCTACTACATGACTCCAAAAGAAAGACGTATCAAAAGGGAAATCACTGAAAATAATCTTAGAAAAGTTAAATCTACTGATTCCCCTTCGTGTTCGAGTTCCAATTGTGCTGAGCCAGCTGATGACAAACTTACTGGTCAAACAGTAGCTGCAGACAAGCCAGTCAAATGTAATACTGGCAAGTCCAAGGCAGTAGGAAAAATATCTTCTAGTTCATCAGCTTCAGTAGACAAGCCAGTAACTTTCCACGCTGGCTCGTCAAATGATAAAGGCAAAGCAATACGTCATGACTATGGTACTGGTTTCAAGAAGAAAGTTGTCCTTAAGGGAAAAGCAAAAGTGGACTCGAATGAAGAGCTGTCTATCACTGAGATTATGACAGTCAAGCTTGACCAGCTTGTTGAGGCAGTAACCAAACATCGCCCCGACCCCCTTTACAATGTGTGTGACCCATCACCGATACCAAATGTGAGAAAATGCTACAAATGTGGCAGCAAGTTTCACTTAGCCAACCGGTGTCCTTTTACCCCAACCCCATCTGCTGATGCTTTTTCAAGCAAACTAGCAGTAGGAAGAGATCATCAAAGATGACCCTTCCAGAACCCATCCTTGGATGGGTTCCCAAAAAGAACTAATCTCTCAGCTACTATGCAGGGCATTCAAAACAAGCAAATCTAGTATCTCGATAGTGGATGTTCGAGACATATGACCGGATGTAAGTCCTTGCTAATGGACTATCAAGAAAAAGATGGTCCAGTTATTTCGTATGGAGATAATTCGTTGGGTTACACAAAGGGTTTTGGTACTTTGACTAATGGGAATGTCACATTCTCAAATGTTGCATATGTAGTTGGGCTTAAACATAATTTACTCAGCATAAGCCAACTGACAAGCAAGAACAAGATAGTCCAATTCAGAAAGAAAATTGGCACTATTTTTGATAAGACAGGGAAGCCACTGCTGACTGCAAAACGTCATGAAAATATGTATCAAATTGACATGAACACAGCAGTCACAACAATTGATAATTGCTTCTATTCGAAGGCAGCAGACAACCTGAAATGGTTATGGCACAAGAGACTCTCACATCTCAACTTCAAATATATTCACAAATTATTCAGCAGAAATTTGGTGTCTGGGCTACCTACCATGTCTTATGTAAAGGACAGACTGTGTCCTGGTTGTGAAAAAGGAAAACATCACCATGCCTTATTCAAATCAAAGCAAATCTCATCTGTTGAGAAACCATTTCATTTACTTCATATGGATCTTTTTGGTCCTATTAATGTGGCCAGCTGTAGTGGGAAGAAGTATACACTGGTTATTGTTGATGAATATTCCAGATACACCTGGGTATTCTTTTTGAAGCAAAAGAGTGAAGCTGCTGATGAAATTATCAATTTTATCAAAAGAATGGAGCTTTTAAATGGGCAACTGGTGAAACAGCTAAGAAGTGATCATGGTACAGAATTCAGAAATGCTACATTAGAAGAATTTTGTCTGATAAAGGTATTTCACAGAACTTTTCTGCTGTGAGAACACCTCAACAAAATGGTGTTGCAGAAAGAAGAAACAGAACTCTCATTGAAGCAGCAAGATCTATGTTAGCTGAGTCTGGGCTGAAAAATTCATATTGGACAGAGGCTGTAAACACTGCATGTTTTACCCAGAATAGATCTCTAATTGTGAAAACACATTAGAAAACTGCTTATGAAGTTCTCAAAGGAAGAAAACCCTCAATCTCATTTCTTCATGTATTTGGCACTCCCTGTTTCATTCTAAACAATAGGGATTAGTTGGGAAAGTTTGATGCTAAGGCTGATGAAGGTATATTATTGGGATATTCCAACATGTCAAAGGCATATAGGGTTTTCAATAAAAGAAGGGGTTGTTTTGAAGAATCGATTAATGTTACATTTGATGAAACTACCCCAGCCTCATCTTCCAGTCAAGAAAATGAAGAGTTATTGTTTGAAGAGCCTACTCAGCAAGGTCTCGATGATGAAAAGGAACCAGCTGCAAATCCCTCACCAATCCATGTTGCTGGGTTCTCTGATGATGAGATGGAACACTCTGTTCCATCTGTGTGTAAACCAAGTGGACCTACTGGCTCTACTGAAGTCCTACAACTTGAGCATAGGTCTATTGGTTCAGAAGGATCACAAGCTGGTACTGGTTACAATGATACTGAACAGCTGTCTCCAATTGCTGCTCATACCTTTGAACCAGCTGATGATCAAGATGCTGTGTGTTTCATGACAAGCTCACCTGTTCATAACACTAGATGGACAAAAGAGCATCCAATTGAGCAAGTCATTGGTAATCTGGCTAGTGGTGTTAAAACAAGAAGGCATGCAACCAGCAATTTCTGTATGCATGTAAATTTTGTGTCTACCATTGAACCTAAATGTCCTGATGAAGCAATCAAAGATCCAAGCTGGGCAGGAGCTATGCAAGAAGAGATCTCCCAGTTTGATAGGAATAAGGTTTGGACATTGGTACCTAAACCTGATGATGAAACTAAGAAAATCATTGGTACCAAGTGGGTTTTCATGAACAAGATGGATGAAGATGGGATTGTGATCAGAAACAAAGCTAGATTGGTAGCTCAAGGTTTCAAATAGGAAGAAGGATTAGATTATGGAGAGACTTATGCTCCAGTGGCTAGGATGGAAGCTATCAGACTGTTCTTGGTGTATGCTGCTAAGATGAACTTTAGGGTATTCCAGATGGATGTTAAATCTGCATTTCTAAATGGGAAGCTGCAAGAAGAAGTTTATGTCAAACAGCCTCCTGGTTTTGTAAGCAGTAAATATCCAGACCATGTCTACAAGCTAGACAAAGCTCTTTATGGCCTCAAACAGGCTCCAAGAGCATGGTATGAGACACTTCATGTGTATCTCACTGGTATAGGTTTTAAAGTTGGAACAATTGACACCACTCTGTTCTCAAAAGAGACAGATGGTGATCTCTTGCTGGTACAGATATATGTGGATGATATTATTTATGGATCTAAAAATGAGAAACATTGTTAAGATTTTTCAAAACTTATGTCAAAGACATATGAAATGAGCTTACAAAGAGACTTGCAATACTTTTTGGGATTGCAAATTAAACAACTTGATGATGGAATTTTTATAAGTCAGGATAAATATATCAAAGATATGCTAAAGAAATTTGGTCTGACCTATTTAAAAGATATAGGGACTCCAATGGCAGCAACTATTAAAATAGATGCTGATTCCAATGGTGAACCAGTCAATATCACTGAATATAGAGGTATGATTGGATCCCTACTTTATCTCACAGCCAGCAGACCAGATATTATGTTTGCCACATGTCTCTGTGCCAGATATCAAGCTGATCCTAAAGAGTCACACTTGCTAGCAGTAAAAAGGATATTTAGGTATCTGAAAGCTACTGCTAAACGTGGTCTTTGGTATCCCAAAGACCAGGATTTTGAGCTAATTGGGTATTCAGATGCTGATTTTGCAGGGTGTAAAATAGACAGGAAAAGTACTACTGGTGGTTGCCAGTTACTGGGTGGTAGGCTAGTCAGCTGGACGAGCAAAAAGCAAAATACTGTGTCCACATCTACTGCTGAGGCAGAATACATTTCTACTGGTAGTTGTACTGCTCAAGTACTGTGGATGCAAAGCCAGCTGAAAGAGTATGGTGTTCATGTTACAAAGACTCCAATCTACTGTGACAACACAAGTGCAATAGCTATCACCAACAATCCTGTGATGCATTCAAGAACAAAGCACATTGACATTCGATATCACTTCATAAGGGATCATGTTCAAAAAGGAGATGTGGAGCTACATTTTATTTCAACAGACCATTAGTTAGCAGATCTATTCACAAAGCCCTTAAATGAGAAATGTTTTATCTATCTCATCTCTGAGCTGGGTATGCTTGAACTTTAAATAAAAGACAATTTTTGTTGGTGTGCTAGCTCTACAATATGTAGGGCAAACCAGTAAGCCATTTTTGTTAGCTTACTGCCTACATGTAAAACACTCAGCACAACAAGGTCTTTTATATTTTGGCTACTCAAAATGTTTTTAATTGAAATAATAAATAGCTCACAAAATTAAATGATTCCTTAAATCTGAAACTCATTTACTTCCAATGATTTAAATTAAATTCATGACATAATAAATGTAACAAAGTATTTTGTATTTAATACAAAACTTATTTTGTGGTTTTTAAATTTTTTTTAAAAATTAAAACCTGCTGCATTTAATGTTGAATGGGAGGTATGAGTGTTCAAGCCGTATATACGTCAAATCATCAGTCTGTGTCCCCTCGAGTGTGCCAGTCTGTCACATCTGCCCACGCGTCTGCTAATGGCAGTTGTCATTTTCTCTCTCCTGCCTTTTTCACCCAATCACAACAGTTAAAAGAGTGTTTTATCTTCCATAATAACCTTCGGTTATTCAGTTTTCAAATTCACACTCTTCTCTCTAAAAATCTCCAAATCTTCAAATCAATTCATACATCCATCTTCTACAAAATTATCAATGGCAGAACAACAACAACATCAATCACCACCTGCTGCAAACCAGCCAGAGGAACAATAACCACAGCAACAACAACCGGTAGCACCACAACAACCGGAACAGCAACCACCACCGGTCATCGAAGAACAAGTGGTGCAGGGCCCTCTGTTCAACCTGCACCCAAACCTTGTTAGGGCTACAAATGCACCAGAACACTCTTCCATTGGCCTATCAAGAGGCAATGTTGCTCATGCCCTTTCAATTCCCAAAACTAAAGCCAACTTGGGTTATGATGCACTTATCGACTACATACGACAATCACCACTGGCTCGAGCTATTACCGGCGTACCTTCTTGACTTTATCCGGCTTGTTTGGCCAGATTCTGGTATACTGCCACCATGGCCACCACTCAATAGAACGTTCCATGTGTTCGTGGCATGGTGACTGAAACCCTAGCCTACTCTATCACTGTTGATGCCATCCGACGTGCTCTCCAATTACCCATTGGTCCGTTCGTTAATTCACCAACCAGTGATGAGTTTAGAAGAGAGGTACTGGAGATTATAGGGTTTGATGGACCTGTGGTTCATTCGCCGTTAAGGAGGCAGATGCCACCTCTGTGGAACTATTTCTTTGGCTCGCTGACTCATTGCATCAGTCAGAAGTCCGGGAGCTTTGATCAGTGCTCAGATTTTGAGCTGAAGATTGGTCATGGGATGCTGTTCAATAGAAATATTGATTATGCCGGTGAAATTTACTTAAGGCTAAGGGAAATGGTGCTTGCACCTAAACGAACACACTTAATCCCCTTTCCAAGGTTTTTGAGCCTTGTTTTTGAAAATGAGCTGGGTGAAGCTTACCAGCAGATTGCTGATGAATCATTCGACCACTAAAACAAGGGGGAATGCCAAAAGATGCTCCTGCTGCTCCATATAATGTCCTGACACCAGGCATGCTTGAGTATCTTGCTGCTCGAGGTGGAGTGAACCAACCGGCTGCCTCTGGTGCTGCACCAGCTGAGGGGGAGGGACCTCAACGAAAGCCAGCTATAAAAAGGAAGAAGCCAGCTACCTCAACTAGTACAGCCACCGTCTCACATACTAGTAAAACAGTAGTTGTATTAGAATCTAGTGCTCTCTGATCATAAAGAACATCCCTAGTCTTATATACTGACTATCCACTTCTAGTATTGGAATCCGTTGCTTAACTATTTCTTGGTAACAGGTAAATCCAAACGAGCAAAAGCTGGCTCCAGGCTCACCACAGGGGAGATTGCACCAGTCTCAACTGCTGCTCCTGCAAAGGATGTGGCTGTGGAACCTGGTGCGTTTCTAGACCAAACAGCAGAAAATTCTAACATAATTACAAATCTTTTATCTGCTGACTTGAAAAATGAATGTGGAGTTCAAGGTATAACCCTGGCTCCCAAGCTGACTGGTTTTAAAACTAGTGTTAAGAAGATTAGCAACCCATACTCTTCTAGCTAGACACTTCCACATTTTTAAAAATTGAACTTAATGTTATATCCTCTGCTGCCAGTACAATCAGCAGAGCACATACCTGACCCCCAAAGCAAACTTGAGCTGGTTCCTCATCGTGTTGAACCAGCTCAGGATACTGCACAGCCATTATGTTACTCGGATCATGATAAGAATCTCACTCCTATATCTTTACCAGCCAGATCTCTCACACTATCTGTGTCAACATGCGTCGCCAATGAGTCAGCAGAGTCACAGCTGTACTTACAGACACCTTATTCTGTCTCATTCGAAGGGCTGACCAAATCACCAGTCTGTCCCCAGAGACCAATGACAGATGCAATTGTTGAGTCAAATTTATTTGGTTCTACAGTTGTTAACATAAAATGTTCTATTGTTTCAGTTCTTAGCAGGGTAGATGAACAGGCAGAGGGGGAGCAAGTTAAAGATGATATTTCTCCTACTGAGCAGATTTCTGCCTCTGTTACTGGTATTGGTGCTACTGTTTCTCCTGCTGGTGGTGCTGATGCTAGTACTGTTGCTTCTACAGCTGCTGGTGTTACTACTCCCAGTATTGCTGCTTCCACTACTACACCTGAAGTGGAAGATGAAATCATAGTGGATCCTCCTGTTCTTAAAAAGGTAATTGACAATATTGTCAAGGATGTTCTACTTGATGAACCTGTCACTGAACCAAAGGGTGACATTGCGTCTGCTGCTGCTACCGATGCACAAAATGTTATCATGGAAGCTGGTACAAGTGCTACTTTTCCATCTGATGTTGTCATGGATGCTGGTAAAAGTGCTGCTTTTCCATCAGATTCTGGTTCACATGGTGATACTGTTCTGGAAGGTCTTGATTTTATTAATGCTGGCTATGTTGGCTATGTTCCCACTGAGCCAACGGTGGATACTGCTGCTACTACTGAAGATGCTGCTTCTTCACCTACTGCACAGTTACCTACCGCTGCTACTGGTTCTACGGAATCCGTTATGGATGCTGGTACCTCTGTTTCTGCCACACTACTGACTCTTCTCAGGCTACTGTTTCTGTGAGAAGAAACCTTATGTGTCCCAGGTGCCAGATTCTGATGAAGTTGTCCCTAACTTCATCTATCGAGGAGCGTCTATTACTCCCAGAGTTGCTCTGCTGGTGGATCAGCTAACTATTGATCCTCAAACTGCCATAATCTCAGCCAGCAAATTGCCTCGCGAAGAGCTGACTGAACTATTGTCTCAGCTTGATCGACCAGCTAGAGAAGAAGTTTATAAGAGGTTGGCTACTTTAGAACAGATCAACGAGCAGCCATATTATCATTTTTTTGGCATGGCTCCAGCTGCTTCTCCATGGCCTGGTACATGGAGGCCTCTCAAGTTCATCAGAGATCCCTCTACTGGTAAATATGTTATGCAGAATATTCCTGATTCACCAGCACCTTCTGATTCATCAGCTTCTTCCTCATCATCTTCTTCTTCTGATGGTGATGCTGATAAAGGTACTGGTAAGGATGAACCAGTCACTCATGATAATGTGACTGGTACCAAAGATAAACCAGTGGATCTCACTGATGATGCTGTTCATGATGCTGACAAGAATACCAGTGGTTCTAAACCTTCGGGTGAAGGTAAAAATGATGGTGATCATGGTGACGAGTCAGATTCTGACCTTCCACGTCCACCACCCCATGGAGGTAGTTCTGTGTTAGCTACTTCTGACCACCCCTCAACCAGCTATGTTAAATATAATGCTGATGAGGTGGCTGACATCTCCACCCTGGCTGTCTATAAGACACTCACCGAGGTTACACCTGATCTACAGGCCACCATTCACACTGCTATTGCTGATAGTGTGACTGAAGCCATACGTAACGCTGGGCAAGTTACCACTTCCAACATTGAAGCCCAGCTCAAACAAGTATGTGCCTTTGCAGATCTTGCGGTGGCTGCCATTGTCAAACAACATGAAGAGGAGGAGGACTTAAAGAAATGAATCATATCTCACAATGAATATACTGAGGACATTGCCCGTCTTCAAGCTGATTTAGATGCTGCTAATCGCAGAATTCTTTTTCTTAATGAAGAAAATGCAGTGCTACATGAGAGATTGGATTCACAGGAGCAGCAAATGGCTAACATGATTCCTGCTTCTGCCTATGTTCAAATGGTTGAAAATATGCATCGACTGGCTACCCTACAGGGTGATGTTAGGGCCATGGTTGAGCAGATGGCTATGGGTGTTGCAAGGAATGAAGTTAGGTCTTCCAACCTCCTTCTTCGACAATTTGGCATGGATCATGGTGCCCATCTTACTCCTGAAGTTGCTGACTGGAATAATTTTTCATTCTCTATTCCAGATTCAGATAGTGACCTTGATGCACAGGTCTCCCCTGTTCACCTTTCTGCCCCTGCTGATGACAAAAAGGGGGAGAAGAAATCTAAAAAGAAACTTAAAAAGAGAAAACAATCAGAGGGGGAGCATGAGCATGAAAAGGCTCCAAAACAACCAAGGAGAGATGGTGATAGTGATGGTGATGATGGTTCTACTGGTCAAGACTCTGGTACTAAGCCCAGCAACGCTCATACTGAAGCTGGTGTACAGGCAGCTGGTGAATCTCAACCCAGTGTGTCTGCCACATCAGTGGATGATATTGGTTCTGGCAGTAAGCCCAGTGATGTTTCTGCACTGGCTGTTACTGAAGCTTTTGTTGTTTCTCAAACTATTGAAAGAAGAATGAAAAGAAAGCTGGAGAGACATCAGAAGAGACAGCAAGAATTAAATGATGCCTTCAATGTCAAATGAGATGCCTATGTTGCTCTTAAACACCACAGAATTGAGCATAGGAGATGGCTGACCCCGAAAAAGAGGGACATTGATGATGACCTGATTGGCATTGATAAATTCAAAAAGGATGCACGAAAAAGAAATGCCAAATTCATGGTCAAATACGACAAAAAGAGGGCAAAACTGTATGCTGAGCGAGCAAATAGGATCAAATGGATGACTCCCGAAGAAATGAAAGATTATCTTGCATCTACTGATTCAGGGAGAGGAGTTAGAGCTGACATTTTTATGAAGTGGTTAGATGCTATGTTAGAAACCAGCTCATCTTCCCGCCCAACATCTTCTGCACAGCCAGCTACACAACATAAGCTAGCAGAAACAATCAATCTTGATGATGATGATGATATTCAGGGGGAGCATCTTGCTATCGTTCCCTACCTGCCTCCACTTGAGCCAATATCAATACAAGAACCATCAGCTGAACCCATGCCCATAGATAAACAAAGGGTGAAATCTGCTCCTAGGGACAATCAGCCCCTAAGGAAAGGACCCTTATTTGAGGCAGCTGATGAAGATACTGAGGTGGTTGTACCAGCTGATACTAATCAGTCAGCTGGTACTGAAGACACATCAAGGAGTGCTGTAAATGAAGACCCAGCCAGGAGTGTGCTGCTAGGTGTTACAAGTGTTGAAGACCCAACCAAGGTGGTTGAGCTGGGTGCTAATCAAGATGATGATACGGTTAATCCTGTTGAATTTACAGTCTGGGGTAGTGGAGATCATTTGTTTGTTCAATCACCTATCTCTCCCCAGACCCTCACCTATTTTAACAGAACAAAGGATAATCGTGTCAATCAGTTTCCAGTGAGTTCATCTGGCATAGGTGAATCAATCATGTATCCTCCATCTTCTCCAAAACATCATGGTAAACACAGAACTTGGGAAGATGATTCAGTTACCCGTGGTGAGCCAGACTTATTTAAAATGAATCCAGATGAAAGAGATGCTTACCGACTGGAGATCACTGTACAGGAATTGCTTGAGCAAAGACAAGCTGCTATCAATGAAAGGATACGCCAAGTTAGGTTGCTGCATTATCCCCTTGATCAGCCACTCTACATCACTGCCTTATATTATGGCATTGAAATTGGTGTATACTTAAATAGCAGTGGTCAAAGGCTCTCTACTGATGAGGAGAAAGCTCAATTTCAAGAGGCTCACCTGCTGGGTATGGTTCTAAGGGAGTATCGTGCTGCCCTTAGAACTGAAGAGGGTAGAAAGATGATTGAAATAGCAAAATCCCTGAAAATCACTGCCGACGAGTATTTGTTGGGTCTACAAGCTGAAATTCAAAGAAGGGAGGCTGCTGATGCTGAACTCGCTGAGAGGGTAAGGCTCCAGGATATAGAAGACAAATTGGCTGCTGATAGAAAGCAAAAGGCTGAGTCCCTAGAATTAGCCAAAGCCATTGTCAAAGAACATGATAAGGCATTTGATAAGATTGAAGCTGCTGAGAAAGCACCTACTACTGCTCCTATAGAATCTATTCGTACCAGTGAATTTTCTGATCATTATTATAGGAGTAGGTATGGTGATGTGATGAATAGAAGATCCAATCCCAGCAGGATCATCAAAGTAAACAGAGGGTCAAAAAGAGCATTCAATATTGTAAGGGAGAATAAAGTTCAAGAAAGAATAAACTATGATGAGTTAAGATCCCTTGGATTTAGTGAATGGATGGAGATCTTGGCGTATTTCATTGGTAAAGGTGAAAGTGCTATCAAAAATACACTTAAATCTGAACTCCAACAGCTCTTCAAGAAAGCAACAAGGTTTGGGAATGCACCAGTGGTGAATGTAGATGAAGTCCTCTCTCAAAAACCTAAAGGAAAGCAATCCACTGGTGAAGGACCAACCGAAAAAGGCCCCATCATTCTACCTCCTCATATCCCTATTTTTGACCCTGCTGATGTACCTTATCTGTTCCCTGAAGCCTGGAGAATCAAACAAGAGGAGCTATCTGAAGAAGAACGAGAAAAAGATAAAGATAGATAGTCTCCTATGTGCTCAAATTGTAGCTTTTGTTTAATTCACTTTTCATTCTGCCGTTGTTGTAATTACTGTACATATTGTGTTGCAATGAAAGTGAAATGAGTTTATTTTCAAAATCATATCAAATTATAAGATATGGATAACTCAGCAAAAGATCCCAAAACAAACTTAAAAAGGGACAAATTTACTGCCTATTTTTTTTTGGTCCCTCCGTGCTGACTTTAGTGTTTTCTCTACATGTCATAGGTTTTGTCATCATCAAATAGGGGGAGATTGTTGAGTCCCCAAAATAATTAAGGATTTAATTATGGCAAAACTGTAATTTATTTGCACTAAAGTGTTATGTGCAGTCAGCACAAGTTTGTTCATGTATAGACAGCAGATATAGCTGTGTCGAGTGTTTAGTTTGCTGCTCAGTCTACCAGCACAAGGTAGACAGTGTTCTTCAATCAGCACAGGATGTGTACTCAGCAAATTAAGAACATGAAGTGGCTCAGCAATGAAGAACCAGCACAGCTGGATTGCAGCTCACTACACAAGACAGCTATGCTCCATTATAAGTATAGTCATTTCCTGAGTGGTCTACATCAATGGTACTATTCAACAGAAGTCAAAGACAAAGTTGAACAGAAAAGGACACGCGTCGGCGGCTAACAAGTGACCTTACAAGACCATGTGGGAATGTAGAAGGTTAACGCATGTGCAGACATGGGTTATACTTTGTCATCACCTAGGGAACACAACATTCTATTTGTTTAATCAAATAGTGGTGCCAAACCGAATTGGGGTGTTCCTGCAAATAGCTACCAAAGAGGAAAGAAGAGAGCATGCTCTCTGATATAGTTGTCTCCACAAGTATAGACATCCTATGTACCAGTGGACAATAGAACCATTACACGGTTAATAGGACTACTATAAATTGTTGTATCCACTATTGTTATAACTAGTGGTGTGGGTTTATTTTTTAGAGTCAAAACGTGTAATAGCTGTTAGTTTACCTCTTAGCTATAATCTAGGTAATCTGTATCAACCAACTATCATTCCGCCAAGGATAGTTGTAATTCTTTGTGATTCAATCAATAAAGAATAACTGTTGAAAATTATATGTGACTCTATTTATTTGCATGCTTGAATACTAATCGAGTTTAACTGTTTAGTTAATTGAAAAGAAATTGTATTCACCCCCCTCTACAATGCTCCTGTTGTTATCAAGGGACCAACAATATATATATATATATATATATATATATATACACATATAACTATATAAATAATAATCATTTTTAAATATATCTACAAATTAAATAAATAATATATAAAATTATAATATATGAAATTGTTCGATTACGATTATATGTTTTAATAAATATACAATTAATATAGGTTCGTGAATCCAAGGCCAACCCTGCATTGTTCAATGTCGTCATATGTATTTTTACTACAAAATACAGTATGGTGAGTTCATTTGATTCCCTTTTACTCTTTACATTTTTGGGACTGAGAATACATGCGCTGCTTTTACAACTGCTTTATTAAATGCTTTTGAAATATATTTTGAACTGCAAATGCATGAAATGTTTTTATAAATGTTTGACGAGATAGACACAAGCAAAACATTCCTCGAATGAATTATTATGCAGACAGAAGTTCTGCGGATTATTATTGAATTATGTGGACATGATAATTGCCACCATTGAAATTATGTGGACATGATAATTGCAACCATTGAATTATGTGGACATGATAATTGTAACATCCTGCCTTTTTCTGTTTACTTTCCGTTTATTCATTTTAAAGTCCGTTATATATTTATAACATCTCCCGTTGATACGCGTTTTAAATTATCTCGTTTAGGTAATTCACACATCTGAATGAAACTAGAGGGACCAAACTTGCCAAATGACCAAACATTTGACTAGGTCAAAGGGTCAACACTTCACTCTCATCCATTCATTTCTTCCCTTTCACTTTTACTACTTCCTTTTTCTCTCAAGAACACCAACAAGAATTCATCATCTAAATTCGAATTAGGAAGCTAGCAACAAAACAAATTGCATTTTTGGAATCCTTGCAACTTCCTCTTCGATTCCATACCGATTTCATTACATTTGGGTAACTTTCTAAAATCACTAGATTTTGTGTTCTTGATGTTTTTAACTTATAAAGTTGTTAATTAGTGTCTATGGCTCAAGTCTAACATGAATATATGATTTATATGCTCGATCTCGTTGTTTTAGTGTAACTAGCATGAACATGAAAAGTGTGTGTTTGATTTTGAGTTTTGGATGATTTAATATTGTAGTTATGATAAGTGCAAGTATTAAATGTGTTCCTAGTATCACTAGCTTCAATTTGATGTGTAGGTTGCTTTAGAAAACTTCATAAACTTGATTATTGATTTTGGTGGATTTGGGTTAGGGTTTGATGAATTTGAAATGAACCTTTGATGTTTTGAATGACATGAGATGTTATTGGTAAGTGTTTAGTTGTATTGTATGTTTAATTATCTTCGAAACGGCATATCATTTGTGTAAATTGGTTGCCCGAATCCTTGAATTGCATTTATGAACTTGAATACATTAAATGATGAGTATTGAATGTGATTTGGGTTGTTGCAAGTATTGAATTGTTTGTTGAAACATGTTTAGTTGTTTTCCTCATCAAAATACCTTCCCGATGATATAAGATACATGTTTTGGTTGTTTGCGGGTCATAAATTGGGAATGTTTGAAGTTTGGTTTGTGCATTTATTTGTTGCAGCAGAAACAGGGTCTGCATACCAATCTGGACGCCGTCCAGATTATTGGACGCCGTCAAGGCCTTCAATGCTGGACGCCGTCTAGCAAATCTGGACGCCGTCCAGTTACACTGCCAGTTTCTATTTTGTTTTACCATTTTACGAAAAATATTTGCTATGCTACGCACCTCCGATTCACATGTAACTTGTTCTAACATGATCATATATGATTAAAAACCTCAGAAAAATAGTTCGGGACCTGTAATGACCCGGAATTTTCTGACCAAATTATACTTATGAGATTAATATTTACATAAATTAAACCATACCAACATGATAAGCAATCCAAATTATTGAGACTTGTGTTTTTGAAAAGAGTTTTACACAACGTTTGACCGTCCAATATGACCGATGATATCACGAACTATATAACATACGATAATTATATGTTTGTGTATATATATATGTATTTATATATATTTAACATGATCTAAGGATGGTTTAACATCTCATTGTGTACTAATGACAATGAGTTATAAGTATATTTTGAAACTACTAACTTAAGTTTTCAAAACGATAACTATACGTAACATTCTTTGATATATATACTTATAATCTATAATGCTTATATATGTATCGTATATATAATGTATTTAATCACTTTTTAAGGACTTAAATACATAAAACAATATAAGTATATTCACAAAAGATAGCTATATTTGAATTCTCGTTCCGTTTCCTCAAAATTTCTATACGTATATCTAGGGTATATGTACCTGTATCATACCCAGCTTCTATACGTATTTACTATTGGTATATACACATCAAATCAACATCCTAATCAACATTATTACTGACCAAAAAATATGAGGTAACCAGAATTTGTCAAGTAGTATGAATTATTAGTAAGAAAACAAAATTAGGAATCCTTTTCTTTCTTTATAAACCAAAAACGTTTTTATAAATGAACACCATTTCTTCACTCCATTTTCTCATACCTACACCCTCATTTCTCTCTAAAAATACTCTTAGCTTCATACTTGATCATCTCCAAGCATTTTTCCCATCATTTAGCTTCAATTACAAGCCTTAAACACCATAAGAAAACTCTTTCAAGAACATATCAAAATAACCACCCATTTGAAGAAGTTTACTTCCAACCTTTTGATCTAACTCCACCACTCTTTGATTCCAAGATTATTTCTTATCTTTTGCAGTAACTTTGTCCAAGTAACTTGAGGTAGTAACCTTGTTCATAATCTTATTCAATTCATATTCATATAGCTATCTTATTTTGTGGTATAAAATTTTAACAACAAGAACATAGTTTGAATGATTTCAAACTTGTTCGCAAACTAAATAGATCCTTCTAACTTAACTTTTAAAACACTTCAAGACCTGTAATATATCATAATGATATGCTAACCTAACAAGATATAACTTGGTTTTACAAAGAACATCTTAAAAACTGAATCTACGTCGTCGGAGTGCAACCGGGGGCTGTTTTGGGTTGGAGAATTAAAAACCATCTTGAACTTTGAATTGGAAGTTCATGTTCTGAAAAAATGATATTTCTTATGAATATGTTAATACATAAAAATTTCATGGTTTAACTCAAAGTATAAGTATTTTTAGAAAAATGATCATTAAATGTTGTTTTTATGATGGAAAATGATCACTTTCATAAGTTTCACCAAAGTTTGACCTATAACCTATGATTTCGAATACAAACTAAGGTATTTTCAGTTCATATTCTTAAAATTTGACTCGATCCAAGGAAGTGGCCAGTTGAACCAACAAAAACGGAGTTGTAATGAAGAAACTACGACTAAAACAAGATTGGGTATCCGAAGCTAGTTTAGCTACGAAAATATTTGGAGAAAAAGTAAATTAATCATATCTTTTCTATTTAATATGATATTTTATATATAATTACTTATGATTTGATTTTATATATTTCAGGACCACCCGTAAACAACACGAGAAGATTAATCCGAAGACCTCATGATTGTACGCAACACGTCATTTGACAACACGGTGCTTTATGTACGCAACACGTCATTTGACAACATGGTACCATGGGTCGAGATTAATTCTGATCAATACGAATACGATGGGGTCTTTATTTATTTTATTTAAGCAACTAATTATGGACCACTAACATCGGACTGCTAACTACGGACTAAGAAAATATTAAAAGTATTAAAAGTATATATATATATGTAACGATTACTTAAAAAGAAAATATGTTGATATATTATATATATGGTTAGGTTCGTGATATCTATCAGAGACCAAGTCGAATTAAATACCTTCAAGGCAAATGTGAGTTTCATTTGCTCCCTTTTTAATTGCTTTTGCAATATATATTTTTGGGCTGAGAATACATGCGCTGCTTTTATACATGTTTACAAAATAGACACAAGTACTTAAAAATATATTCTACGTTGAGTTGTACCACTGGCATATTTCCCTGTAGCTTGGTAACTACTATTTACATGGGTATTGTAAACGCGAATCCTGTTGATAGATCTATCGAGCCTGACAACCCCAACCGGACTGGACGAACAGTATTCAACGGTTGCACAGTACTTCGTTTTGGTGACTACACTTGGTACGGTGTAGTGAGATTTCATAATAAAGGGAATATGCGACATTGATTAAATGTTAAGTATGGTTACCAAGTGCTCAACCACTTAGAATGCTTTACATACACTTGCGAGTGTATTATGTTTATGATTAAGAAATCTTGTGGTCTATTAACATATTGAAATGATTGTTATGATAAACCTATGAACTCACCAACCTTTTGGTTGACACTTTAAAGCATGTTTATTCTCAGGTACGAATTAAGTCTTCCGCTGTGCATTTGCTCAATATAAGGACATTACTTGGAGCTGATCATCACAATGGGACCAAATGTTGATGACTTCTTCCAGGTGGATTAGGACGGGTCCTTTCAGTTGGTATCAGAGCGGTGGTCGTAGCGAACTAGGTCTTGCATTAGTGTGTCTAACTAGTAGTTGTTAGGATGCATTAATGAGTCTGGACTACGACCGTGTCTACATGTCAAAAGTTTTGCTTATCATTTCTAGTCGGAAATCATCTGCTTATCATCCTTAGGAAATTACCTGCTTATCATTCATAAGTCTAGATACGTTTTACTGCATTTACTGCATTGATAGTGTATAGACGAATTCTTATCTTAGCATATCTGTTATTGCGAACTTTGACTGATATCTTTTCAAAGATTCCCCGTAATTTACGGGATTTTGGTATTATATATACATATGTAAATTATGTATTGAAGAGTACCAAATCTAACTCCTATAATCTATTCCATACCAAAAATTCATTTTCCCCATTATACAAGATGGATTCCGCATCTAGTTCGAATTCTTTAGATTCCGACAGTTATGCCGATATGGATTTCCATTCGGGCTCCGAAAGCAGCATCACCGGAATGGATCAACCAATTTCCCATCATCTATTCTGGATGAATTGGGGATGGGTTCGTAATATACTAAATCACTGGAGACAAGAAGAAGGTGATCCATTCCATCCACCAAATTGCCCTCTTGGCGATGAACCTGAACCACTTACCGGCGAACCTATTCGAAACACCATTTTCTCTCTCATTTCTAAAGTATCTCGTCACGATTATATACTATCCCATATTACAAATCTTGTTCATTCGCTCGCTCCAACCGCCAATCATCCCGGTGTACTAGCAGATGTTAACGAACTTCGCGCTCGCGTGACGGCTTTGGAGAACATGGTGCGAAGGTTGCAAACACCAGCAGCAGCTCCAGCAGCATAATCAGCACCACCATCAATAACATCAACAATACCATCATCACCACTAACAAACAACATCCGCATCGCACATCTCGACATCATAATCTGTCCCACAAACATCAACATCATACGCACCATAGATACCAAGGAGTACCAACAATAATGAATGATGAAGTATTGATCCATAACTTCGTTGATATTCTGCAAAGAATATGTGGTTTCAAAAAGTTTTAGAGATTTCTTATTCTAGCTCAAACCAAAAAGCAAATGAGATTAATATCATATTAACTCATTAAATTCATGATTTCATCTGAAGAAAATATATATGTATATATGTTTTCATAAAGATTGTAATTAAAAGTTCTTTTGTACAAAATATTAATGGTGAAATTTTTTTTTTAATGGGTAGGTAATACCCGAGGAATAATTAGATTTCATCTTAATAAGTTACATTGTACATTCGTCGAAGCTGATTCAATAGTCATTTACTATCCTACTTACAACCACCGATATACGTATCTGTTCACCGCAGAATAACCATTTTCATTCAATTTCATATTTGGATTTTGACTTCCCAGAATCCAACAAGTGGCATATGAAGAAAACATATGACAAAATAAAATCTGTTAGAAACAAACAAATTAACTATGAAAAATTTTGTTAAGAATACACGCTAACTGTTCCAGCTAACTGTTCCTAGCTAACTGATTACATTTTATTTATCGCAATTTATTTATCGCAATTTAATTATCGCACTTTTATTTATCGTCATTTAATTTCTGTAATTATTTTACGCACTTTAAATATCGGGACACGTATACAATGTTTTGACATATCATATCGACGCATCTATATATATTATTTGGAATCACCATAGACACTCTATATGCAGTAATGATCGAGTTCTCTATACAGGGTTGAGGTTGATTCTACAATAATATATATAGTTTGAGTTGTGATCGAGTCTGAGGCGTATACGGGTCACGACACGTATTAATTAATTCGTATATTATATATTAAACTATATATGAATTATTGGACTGTTACTGTGGACTATCGACTGTGGACTAATGACATTGGACAATTAAAATGAATTAAAATATTGATTATAACATATGAAACTAAACATTTCTTCAAGATTGCCACTTGATTTCATATTAAACCTCATTGTATCTCGACGATTACAATCAGCGTTCAAATCTATCATGATTCTTAAAAACACCTCAATCGAGAGGATAAACCAACCGCACTTCATCTACAGAAGAAAAGATTGATGCATATAGTTATGCACCTGAAAAACCCTCGGAAACTGAGTAAACGTTTGACACGTATCTGTTCTAGTTCCTTTGACATTGTTATTACCGAAGATCGTTTTGCAGTCCCTTTCCAAAGTAGCTAATTTTGTCACAGCTCCAGCAAGTGAACTCCGACTTTTCATCCGAAATAACTTTATTATAACCGCGATATATACGCGTACTCTTTATTGTTACTGGGGAACCTTTTATATTCCACAATATTACCATCAGCGATTAATCATTCTAAAAACACAATTCTCCTGAAACTACCTCAGTTTGATAACCGATGACCCAGATCAGTTAACTTTGAAAATGCTGATGAAGCAGCATGTTGTAGATGATCTTAATGGCCAAAATTTTGATAATAAAGAAAGGAGTGTTAGGAACGCTCGATAGAAAATTTAGTACCGAAAAGCGGATTATGCAAAACTATGAAGAAAGCCGTGGACAAATCACAAAGAATAAGTTTGCCTTCAAAGAATCCAAATGATTCTGTGCCTGCTGAAATCGTTAGCAAACATCTTATTTCTCATTCTAAACCTTCACAGACAAATCTTCTTCATCATCCATTGATATTAGAAATTCTAAGATATTCTCGTATGTTCTATTATAAATATCCTCCATATTTCTGGCGATATTTTCACAACTATTCTTATCTGAGATCATTTATCTCTTCGTAATATCTGCAACATAAAAGAAACTGTGTTAGTTTCTAAATTCTAAAACCTTCGAGTTTAAAATATGAATGTTTTGAAGTAGTGTTGGGAACTGAAGCGTGGATTAGTATAATATAATGACACTTGATCAACGTCATTATATTACAGTAAGTCATGCTGAGTTTCTAATGAAGCATGATGATTCACAGTACCGTCATCATGTGCCATTTACACGACTCTTACATTCTATCTAATCTCTAAACATATCAAGAGAATATTTTTCTGGATGACTCGGTCTTCTCCAGGGTATTCTGGTAATTTAACAAATCAAAATCATTCTATTACCATTTTCTTCTTAGAGCATTAGCTATGTTCATTCTGAATTTCATATCTACGAATTCCGGACCATTACTAGCTTGACTCGAAGTCGGGAAGAGAAAACGAAAGCATGAAGCTCCGAAAAATAATGAAGAATATAAACTTTGATAATAACCCCAAAATTACAAACCGTGTATATCGATGCAGATAGCAATATAGAGACACGGGAGAATTATAAACACTATAAACACAAGAGTATAGTAGAAGTAAATAGATTCTTCTGGTGGTAGATGAAAAAGAAGAATGACAGATATAAAAGTTAGGAGTATATCAAGAATCAGGACTGGATGGAGCATATTGATGAATGTTTTAAAGTAAGAATCAAGGGAGAAAGAATAGAAGGTGTGAGTCGTGGAAAATAAGGAAACGAAGGGGTGAATTTATAGTGAAATATCCGACAGAGCAATCGAAACAGATTATTGCATATAATCAAAGAAGATCCTGATTTCCTTAATCACCAAAGAACCAAATCTTATTACGTAAGATTCTCTTTAAATCCCTTAAATCCCAGAAATCAATCATAACTACGTCATCGGTTAAGACGAATATATTTTACTCATCTCACTCTTTTACGATAGTCTCATTTATATTCTTCGCATAATCGAATCATTTTATCTACATTACTCAATGATGATAAAACTCCATTATCACCTTATATTTGTCATGAAAACCTTTTTATTGTTATCCATAACAACCTCTATCAAATTTCGGGGACGAAATTTCTTTAACGGGTAGGTACTGTAATGACCCAGAATTTTCTGACCAAATTATACTTATGAGATTAATATTTACATAAATTAAACCATACCAACATGATAAGCAATCCAAATTATTGAGACTTGTGTTTTTGAAAAGATTTTTACACAACGTTTGACCGTCCAATATGACCGATGATATCATGAACTATATAACATACGATAATTATACGTTTGTGTATATATATGTATTTATATATATTTAACATGATCTAAGGATGGTTTAACATCTCATTGTTTACTAATGACAATGAGTTATAAGTATATTTTGAAACTACTAACTTAAGTTTTCAAAACGATAACTATACGTAACATTCTTTGATATATATACTTATAATCTATAATGCTTATATATGTATCGTATATATAATGTATTTAATCACTTTTTAAGGACTTAAATACATAAAACAATATAAGTATATTCACAAAAGATAGCTATATTTGAATTCTCGTTCCGTTTCCTCAAAATTTCTATACGTATATCTAGGGTATATGTACCTGTATCATACCCAGCTTCTATACGTATTTACTATTGGTATATACACATCAAATCAACATCCTAATCAACATTATTACTGACCTAGATATGAGGTAACTAGAATTTGTCAAGTAGTATGAATTATTAGTAAGAAAACAAAATTAGGAATCCTTTTCTTTCTTTATAAACTAAAAACATTTTTATAAATGAACACCATTTCTTCACTCCATTTTCTCATACCTACACCCTCATTTCTCTCTAAAAATACTCCTAACTTCATACTTGATCATCTCCAAGCATTTTTCCCATCATTTAGCTTCAATTACAAGCCTTAAACATCATAAGAAAACTCTTTCACGAACATATCAAAATAACCACCCATTTGAAGAAGTTTACTTCCAACCTTTTGATCTAACTCCACCACTCTTTGATTCCAAGATTATTTCTTATCTTTTGCAGTAACTTTGTCTAAGTAACTTGAGGTAGTAACCTTGTTCATAATCTTATTCAATTCATATTCATATAGCTATCTTATTTTGTGGTATAAAATTTTAACAACAAGAACATAGTTTGAATGATTTCAAACTTGTTCGCAAACTAAATAGATCCTTCTAACTTGACTTTTAAAACACTTCAAGACCTGTAATATATCATAATGATACGCTAACCTAACAAGATATAACTTGGTTTTACAAAGAACATCTTAAAAACTGAATCTACGTCGTCGGAGTGCAACCGGGGGCTGTTTTCGGTTGGAGAATTAAAAACCATCTTGAACTTTGAATTGGAAGTTCATGTTCTGAAAAAATGATATTTCTTATGAATATGTTAACACATAAAAATTTCATGGTTTAACTCATAGTGTAAGTATTTTTAGAAAAATGATCATTAAATGTTGTTTTTATGATGGAAAATGATCACTTTCATAAGTTTCACCAAAGTTTGACCTATAACCTATGATTTCGAATATAAACTAAGGTATTTTCAGTTCATATTCTTAAAATTTGACTCGATCCAAGGAAGTGGCCAGTTGAACCAACAAAAACGGAGTTGTAATGAAGAAACTACGACTAAAACAAGATTGGGTATCCGAAGCTAGTTTAGCTACGAAAATATTTGGAGAAAAAGTAAATTAATCATATCTTTTCTAATTAATATGATATTTTATATATAATTACTTATGATTTGATTTTATATATTTCAGGACCACCCATAAACAACACGAGAAGATTAATCAGAAGACCTCATGATTGTACGCAACACGTCATTTGACAACACGGTACTTTATGTACGCAACACGTCATTTGACAACATGGTACCATGGGTTGAGATTAATTCTGATCAATACGAATACGATGGGGTCTTTATTTATTTTATTTAAGCAACTAATTATGGACCACTAACATCGGACTGCTAACTACAGACTAAGAAAATATTAAAAGTATTAAAAGTATATATATATGTAACGATTACTTAAAAAGAAAATATGTTGATATATTATATATATGGTTAGGTTCGTGATATCTATCGGAGACCAAGTCGAATTAAATACCTTCAAGGCAAATGTGAGTTTCATTTGCTCCCTTTTTAATTGCTTTTGCAATATATATTTTTGGGCTAAGAATACATGCGCTGCTTTTATACATGTTTACAAAATAGACACAAGTACTTAAAAATATATTATACGTTGAGTTGTACCACCGGCATATTTCCCTGTAGCTTGGTAACTACTATTTACATGGGTATTGTAAACGCGAATCCTGTTGATAGATCTATCGGGCCTGACAACCCCAACCGGACTGGACGACCAGTATTCAACGGTTGCACAGTACTTCGTTTTGGTGACTACACTTGGTACGGTGTAGTGAGATTTCATAATAAAGGGAATATGCGACATTGATTAAATGTTAAGTATGGTTACCAAGTGCTCAACCACTTAGAATGCTTTACATACACTTGCGAGTGTATTATGTTTATGATTAAGAAATCTTGTGGTCTATTAACACATTGAAATGATTGTTATGATAAACCTATGAACTCACCAACCTTTTGGTTGGCACTTTAAAGCATGTTTATTCTCAGGTACGAATTAAGTCTTCCGCTGTGCATTTGCTCAATATAAGGACATTACTTGGATCCGATCATCTCAATGGGACCAAATGTTGATGACTTCGTCCAGGTGGATTAAGATGGGTCCTTTCAGGTCCTGACCCGAACGTGTTGACTTTTCGATGACTTTGACCCGACCAAAGTTGACTTTTAATCAAACTTAACCAAATACTTATGCGATCATTCTAACATGCTTTTATACTTGTACCTTGCATGAAACATGACAATTTGATTCACATGCTATTATAATCGAGTCTTAATGAGCCATAGGACTAATTGAACACTTTGACCGACCGTGTTTACCAATATTGATACAAACCTATTTGTTTAGGTCAAGACTAGCATTCGTTCTTGCACACGTTTACTTGTTGAAGTACATTTACATACGTGCACTGAAGGTGAGATCATAGTCCCAATTTTACTCTTTGAAACTTACATTTGGGATGAGAAAACATAAACGTTTCTTTTTACTAAATGAACACAAGTACAGGAAAACAAACATTCTACATACGAGTTTAGAACAAAATCCTCAATTCGATTATCATTAGTTACACTTGCCGGGTGTAAGCGAGAACTTATGTTGTATGGATCCATATAAGTTTGACAAACCCTCATTCAGACGATTCGCTACCGTTTACGAATGGAATATATTTTCGAGAAACAGTGTATGTTCTAACACTATTGTGATGGGGTTCTATGGAAGGAAGGTTAAGCATTGATAATTGGTGCTCGTGAATATTAACTTTTAGAATGTATTAATATTATATCAATGTTACAAATCTTGTGGTTCACTTGTACTTACTTACTTAAACCTATAATTTCACCAACGTTTTCGTTGACAGATTTCTATGTTTTTCTCAGGTCCTTGAACGTTTTGTGATACATGCTTCCGCTCATTACTTTTGATACTTGTTTGGATGTCGAGTATACATGCATACGTGGAGTGTCTTTTGGCTACTTTCAAATTGTGTCGCATATGTTTCAATTGTACTTTAAACTTTGTTATGTAACTAGTTGTCGAACTACTTTGTAAACCTTGAAACATCTTTACTTTTGAAATGAATGCGACATACTTTTGGTCAAACGTTGTTTTAAAGACTTATGACCACGTAACGGGACCTAAGTAGACGGCACCGTCAATGACAATTTTGTCGGGTCATTACAGATGGTATCAGAGCGTTGGTTGTAGGGATTTAGAGTTCATTAGTGTTAACCCCGAGTCATAGGGTACATTAGTGAGTCTAGACTACAACCGGCATATAGACTTGAAGTAGAAATTACTTGACTACTTGTGCATTTATACTCGAACATTTCTACTCATATCTACTCTTAATTCATCTTAATCTCACACTATTTAATTTGATTGACATGCCACCTTGACTTAGTGAAATAATGTCGAATGCACATATTAATTAGGGTAATATAATTTCCGGGATTATATTACGGTGACTCATATGAACGTTCCGACATTATGGCATAAAGCATTTAAGGCGAATCAAGGAAAATTTTTCTCTCTATCCTTATTCCATATCATGATTAGTATTATTGAAAATCGGTATTCTTGTGTTTTGAAGGAACAATGCCTCCTCGCCGTGTGCCACGCCATGAGACTCCTGAACAAGCCCTTCAACGGATGGTAGCCACCGCTGTGGATGCGGCCATGGTCGGTCACTCCTCCAACAAAAACAATAACAACAACCACAACAACAACAATCAAGGAGCCGGTAACTCAAGCGAAGGGTGCTCCTACAAAGCCTTCATGGGGTGTAAACCTCATACTTTTGATGGGACCGGGGGACCGGTTACTCTCACTCGATGGTTCGAACAAACAGAGGCCGTCTTTAGCATAAGCAGTTGTCGGGACCAAGATAAGGTCAAATACTCAACTCACACTTTCGTCGGTGTCGCCCTCACATGGTGGAACACCTATGTACAATCGGTGGGTACCGATGAAGCTCACGTCCTCTCTTGGGCCAACTTAAGGGAAAAGATGATCGTCGAATATTTCCCTCGCGAAGAAACCCGAAGGTTCGAACAAGAGCTAAGAACTTTGAAAGCGGTCGGAAACGATCTCAAGGCCTACAATCAACGATTTTTCGAACTAGCCTTGATGTGCCTAAACCTTGTGAACCCCGAATCTTTAAGGGTTGAACTTTACATGGATGGTCTTCCAAAGAGCATCAAACACGGGGTAATGTCATCCAAACCCACTAATCATCAAGAAGCTTTGAACATGACCCGCAATTTGATAGAAACGGTGGACGAAATCGTAGTGCCGGCACCTAAAGTCGAGGATAAGTGATAAGGCTAAAAAGGAACATATATTTCATAGCAATATCCCTTCTAAATAATAGGTTTTCATATGTAATTGTATTATATTTTCATTGTAATTGTTTAAATAAATAAGTTCGAAGACAAAAGGCGAAAACGAAGATTTGAAGACACAAACGTCCAAAAAGCTCAAATGTACAAGATACAATTCAAAAGGTTCAATTTATTGATGAGAAACGTCTAAAAATGACAAGAGTACAAGTTACAAAACGCAAAGTACAAGATATTAAATTATACGAAAGGACGTTCGAAAATCCGGAACCGGTACCCGAGCCAACTATCAACGCTCGACGCAACGGAGCTGAAAGTACAAGTAAACTATGCACAAGAATATAATATAATATTTAAATAATTCATATAAGAATAATAATAAATAATAAAAAGTTGTTAATTGAGCATAGTTAAGGGGTCATAAGTGAAAATTTCAATTCAATATTTGCCTATAAAAGGCAATTCATTTGATCGATTTATGTACACCTTTTCTTCTTTCTTTCTCTTTACATGTAATATATATATTTATAATTATAATTTTAATTTTAGTTTAAGTTTAATAATAATTTGGTTATTGTAAGGAATGTTTTACGGGTTTTAAAGTCGAAACTCTGTCCGTGTAACGCTACACGATTAATAATCACTGTAAGTTATGTTCTTCCCTTTTAAATTAATGTCTCGTAACTAAGTTATTATTATGCTTATTTAAGCCGAAGTAATCGTGATGTTTGACTAAATATTAAGACGGGGTTATTGGATTTTGTACCATAATTAAGGTTTGGGCAAAAGACCGACACTTGTGGAAATTGGACTATTGACTATTAATAGATGGGGGGTATTGTCTAATTGAGTGACAACTCATTGGAGTCTGTCGAACCTATCTTCAAATTAATTATCCTAATAATTAATAATGATTATGGTTGTCCTATTTAGTGACGTTCATATGGAATCTATTATAATCATTTAATTAATTATTCAGGTTGGGTAATTGATTATTCAAACTGATCAAGTGGGTAAATTAATATTCATATCTAATCAAAACAGAGGTAGATTACATACAGTGATAACTGGTGTAATTGTTGACAGAAGTGATAACTGCGTCACAGTTTAAATCCTTAATTAGTTGGAATATTTGACTTCGGGTATAAGGGTAATTTGACGAGGACACTCGCACTTTATATTTATGACCGATGGACTATTATGGATAAAAACCAGATAGGTATCAAATAAACCACGACAAAGGACAATTAACCCGAGTAACAATTAATTAAAATCAAAACGTTAAACATCATGATTACGGAAGTTTAAATAAGCATAATCCTTTTATTTCATATTCTATCGCAATTTTATTTATTGTTATTTTATTTATCGTCATTTATATATTTTACGCACTTTAATTATTGTCATTTATCTTTACGCTTAAAAATATAAAATCGACAAACCGGTCATTAAACGGTAAAAAACCCCCTTTTATAATAATATTACTACTTATATATATATATATATATATATATATATATATATATATATATATATATATATATTTATATAAATATAGTTTTATAAAAATATAGTACGTAATCACTAGCTCCCTGTGGAACGAACCGGACTTACTAAAAACTACACTACTCTACGATTAGGTACACTGCCTATAATGTTGTAGCAAGGTTTAGGTATATCCCATCCGTAAATTAATAAAACTTGTGTCATATTTTGTAGTATTTTGTATTAAAAATAATACTATTTCGTACCCTCACGCTACATCATCAAGTTTTTGGCGCCGCTGCCGGGGAGCGCTAAAACGCTATATTTTTAATTTATATCTGTAAAAATATAGTTATAAAAAAAGTAATTTCGGGGACACTTTTTGTGTTTTCACGGGGTATTTAAGTTTTTTTTTTTAGTTTTTGATTGATTAAAGATATATTAATTTAAATGTAATAATTTAATAAATATAATAATATAATAATATTGAAATAAAATATAATAATATAATAATATTTTAGAATCAAATTTGATACGTAAAAGTTTTAAAAGTTTTAAAAAGTCGTATTTATTAAATATTTCAGGGGTATATTATGTAACTTATAATTAATAATTTCTATAATGTCGCTTTCATGTGAATAGTAAATTAATTAATTTCTTTCCTTTACTATTTTGAATCGTAAAAGTTTTAAAAGTTTTAAAAAGTCGTATTTATTAAATATTTCAGGGGTATATTATGTAACTTGCAATTAATTAATTTCTTTTCATTTACTATTCATGAATAGTAAATGAGTTAAAAAAAGTTTTGAAAATAATAATAATAATAATAATAAAATTATTAATTCCTTTAAAAAAAAAATTGTGTAAAAAAAATCATTTTTTTAAAAGAAAAAAAATTCGTTTTAAAAAAATTGTAAAAAAAATCATTTTTTTTTAAAGAAAAAAAAGTTTTAAAAAAAATATATATAAAAAAAAAAATTTTAAAATCCTTAAAAAACGAAATATAAAAAAAAAATTAAATTTTTTTTTTATTACCTTTAGATTTTTAGACTCTAGTTACAATTTTTAGTATTAAGTTTAGTTTTGCCATAGTTATTTTTATTTCTAGAATTTTTAGGTTTGCCGTAAAATCCCTTAAGTGCTTATTCCTTAGACTAAGATTTATGTGCTTTAGAATTTTGCGACGCCGTTTTTCGCGCTACTTTCTTATTTTTATTTTTCGACGCCTATTTTTCGACCTTTTATTTTTCGACCTTTTTCGACGCGTTTTTTTTTCTTTCTTATTTCTCGCTATTCTAGTTTTAGGATAAGATTTTTATTCTACTTCTTATCTAAATTTCTTAAAATTACGAAAATTTATTTTAAGTGGTTAAATTGATAGACATCAAAATTTTCTGGTTCGTAGTAATAGTTGGATTTGTACGTGGACCGGGTTATTGGAGCCAAACAGTACTCAATTATATTGAGACCAAACGAATCCTGCCCCTCTGCTGCATCTTTCGGCTATTCGAAACGTGGGCAAAATCAGAAAAGTCTATTAATTGGATAACTTATATAATTTTTCTTTCCTTTTAAAAACTAATAGGATATTCAGTGAATGCACCGAGTAAAACGTTCACCACCTTTCATACGTTCACCACCTATAACTCGATCAAGACATCTAGCCAATATTGTCGCCGTTGATTTTTCTTTAGAATCATCATCTAGTTGACCAAGAACTCCAACTCAAATTTTCGATAATTCATCTTTTGAACCCGACCTCACAATTGAGAATCCGGAGAATATTCAGGGACAATTCCAAGATCCAGAACCACTAATCATTCCTCCTGAACCACAAACCATTAAATCAGAATCTTCTAGTGATTCGTATTCAACAAATTCAATTATGGAAAATCTGGAACCTCTAAGTATGGAAGACCGAATGAGAGCCACACGCACGGGCCAAGGTCACGCCATTATTAAGCCAGACATTAATGCGCCAGATTATGAAATCAAAGAACAAATCCTACATATGGTAACTAATCAGTGCCAATATAGTGGTGTGCCGAAGGAAGATCCAAACGAACATCTTCGTACGTTTAATAGGATCTGTACACTATTCAAAATCCGAGAAGTTGAGGATGAACAGATCTATCTCATGTTGTTTCCCTGGACTTTAAAGGGAGAAGCCAAAGATTGGTTAGAATCGTTACCTGAAGGGGCGATTGAGACATAGGATGTTTTAGTTGAGAAATTTCTTAAAAGATTCTTTCCGGCATCTAAAGCCGTAAGACTTCAAGGAGAAATTGTTACGTTCACACAAAAGTCAAATGAAACTCTATATGATGCGTGGACAAGATTTGGAAAGTTGTTGAGAGGATGTCCTCAACACGGTTTAGACACTTATCAAATAGTACAAATATTCTACCAAGGTGTCAACGTTGCTACACGAAAAGACATCGACATAACAGCTGGTGGTTCCATTATGAAGAAAACCGCAACTGAAGCTTACAAAATTATTGATAACACAGCCTCCCACTCTCATGAGTGGCATCAAGAAAAAGATATATATCATTCATCGAAATTGGCTAGAGCCGATTCTAGCCATAACTTTGATTCCGTTTCCGTAAAAATAGATGCTTTCGAAAGACGAATGGAAAAGATGAATAAAGATATTCACGCAATACGAATCAGTTGTGAGCAATGCGGTGGACCACACTTAATGAAAGACTGTCACATTAAACAAACGATAGAACAATGTGAGAATGTTGTCTACATGAACCAAAGGCTGGAAAATAGTTATCAGAATAATTATCAACCGCCAAGGCCAAACTTCAATCGAAATCAAAACATTCTTTACAATCCAAAAGGACCCGACAATAACTCGTATAACCAACAAGGTCCGAATAACCAACCAACTCAAAATAACACTTTCAATCAACAAAGACCTGGCTTGTATAAACCACCACAACAAACCGAAGAGAAGAAGTCAAATCTGGAAGAAGTGGTATTTAAGCTAGTTGAATCTCAAACACAATTTATTGAAACTCAAACTCAAACGAATGAGAGGTTTGATCAGTCATTTAGAACTCAACAAGCTTCTATTTTGAATCTAGAAAAACAAGTAGGTACTCTTGTTAGATTGATGAGTGAAAAGCTACCGAGTAATACTGAAGTAAATCCTCGGAATGAAAATGTTAATATGGTTTCAACAAATTCTGAAAAACCAGCATCAGAAGATGGGGAGGTTTTAGATGTAAGTAACAATGAAGAAGTTACACCACCACCACCACCCGAGTATGTAAAGCCAGTGGTGGCACCATACAGACCACCCATCCCGTTTCCAAGAAAAGGAGTTGAGTACGAGCAAGTAATAGGTAATAAAGTTTGTGATACCTCTGGAAAGAAGAAGAAGAAGAATAAGAAAGTGCAAGAAATAAAAACCGTATAAGTAAACCCGGTGAAGACAGTTCCACCAAAACCTCTACCTAGGATAGGTGATCCAGGTGAATTTATTGTTCCTTGTCTACTTAGTGATTGTGTCATGTATGATGCACTAGCAGATTTTGGTGCAAGTGTGAGTGCTATGCCTCTTTCATTATATAAGAGATTAGGTGTAGGTGAGTTAACTCCAACGGATATGAGTGTTCGACTCCTTGATCAAACCATTAAGCACCCAGTTGGAATTGCTGACAACCTACCCGTTCAAGTAGGTAATTTAACCTTTCTAGTCGAATTCATTGTCATTGACATAGAAGAGGACTCAAACGTTCCTCTAATTTTAGGTCGACAATTCTTAGCGTCCACCGGGGCGTTATTTGATGTAAGAAAGGGTAGAATGACACTTAGTAATGATGAGAAATCGATCACCTTTATGATTCGAGAGTCTAAATCTCCACCAACCAAAACCGTTGAACCAGCGGAAACGATTGGTAAGAACCATGTTGTTTTACCAACTCCAACGGTAGTGCTTAACAATAATAAAATGCCTAAGTGTGGGGAAAATGAAGTAACACCTAATGATGACCTGATAACAAAGAACCCCGTTGTTGATACGAAATTAAATGATCCCACTATTAATAGTTCAATGAAGAAACTTATTAAACGGATTCGCGATGCTAGAACCAAGGGGAACTCTAAGTTATGTAACCGGTTAGTATCCAATCTATCGCCTAAAGAAAAGGCGAAAGTAGTTGAAATTGTGGATATTACACAGGAATCCGACCAATGGCTTAAAAAAAAGTCATAGATATGCAAGTTGATTATGGTCCAAGAGAAATTGACGATGAAGTTATTCACAATTTCGACACCACAGCTACCTAAGTGTGGGGAGATTCAAGTGTTCTAAAAAGAAAATGCTCTCTAGAGTTAGTTGTTCTGTTCTCGTGTAGTTCCGAGAATGGAATCCGATTGGTCTTTTCCGCTAGCAGACACTAAAGAACTAGTTTTCTCCCCCCATTCTGATTTTTTTTATTTTATTTTGTAGGTTTTATATGAAATTAATATGCTTTTTAAATTTAAGTTTTGTGTGAATTTAAAAAAAAAATTTACTTTATTTCATTAAGTAAAAAAATGATTTCTAAAATTCGTCGTGAGTTGAAGATTAGGTAGTTGAACCGAAATTACTTTAACCGAGGGCGGGACGAGAAATTTTGTTATCATTATTTTTAATTTAATTGATTTAAAGTATGCCAAAAAAAATATTAGATTTTATAAATTTTTGAACGTGGGGTAATATACCCAACTTCAAAATTATGTATGTTTGTATTTTATGTTATATACAAAACAGGGTAAAACAACGCACTTTCAAAGACTGTCATTAAGTTCAGAAAAAGGTACTAATTTTGACAACAAGAAACAAAATATCAAATGTGAAATAACAACAATATGTTTGCAAACTCGGTTTTCTTAATCATTTTTCTACACTAATCACCCTCATGAATTTAAATTTTTACTGATTTCTTGCAAATGAGGGCATTGCAAGATCTCAAGTGTGGGGAAGGGTTATAAATTCTTTCGGGTTTACACTTGTTTTAATTGCCAAATTTTGTGAAAATTTGAAAAAATTTCAACTAAATGAATTCAAAATCATGTTTATACATATTTATGAACGATAAAACTAGGTGTTAATGCCGAAATTATTGTTACCTCGAGGACATAAATTGAGAAACAACCCAAAACGCTTGAATTCAATTAAAATGGGATAGAAGAGAATAAAAAGGCAAAGAAAAGAATAAATAAAAGCTAAGTGTGGGGAGAATGTACCAAGTTATTCAATTAAAAACTATCTATCACATTTTTGTATAAGAATTATTGCAGGTACTTTTGCTTTGGACGATACTAACCAGTTTTACCCGGTTTACTGTAATATATTTTAAAGAAAGATGGATCTACACGATGAATCAATTCCATCATTAAAAGGAAGTAAAGTCTTCCGAAAAAGACACGCGCTTCTTGATTTAGGTCAAGAAGTTGTCATCCAGACCAGCTGTAGGTTGACGAAAAATCTAGAAAAGTCATCTCTAAAATCAGCAGGAAATCCACGGACCTCAGCATCAAACAGGGTCGCCAAGTGGTCAGATTTATCCTAACCATGAGAAGGATTTATCTCGTACAATGGGGGGCACCGTGCAAATTAGCTTGATAAGACTAATGAATCAGATCCCCAGAAAGGATAATCACCTTAAAGATTAAAAATCAGCTTTTAAGACTTATATTACTCAATCCTTGAGATTGACCTTAAAGATTGAGAATTCAAACTCATGGAATTCGATGATATCTAAACTCGAGCTTGAACGAGAAAATATTTTGATCAAAATACAAACCGATTTGTTTTCTGAAAACCTATTTTCAATGCGTTCATTACCATTGAACGTAAAATCCTGAGAATTCATTGGAATTCATTAGGTCACCTGAACCAAATCGGGTGTCAACCGTAAGAACGGTGGTTGCATAGCATGGTCGGAGACAGGACCTTGTGCCAAACCGACAAATTATAAGGGTGAGCTTTACTATTGCTCCTACAAAGGATAGTAAAAGCTTTCCCTTCTAAATAATAGGTTTTCATATGTAATTGTATTATATTTTCATTGTAATTGTTTAAATAAATAAGTGCGAAGACAAAAGGCGAAAACGAAGATTTGAAGACACAAACGTCCAAAAAGCTCAAATGTACAAGATACAATTCAAAAGGTTCAATTTATTGATGAGAAACGTCTAAAAATGACAAGAGTACAAGTTACAAAACGCAAAGTACAAGATATTAAATTATACGAAAGGACGTTCGAAAATCCGGAACCGGTACCCGAGCCAACTATCAACGCTCGACGCAACGGAGCTGAAAGTACAAGTCAACTATGCACAAGAATATAATATAATATTTAAATAATTCATAATAAGAATAATAATAAATAATAAAAAGTTGTTAATTGAGCATAGTTAAGGGGTCATAAGTGAAAATTTCAATTCAATATTTGCCTATAAAAGGCAATTCATTTGATCGATTTATGTACACCTTTTCTTCTTTCTTTCTCTTTACATGTAATATATATATTTATAATTATAATTTTAATTTTAGTTTGAGTTTAATAATAATTGGGTTATTGTAAGGAATGTTTTACGGGTTTTAAAGTCGAAACTCTGTCCGTGTAACGCTACACGATTAATAATCACTGTAAGTTATGTTCTTCCTTTTTAAATTAATGTCTCGTAACTAAGTTATTATTATGCTTATTTAAGACGAAGTAATCGTGATGTTTGACTAAATATTAAGGCGGGGTTATTGGATTTTGTACCATAATTAAGGTTTGGGCAAAAGACCGATACTTGTGGAAATTGGACTATTGACTATTAATAGATGGGGGGTATTGTCTAATTGAGTGACAACTCATTGGAGTCTGTCGAACCTATCTTCAAATTAATTATCCTAATAATTAATAATGATTATGGTTGTCCTATTTAGTGACGTTCATATGGAATCTATTATAATCATTTAATTAATTATTCGGGTTGGGTAATTGATTATTCAAACTGATCAAGTGGGTAAATTAATATTCATATCTAATCAAAACAGGGGTAGATTACATACAGTGATAATGTAGTGACCCGAACTTTTCCATGTTTATATATATTAATTGAGATTGATATTTACATGATTAAATGTTTCCAACATGTTAAACAATCAAACTTGTTAAGACTTGATTAATTGAAATATGTTTCATATAGACAATTGACCACCCAAGTTGACCGGTGATTCACGAACGTTAAAACTTGTAAAAACTATATGATGACATATATATGGATATATATATAGTTAACATGATACTATGATAAGTAAACATATCATTAAGTATATTAACAATGAACTACATATGTAAAAACAAGACTACTAACTTAATGATTTTTAAACGAGACATATATGTAACGATTATCTTTGTAAAGACATTTAATGTATATATATCATATTAAGAGATATTCATACATGATAATATCATGATAATATAATAATTTAAAATCTCATTTGATATTATAAACATTGGGTTAACAACATTTAACAAGATCGTTAACCTAAAGGTTTCAAAACAACACTTACATGTAACGACTAACGATGACTTAACGACTCAGTTAAAATGTATATACATGTAGTGTTTTAATATGTATTTATACACTTTTTAAAGACTTCAATACACTTATCAAAATACTTCTACTTAACAAAAATGCTTACAATTACATCCTCGTTCAGTTTCATCAACAATTCTACTCGTATGCACCCGTATTCGTACTCGTACAATACACAGCTTTTAGATGTATATACTATTGGTATATACACTCCAATGATTAGCTCTTAGCAGCCCATGTGAGTCACCTAACACATGTGGGAACCATCATTTGGAAATTAGCATGAAATATCTCATAAAATTACAAAAATATGAGTAATCATTCATGACTTATTTACATGAAAACAAAATTACATATCCTTTATATCTAATCCATACACCAACGACCAAAAACACCTACAAACACTTTCATTCTTCAATTTTCTTCATCTAATTGATCTATCTCAAGTTCTATCTTCAAGTTCTAAGTGTTCTTCATAAATTCTACAAGTTCTAGTTACATAAAATCAAGAATACTTTCAAGTTTGCTAGCTCACTTCCAATCTTGTAAGGTGATCATCCAACCTCAAGAAATCTTTGTTTATTACAGTAGGTTATCATTCTAATACAAGGTAATAATCATATTCAAACTTTGGTTCAATTTCTATAACTATAACAATCTTATTTCAAGTGATGATCTTACTTGAACTTGTTTTCGTGTCATGATTCTGCTTCAAGAACTTCGAGCCATCCAAGGATCCGTTGAAGCTAGATCCATTTTTCTCTTTTCCAGTAGGTTTATCCAAGGAACTTAAGGTAGTAATGATGTTCATAACATCATTCGATTAATACATATAAAGTTATCTTATTCGAAGGTTTAAACTTGTAATCAGTAGAACATAGTTTAGTTAATTCTAAACTTGTTCGCAAACAAAAGTTAATCCTTCTAACTTGACTTTTAAAATCAACTAAACACATGTTCTATATCTATATGATATGCTAACTTAATGATTTAAAACCTGGAAACACGAAAAACACCGTAAAACCGGATTTACGCCGTCGTAGTAACACCGCGGGCTGTTTTGGGTTAGTTAATTAAAAACTATGATAAACTTTGATTTAAAAGTTGTTATTCTGAGAAAATGATTTTTATTATGAACACGAAACTATATCCAAAAATTATGGTTAAACTCAAAGTGGAAGTATGTTTTCTAAAATGGTCATCTAGACGTCGTTCTTTCGACTGAAATGACTACCTTTACAAAAACGACTTGTAACTTATTTTTCCGACTATACACTTATACTTTTTCTGTTTAGATTCATAAAATAGAGTTCAATATGAAACCATAGCAATTTGATTCACTCAAAACGGATTTAAAATGAAGAAGTTATGGGTAAAACAAGATTGGATAATTTTTCTCATTTTAGCTACGTGAAAATTGGTAACAAATCTATTCCAACCATAACTTAATCAACTTGTATTGTATATTATGTAATCTTGAGATACCATAGACACGTATACAATGTTTTGACCTATCATGTCGACACATCTATATATATTTCGGAACAACCATAGACACTCTATATGTGAATGTTGGAGTTAGCTATACAGGGTTGAGGTTGATTCCAAAATATATATAGTTTGAGTTGTGATCAATACTGAGATACGTATACACTGGGTCGTGGATTGATTCAAGATAATATTTATCGATTTATTTCTGTACATCTAACTGTGGACAACTAGTTGCATGTTACTAACGAGGACAACTGACTTAATAAACTTAAAACATCAAAATATATTAAAAGTGTTGTAAATATATTTTGAACATACTTTGATATATATGTATATATTGTTATAGGTTCGTGAATCAACCAGTAGCCAAGTCTTACTTCCCGACGAAGTAAAAATCTGTGAAATTGAGTTATAGTCCCACTTTTAAAATCTAATATTTTTGGGATGAGAATACATGCAGGTTTTATAAATGATTTACAAAATAGACACAAGTACGTGAAACTACATTCTATGGTTGAATTATCGAAATCGAATATGCCCCTTTTTATTAAGTCTGGTAATCTAAGAATTAGGGAACAGACACCCTAATTGACGCGAATCCTAAAGATAGATCTATTGGGCCTAACAAACCCCATCCAAAGTACCGGATGCTTTAGTACTTCGAAATTTATATCATATCCGAAGGGTGTCCCGGAATGATGGGGATATTCTTATATATGCATCTTGTTAATGTCGGTTACCAGGTGTTCACCATATGAATGATTTTTATCTCTATGTATGGGATGTGTATTGAAATATGAAATCTTGTGGTCTATTATTATGATTTGATATATATAGGTTAAACCTATAACTCACCAACATTTTTGTTGACGTTTTAAGCATGTTTATTCTCAGGTGATTATTAAGAGCTTCCGCTATCGCAATAAGGACGAGATTTGGAGTCCATGCTTGTATGATATTGTGTAAAAACTGCATTCAAGAAACTTATTTTGTTGTAACATATTTGTATTGTAAACCATTATGTAATGGTCGTATGTAAACAGGATATTTTAGATTATCATTATTTGATAATCTACGCAAAGCTTTTTAAAACCTTTATCTATGAAATAAAGGTTATGGTTTATTTTAAAAATGAATGCAGTCTTTGAAAAATGTCTCATATAGAGGTCAAAACCTCGCAACGAAATCAATTAATATGGAACGTTTTTAATCAATAAGAACGGGACATTTCAGTTGGTATCCGAGCGTTGGTCTTAGAGAACCAGAATTTTGTATTAGTGTGTCTTATCGAGTTTGTTAGGATGCATTAGTGAGTCTGGACTTCGACTGTGATTACTTGAAAAATGATTGCTTAACAAATTTTGTTGGAAACTATATATTTTTAACATGTGAATATTATGTGATATATTAATCTCTTAACGCGTTTGATATTATGTGATAGATGTCTACCTCTAGAACAAGTCCCATTGACTCACCTAATAATAATGAAGAGTCAAATGTAAATTGGAATGATTCGTGGACTGATTCACAAGTTCCCGAAGAGGAACCGGAAGAAGAGTCGGAACCGGAAGAAGAGTCGGAACCGGAAGAAGAATCGGAACCGGAAGAAGAATCGGAACCGGTGGGGGAAATAATAAAATGGTTAAGTAAAAGAAAATCCTCAACCAACCGACCAAGGTTAATTATGGTCAATGGTGTTTTCGCCAAGGAAGCAAAATATTGGGAGGATTACCAATTCTCCGATGAATCGGATTCCGACGAGAATTCCGATGATGTTATAGAAATTACCCCAACTGAATTTAAAAAGGCAAAAGAAAATAATAAGGGAAAGGGCATAAAAATAGAGAAATCTAATTCCAACCCCGATGAACTTTATATGTATCGTCAACCCCCCGAAGTCCTTAAGTTGTAACAATGACCCGGGAACCGCTAAACCACCAGGTTTTTCTAAACCAATGTGGAAAACGACGGCTCGTATTAGGGGAACATCATATATCCCTAGAAACTTGGCAAAACGAACCAAAACTAAAGAAGAAGAAACAAGCGAGTCAGAATAAGATAGTTGTATTAGTGTGGTGTAATATATGTAATATAGTGTGCTTATGCTTTATGATATATGTAAAAATTGCTTGTATTAATAAGTATTTTTTTTATGAATCTAACTCTTGTCTATTTTACAGTATAAAAACACAAAATGGATAGACAACCCAATATTTTAAGAGACCTACCCGGAGACATGATTGATGAAATCTTGTCTAGAGTCGGTCAGAATTCTTCGGCACAACTATTTAAGGCGAGATCAGTTTGTAAGACATTCGAAGAACGTTCCAAGAATGCCTTGGTTTATAAAAGGCTTTCGTTCGAAAGATGGGGGATATCACATTGGGAAATCCATAAGTTACGATGTGTTTACTTTGACGCATATATTGCGGGGAACCCAAATGCTATTTTACGCAATGGGTTAAGAAATTATTTTGACTCAATATATCCGAATATTGGACTTCGTGATTTAGAAAAAGCGGCTAACATGCAACATAAAGAAGCATGTTATGCTTACGGATTAGTAATGTTCGCTTCTCACCAAAGTGAGAACAAGAACATCGGGCTACAACTATTAAACAAAACGTTCCCACAAGTGACGGAGTCGGTAATTGGGGTAAGAAATGAGGTTTTTAGGTTATTACGAGACTGTTGGTCATTACGTAACCCTCGTCCCTTTGACGACGTTACAACACGCTATCTTATCAACGGCCATAACGGTTATGTTCCACAAGACCAAGGATGGGAAGTAGTCCTAGTAAAACCAGAATGCATGACTTGTTTCTGGACGTATGAATTACGTGTCTTTATTGCTTTTGCTGAACAACTTGTGTACTAGCTAGAATTATCTTCACAACTATCTTGTATCAAAGTTATTGTGTGCTATATTTCATGCTTTATGTAAAATAAGCGGTATTGTAAGTTTGTAAAATATTGTATAAAAGTTTGAACGCGAAATATTATTATAATCAGTTTTTCATATAGAATTGTAGTAGTTGAATTGTATATTAGCTACTAAGTATGAACTTAACGGGTAGGTACTACCCGAATTTAAACTTATAAAACGCTAATATGAAGAAAAAGCTTTTAAAAATGAGTTCATATTATGCTACGAAATACTATTAACTACTCTTAATATTCTGTATGATTAACTTGTTCCATTTGACTATTTTGAAGGAAATGGCACCGACTACTCGACACACCGTGAATTTGAATGAAGAGGAATTCCGTACTTTTCTAGCTTCAAACATAGCCGCAGTACAGGCTGCGCTACATACCAACAATAACCTTAGATCTAGCAGTACAGGAAATCGTGTAGGATGCACCTACAAAGAATTCACTGCCTGCAAACCTTTGGAATTTGATGGAACCGAAGGACCGATCGGATTGAAACGGTGGACCGAGAAGGTCGAATCGGTGTTTGCCATAAGTAAGTGTACTGAAGAGGACAAAGTGAAGTACGCTACGCATACCTTCACAGGTTCTGCGTTAACATGGTGGAATACCTATCTAGAGCAAGTGGGACAAGGCGATGCGTACGCACTACCGTGGTCAGCATTCAAGCACTTGATGAACGAGAAGTACCGTCCCAGAACCGAGGTCAATAAGCTCAAGACAGAACTTAGAGGGTTACGAACCCAAGGATTTAATATTACCACGTACGAAAGACGATTCACAGAATTGTGCCTATTGTGTCCAGGAGCGTTCGAAGATGAGGAAGAGAAGATCGACGCGTTTGTGAAAGGATTACCGGAAAGAATCCAAGAAGATATAAGTTCACACGAGCCCGCCTCCATACAACAGGCATGTAGAATGGCTCACAAACTAGTGAACCAGATTGAAGAAAGATTTAAAGAACAGACTGCTGAAGAGGCCAATGTGAAGCAAGTTAAAAGAAAGTGGGAGGAAAATGATGATAAGAATCACCAATACAACAACAACAGCAATTACAACATTAATCGCAACAATTATCCCAACAATCGCAACATCAATCGCAACTACAACAAACGGCCCAACAACAACAACAACAACAACAACAACAACAGCAACTACAACAATCATCCCAACAACAATAATAACCGCAACAACAACAACAATCAGAAGCAGCTATGCCAAAGGTGTGAAAAGTATCACTCGGGGTTCTGCACCAAATTTTGCAACAAGTGTAAAAGAAATGGTCATAGCGCGGCGAAGTGTGAGGTCTACGGACCAGGGGTTAATAGAACGAAAGGAACAAATGATGTCGGAACGAGTAATGGCGGAGCAAGTAGTGTCGGAGCAAGTTATGCCAATGTAGTTTGTTATAAATGTGGAAAACCGGGCCACATTATTAGAAATTGCCCGAACCAGGTGAAAGGACCCGTCCTAATCCACCTGGACGAAGTCATCAACATTTGGTCCCATTGCGATGATCGGCTCCAAGTAATGTCCTTATATTGAGCAAATGCACAGCGGAAGACTTAATTCGTACCTGAGAATAAACATGCTTTAAAGTGTCAACCAAAAGGTTGGTGAGTTCATAGGTTTATCATAACAATCATTTCAATATGTTAATAGACCACAAGATTTCATAATCATAAACATAATACACTCGCAAGTGTATGTAAAGCATTCTAAGTGGTTGAGCACTTGGTAACCATACTTAACATTTAATCAACATCGCATATTCCCTGTATTATGAAATCTCACTACACCGTACCAAGTGTAGTCACCAAAACGAAGTACTGTGCAACCGTTGAATACTGGTCGTCCAGTCCGGTTGGGGTTGTCAGGCCCGATAGATCTATCAACAGGATTCGCGTTTACAATACCCATGTAAATAGTAGTTACCAAGCTACAGGGAAATATGCCAGTGGTACAACTCAACGTAGAATATATTTTTAAGTACTTGTGTCTATTTTGTAAACATTTATAAAAGCAGCGCATGTATTCTCAGCCCAAAAATATATATTGCAAAAGCAATTAAAAGGGGAGCAAATGAAACTCACTTTTTCCTTGAAGGTATTTAATTCGACTTGGTCTCCGATAGATATCACGAACCTAACCATATATATAATATATCAACATATTTTCTTTTTAAGTAATCGTTACATATATATATATACTTTTAATACTTTTAATATTTTCTTAGTCCGTAGTTAGCAGTCCGATGTTAGTGGTCCACAATTAGTTGCTTAAATAAAATAAATAAAGACCCCATCATATTCGTATTGATCAGAATTAATCTCAACCCATGGTACCATGTTGTCAAATGACGTGTTGCGTACATAAAGTACCGTGTTGTCAAATGACGTGTTGCGTACAATCATGAGGTCTTATGATTAATCTTCTCGCGTTGTTTACGGGTGGTCCTGAAATATATAAAAATCAAATCATAAGTAATTACATATAAAATATCATATTAATTAGAAAAGATATGATTAATTTACTTTTTCTCCAAATATTTTCGTAGCTAAACTAGCTTCGGATACCCAATCTTGTTTTAGTCGTAGTTTCTTCATTACAACTCTGTTTTTGTTGATTCAACTTGCCACTTCCTTGGATCGAGTCAAATTTTAAGTATATGAACTGAAAATACCTTAGTTTGTATTCGAAATCATAGGTTATAGGTCAAACTTTGGTGAAACTTATGAAAGTGATCATTTTCCATCATAAAAACAACATTTAATGATCATTTTTCTAAAAATACTTACACTTTGAGTTAAACCATGAAATTTTTATGTGTTAATATATTCATAAGAAATATCATTTTTCCAGAATATGAACTTCCAATTCAAAGTTCAAAATGGTTTTTAATTATCCAACCCAAAACAGCCCCCGGTTGCACTCCGACGACGTAGATTCAGTTTTTAAGATGTTCTTTGTAAAACCAAATTATATCTTGTTAGGTTAGCATATCATTATGATATATTACAGGTCTTGAAGTGTTTTAAAAGTCAAGTTAGAAGGATCTATTTAGTTTGCGAACAAGTTTGAAATCATTCAAACTATGTTCTTGTTGTTAAAATTTTATACCACAAAATAAGATAGCTATATGAATATGAATTGAATAAGATTATGAACAAGGTTACTACCTCAAGTTACTTGGACAAAGTTACTGCAAAAGATAAAAAATAATCTTGGAATCAAAGAGTGGTGGAGTTAGATCAAAAGGTTGGAAGTAAACTTCTTCAAATGGGTGGTTATTTTGATATGTTTTTGAAAGAGTTTTCTTATGGTGTTTAAGGCTTGTAATTGAAGCTAAATGATGGGGAAAATGCTTGGAGATGATCAAGTATGAAGTTAGGAGTATTTTGAGAGAGAAATGAGGGTGTAGGTATGAGAAAATGGAGTGAAGAAATGGTGTTCATTTATAAAAACGTTTTTAGTTTATAAAGAAAGAAAAGGATTCCTAATTTTGTTTTCTTACTAATAATTCATACTACTTGACAAATCCTAGTTACCTCATATCTAGGGCAGTAATAATGTTGATTAGGATGTTGATTTGATGTGTATATACCAATAGTAAATATGTATAGAAGCTGGGTATGATACGAGTACATATACCCTAGATATACGTATAGAAATCTTGAGGAAACGGAACGAGAATTCAAATATAGCTATCTTTTGTGAATATACTTATATTGTTTTATGTATTTAAGTCCTTAAAAAGTGATTAAATACATTATATATACGATACATGTATAAGCATTATAGATTATAAGTATATATATCAAAGAATGTTACGTATAGTTATCGTTTTGAAAACTTAAGTTAGTAGTTTCAAAATATACTTATAACTCATTGTCATTAGTACACAATGAGATGTTAAACCATCCTTAGATCATGTTAAATATATATAAATACATATATATACACAAACGTATAATTATCGTATGTTATATAGTTCGTGATATCATCGTTCATATTGGACGGTCAAACGTTGTGTAAAACTCTTTTCAAAAACACAAGTCTCAACAATTTGGATTGCTTATCATGTTGGTATGGTTTAATTTATGTAAATATTAATCTCATAAGTATAATTTGGTCGGAAAATTCTGGGTCATTACAGTACCTACCCGTTAAAGAAATTTCGTCCCCGAAATTTGAAAGAGGTTGTTATGGATAACAATAAGAAGGTTTTCATGACAAATATAAGGTGATAATGGAGTTTTATCATCATTGAGTAATGTAGATAAAACGATTTGATTATGCGAAGAATATAAATGAGACTATCGTAAAAGAGTGAGATGAGTAAAATATATTCGTCTTAACCGATGACGTAGTTATGATTGATTTTCGGGATTTAAGGGATTTAAAAAGAATCTTACGTAATAAGATTTGGTTCTTTGGTGATTAAGGAAATCATGATCTTCTTTGATTATATGCAATAATCTGTTTCGATTGCTCTGTCGGATATTTCACTATAAATTCACCCCTTCGTTTCCTTATTTTCTACGACTCACACCTTCTATTCTTTCTCCCTTGATTCTTACTTTAAAGCATTCATCAATATGCTCCATCCTGTCCTGATTCTTGATATACTCCTAACTTTTATATCTGTCATTCTTCTTTTTCATCTACCACCAGAAGAATCTATTTACTTCTACTATACTCTTGTGTTTATAGTGTTTCTAATTCTCCCGTGTCTCTATATTGCTATATGTATCGATATACACGGTTTGTAATTTCGGGGTTATTATCGGAGTTTATATTCTTCATTATTTTTCGAAGCTTCATGCTTTCGTTTTCTCTTCCCGACTTCGAGTCAAGCTAGTAATGGTCCGGAATTCGTAGATATGAAATTCAGAATGAACATAGCTAATGCTCTAAGAAGAAAATGGTAATAGAACGATTTTAATTTGTTAAATTACCAGAATACCCTGGAGAAGACCGAGTCATCCAGAAAAATATTCCCTTGATATCTTTAGAGATTAGATAGAATGTAAGAGTCGTGTAAATGGCACATGATGACGGTACTGTGAATCATCATGCTTCATTAGAAACTCAGCATGACTTACTGTAATATAATGACGTTGATCAAGTGTCATTATATTATACTAATCCATGCTTCAGTTCCCAAAACTACTTCAAAACATTCATATTTTAAACTCGAAGGTTTCAGAATTTAGAAACTAACACAGTTTCTTTTATGTTGCAGATATTACGGAGAGATAAATGATCTCAGATAAGAATAGTTGTGAGAATATCGCCAGAAATATGGAGGATATTTATAATAGAACATACGAGAATATCTTAGAATTTCTAATATCAATGGATGATGAAGAAGATTTGTCTGTGAAGGTTTAGAATGAGAAATAAGATGTTTGCTAACGATTTCAGCAGGCACATAATCATTTGAATTCTTTGAAGGCAAACTTATTCTTTGTGATTTGTCCACGGCTTTCTTCATAGTTTCGCATAATCCGATTTTCGGTACTAAATTTTCTATATAGCGTTCCTAACACTCCTTTCTTTATCATCAAACTTTTGGCCATTAAGATCATCTACAACATGCTGTTTCGTCAGCATTTTCAAAGTTAACTGATCTGGGTCATCGGTTATCAAACCGAGGTAGTTTCAGGAGAATTGTGTTTTTAGAATGATTAATCGCTGATGGTAATATTGTGGAATATAAAAGGTTCCCCAGTAACAATAAAGAGTACGCATATATATCGCGGTTATAATAAAGTTGTTTCGGATGAAAAGTCGGAGTTGACTTGCTGGAGCTGTGACAAAATTAGCTACTTTGGAAAGGGATTGCAAAACGATGTTCGGTAATAACAATGTCAAAGGAACTAGAACAGATACGTGTCAAACATTTACTCAGTTTCCGAGAGTTTTTCAGGTGCATAACTATATGCATCAATCTTTTCTTCCGTAGATGAAGTGCGGTTGGTTTATCCTCTCGATTGAGGTGTTTTTAAGAATCATGATAGATTTGAATGCTGATTGTAATCGTCGAGATACAATGAGGTTTAAGATGAAATCAAGTGGCAATCTTGAAGAAATGTTTAGTTTCATATGTTATAATTAATATTTTAATTCATTTTAATTGTCCAATGTCATTAGTCCACAGTCGATAGTCCACAGTAACAGTCCAATAATTCATATATAGTTTAATATATAATATGCGAATTAATTAATACGTGTCGTGACCTATATACGTCTCAGACTCGATCACAACTCAAACTATATATATTATTGTAGAATCAACCTCAACCCTGCATAGAGAACTCGATCATTACTGCATATAGAGTGTCTATGGTGATTCCAAATAATATATATAGATGCGTCGATATGATATGTCAAAATATTGTATACGTGTCCCGATATTTAAAGTGCGTAAAATAATTACAGAAATTAAATGACGATAAATAAAAGTGCGATAATTAAATTGCGATAAATAAACTGCGATAAATAAAATGTAATCAGTTAGCTAGGAACAGTTAGCTGGAACAGTTAGCGTGGATTCTTAACAAAATTTTTCATAGTTAATTTGTTTGTTTCTAACAGATTTTATTTTGTCATATGTTTTCTTCATATGCCACTTGTTGGATTCTGGAAATTCAAAATCCAAATATGAAATTGAATGAAAATGGTTATTCTGCGGTGAACGGATACGTATATCGATGGTTGTAAGTAGGATAGTAAATGACTGTTGAATCAGCTTCGACGAATGTACAATGTAACTTATTAAGATGAAATCTAATTATTCCTCGGGTATTACCTGCCCGTTAAAAAAAAAATTTCACTATTAATATTTTGTACAAAAGAACTTTTAATTACAATCTTTATGAAAACATATATACATATATATTTTCTTTAGATGAAATCATGAATTTAATGAGTTAATATGATATTAATCTCATTTGCTTTTTGGTTTGAGCTAGAATAAGAAATCTCCAAAACTTTTTGAAACCACATATTCTTCGCAGAATATCAATGAAGTTATGGATCAATACTTCATCGCTCATTATTGTTGGTACTCCTTGGTATCTATGGTGCGTATGATGTTGATGTTGATGTTTGTGGGACAGATTATGATGTCGAGACGTGTGATGCGGATACTGTTTGTTAGTGGTGATGATGGTATTGTTGATGTTATTGATGGTGGTGCTGATTATGCTGCTGGTGCAGCTGCTGGTGTTTGCAACCTTCGCACCATGTTCTCCAAAGCCGTCACGCGAGCGTGAAGTTCGTTAACTTCTGCTAGTACACCGGGATGATTGGCGGTTGGAGCGAGCGAATGAACAAGATTTGTAATATGGGATAGTATATAATCGTGACGAGATACTCTAGAAATGAGAGAGAAAATGGTGTTTCGAATAGGTTCGCCGGTAAGTGCTTCAGGTTCATCGCCAAGAGGGCAATTTTGTGGATGGAATGGATCACTTTCTTCTTGTCTCCAGTGATTTAGTATATTACGAACCCATCCCCAATTCATCCAGAATAGATGATGGGAAATTGGTTGATCCATTCCGGTGATGCTGCTTTCGGAGCCCGAATGGAAATCCATATCGGCATAACTGTCGGAATCTGAAGAATTCGAACTAGATGCGGAATCCATCTTGTATAATGGGGAAAATGAATTTTTGGTATGGAATAGATTATAGGAGTTAGATTTGGTACTCTTCAATACATAATTTACATATGTATATATAATACCAAAATCCCGTAAATTACGGAGAATCTTTGAAAAGATATCAGTCAAAGTTCGCAATAATAGATATGCTAAGATAAGAATTCGTCTATACACTATCAATGCAGTAAATGCAGTAAAACGTGTCTAGACTTATGAATGATAAGCAGGTAATTTCCTAAGGATGATAAGCAGGTAATTTCCTAAGGATGATAAGCAGATGATTTCAAACTAGAAATGATAAGCAAAACTTTTGACATGTAGACACGGTCGAAGTCCAGACTCATTAATGCATCCTAACAACTACAAGTTAGACACACTAATGCAAGACCTGGTTCGCTACGACCACCGTTCTGATACCAACTGAAAGTTGGGGACGCATCCCACTCAGTGCCTTCTCAGCTAACCGCCTGTGACCACTGAGCGTACCTCAGACACTGATTTAACGGCCCGCCTCTCGGCAGTACAGCCAACCCTAATAGGGACCGCGAGGAGTAAGAGCCAATGCTTCGTCACAGGTAACACTGTGAGAACCCCCTCTACGATTAACCCGCTAATAAACGGCATTAAACCAGCTCTGATACCAACTAAAAGGACCTGTCCTAATCCACCTGGACGAAGTCATCAACATTTGGTCCCATTGCGATGATCGGCTCCAAGTAATGTCCTTATATTGAGCAAATGCACAGCGGAAAACTTAATTCGTACCTGAGAATAAACATGCTTTAAAGTGTCAACCAAAAGGTTGGTGAGTTCATAGGTTTATCATAACAATCATTTTAATATGTTAATAGACCACAAGATTTCATAATCATAAACATAATACACTCGCAAGTGTATGTAAAGCATTCTAAGTGGTTGAGCACTTGGTAACCATACTTAACATTTAATCAACGTCGCATATTCCCTGTATTATGAAATCTCACTACACCGTACCAAGTGTAGTCACCAAAACGAAGTACTGTGCAACCGTTGAATACTGGTCGTCCAGTCCGGTTGGGGTTGTCAGGCCCGATAGATCTATCAACAGGATTCGCGTTTACAATACCCATGTAAATAGTAGTTACCAAGCTACAAGGAAATATGCCAGTGGTACAACTCAACGTAGAATATATTTTTAAGTACTTGTGTCTATTTTGTAAACATTTATAAAAGCAGCGCATGTATTCTCAGCCCAAAAATATATATTGCAAAAGCAATTAAAAAGGGAGCAAATGAAACTCACTTTTTCCTTGAAGGTATTTAATTCGACTTGGTCTCCGATAGATATCACGAACCTAACCATATATATAATATATCAACATATTTTCTTTTTAAGTAATCGTTACATATATATATACTTTTAATACTTTTAATATTTTCTTAGTCCGTAGTTAGCAGTCCGATGTTAGTGGTCCACAATTAGTTGCTTAAATAAAATAAATAAAGACCCCATCATATTCGTATTGATCAGAATTAATCTCAACCCATGGTACCATGTTGTCAAATGACGTGTTGCGTACATAAAGTACCGTGTTGTCAAATGACGTGTTGCGTATAATCATGAGGTCTTATGATTAATCTTCTCGCGTTGTTTACGGGTGGTCCTGAAATATATAAAAATCAAATCATAAGTAATTATATATAAAATATCATATTAATTAGAAAAGATATGATTAATTTACTTTTTCTCCAAATATTTTCGTAGCTAAACTAGCTTCGGATACCCAATCTTGTTTTAGTCGTAGTTTCTTCATTACAACTCTGTTTTTGTTGATTCAACTTGCCACTTCCTTGGATCGAGTCAAATTTTAAGAATATGAACTGAAAATACCTTAGTTTGTATTCGAAATCATAGGTTATAGGTCAAACTTTGGTGAAACTTATGAAAGTGATCATTTTCCATCATAAAAACAACATTTAATGATCATTTTTCTAAAAATACTTACACTTTGAGTTAAACCATGAAATTTTTATGTGTTAATATATTCATAAGAAATATCATTTTTCCAGAATATGAACTTCCAATTCAAAGTTCAAAATGGTTTTTAATTATCCAACCCAAAACAGCCCCCGGTTGCACTCCGACGACGTAGATTCAGTTTTTAAGATGTTCTTTGTAAAACCAAATTATATCTTGTTAGGTTAGCATATCATTATGATATATTACAGGTCTTGAAGTGTTTTAAAAGTCAAGTTAGAAGGATCTATTTAGTTTGCGAACAAGTTTGAAATCATTCAAACTATGTTCTTGTTGTTAAAATTTTATACCACAAAATAAGATAGCTATATGAATATGAATTGAATAAGATTATGAACAAGGTTACTACCTCAAGTTACTTGGACAAAGTTACTGCAAAAGATAAAAAAATAATCTTGGAATCAAAGAGTGGTGGAGTTAGATCAAAAGGTTGGAAGTAAACTTCTTCAAATGGGTGGTTATTTTGATATGTTTTTGAAAGAGTTTTCTTAAGGTGTTTAAGGCTTGTAATTGAAGCTAAATGATGGGGAAAATGCTTAGAGATGATCAAGTATGAAGTTAGGAGTATTTTGAGAGAGAAATGAGGGTGTAGGTATGAGAAAATGGAGTGAAGAAATGGTGTTCATTTATAAAAACGTTTTTAGTTTATAAAGAAAGAAAAGGATTCCTAATTTTGTTTTCTTACTAATAATTCATACTACTTGACAAATCCTAGTTACCTCATATCTAGGGCAGTAATAATGTTGATTAGGATGTTGATTTGATGTGTATATACCAATAGTAAATATGTATAGAAGCTGGGTATGATACGAGTACATATACCCTAGATATACGTATAGAAATCTTGAGGAAACGGAACGAGAATTCAAATATATCTATCTTTTGTGAATATACTTATATTGTTTTATGTATTTAAGTCCTTAAAAAGTGATTAAATACATTATATATACGATACATGTATAAGCATTATATATTATAAGTATATATATCAAAGAATGTTACGTATAGTTATCGTTTTGAAAACTTAAGTTAGTAGTTTCAAAATATACTTATAACTCATTGTCATTAGTACACAATGAGATGTTAAACCATCCTTAGATCATGTTAAATATATATAAATACATATATATACACAAACGTATAATTATCATATGTTATATAGTTCGTGATATCATCGGTCATATTGGACGGTCAAACGTTGTGTAAAACTCTTTTCAAAAACACAAGTCTCAACAATTTGGATTGCTTATCATGTTGGTATGGTTTAATTTATGTAAATATTAATCTCATAAGTATAATTTGGTCGGAAAATTCCGGGTCATTACACCAGGAGAACACGAATGGACAAGGCCGCGGAAGAGTTTTCAATATTAATGCGGCAGAGGCACAGGAAGACCCGGAGCTTGTTACGGGTACGTTTCTTATTGACAATAAATCTGCTTACATTTTATTTGATTCGGGTGCGGATAGAAGCTATATGAGTAGAGATTTTTGTGCTAAATTAAGTTGTCCATTGACGCCTTTGGATAGTAAATTTTTACTCGAATTAGCAAATGGTAAATTAATTTCAGCAGATAATATATGTCGGAATTGAGAAATTAAACTGGTTAGCGAAACATTTAAGATTGATTTGATACCAGTAGAGTTAGGGAGTTTTGATGTGATAATCGGTATGGACTGGTTGAAAGAAGTGAAAGCAGAGATCGTTTGTTACAAAAATGCAATTCGCATTATACGAGAAAAAGGAAAACCCTTAATGGTGTACGGAGAAAAGGGCAACACGAAGCTACATCTTATTAGTAATTTGAAGGCACAAAAACTAATAAGAAAAGGTTGCTATGCTGTTCTAGCACACGTCGAGAAAGTACAAACTGAAGAAAAGAGCATCAATGATGTTCCCATTGCAAAAGAATTTCCCGATGTATTTCCGAAAGATTTATCGGGATTACCCCCACATCGATCCGTTGAATTTCAAATAGATCTTGTACCAGGAGCTGCACCAATAGCTCGTGCTCCTTACAGAATCGCACCCAGCGAGATGAAAGAACTGCAAAGCCAATTACAAGAACTTTTAGAGCGTGGTTTCATTCGACCAAGCACATCACCGTGGGGAGCTCCTGTTTAGTTTGTCAAGAAGAAAGATGGTACATTCAGGTTGTGTATCGACTACCGAGAGTTGAACAAACTTACCATCAAGAACCGCTACCCACTACCGAGAATCGAGTACTTATTTGATCAACTACAAGGCTCGTCTGTTTATTCAAAGATTGACTTACGTTTCGGGTATCATCAAATGCGGGTGAAAGAAGATGATATTCCAAAGACTGCTTCTAGAACACGTTACGGTCATTACGAGTTTATGGTCATGCCGTTTGGTTTAACTAATGCACCAGCTATGTTCATGGACCTTATGAACCGAGTGTGTGGACCATACCTTGACAAGTTTGTCATTGTTTTCATTGATGACTTACTTATTTACTCAAAGAATGACCAAGAACACGGTGAACATTTGAGAAAGGTGTTAGAAGTATTGAGGAAGGAAGAATTGTACGCTAAGTTTTCAAAGTGTGCATTTTGGTTGGAAGAAGTTCAATTTCTCGGTCACATAGTGAACAAAGAAGGTATTAAGGTGGATCCGGCAAAGATAGAAACTGTTGAAAAGTGGGAAACCCCAAAAACTCCGAAACACATACGCCAGTTTTTAGAACTAGCTGGTTACTACATAAGGTTCATCCAAGACTTTTCCAGAATAGCAAAACCCTTGACTGCATTAACGCATAAAGGGAAGAAATTTGAATGGAATGATGAACAAGAGAAAGCGTTTCAGTTATTGAAGAAAAAGCTAACTACGGCACCTATATTGTCATTGCCTGAAGGGAATGATGATTTTGTGATTTATTGTGACGCATCAAAGCAAGGTCTCGGTTGTGTATTAATGCAACGAACGAAGGTGATTGCTTATGCGTCTAGACAATTGAAGATTCACGAACAAAATTTTACGACGCATGATTTGGAATTAGGCGCGGTTGTTTTTGCATTAAAGACTTGGAGGCACTACTTATATGGGGTCAAAAGTATTATATATACCGACCACAAAAGTCTTCAACACATATTTAATCAGAAACAACTGAATATGAGGCAGCGTAGGTGGATTGAATTGTTGAATGATTACGACTTTGAGATTCGTTACCACCCGGGGAAGGCAAATGTGGTAGCCGACGCCTTGAGCAGAAAGGACAGAGAACCCATTCGAGTAAAATCTATGAATATAATGATTCATAATAACCTTACTACTCAAATAAAGGAGGCGCAACAAGGAGTTTTAAAAGAGGGAAATTTAAAGGATGAAATACCCAAAGGATCGGAGAAGCATCTTAATATTCGGGAAGACGGAACTCGGTATAGGGCTGAAAGGATTTGGGTACCAAAATTTGGAGATATGAGAGAAATGGTACTTAGAGAAGCTCATAAAACCAGATACTCAATACATCCTGGAACGGGGAAGATGTACAAGGATCTCAAGAAACATTTTTGGTGGCCGGGTATGAAAGCCGATGTTGCTAAATACGTAGGAGAATGTTTGACGTGTTCTAAGGTCAAAGCTGAGCATCAGAAACCATCAGGTCTACTTCAACAACCCGAAATCCCGGAATGGAAATGGGAAAATATTACCATGGATTTCATCACTAAATTGCCAAGGACTGCAAGTGGTTTTGAAACTATTTAGGTAATAGTTGATCGTCTCACCAAATCAGCACACTTCCTGCCAATAAGAGAAGATGACAAGATGGAGACGTTAGCACGACTGTATTTGAAGGAAGTCATCTCCAGACATGGAATACCAATCTCTATTATCTCTGATAGGGATGGCAGATTTATTTCAAGATTCTGACAGACATTACAGCAAGCATTAGGAACTCATCTAGACATGAGTACTGCCTATCATCCACAAATTGATGGGCAGAGTGAAAGGACGATACAAATGCTTGAAGACATGCTACGAGCATGTGTTATTGATTTCGGAAACAGTTGGGATCGACATCTACCGTTAGCAGAATTTTCCTACAATAACAGCTACCATTCAAGCATTGAGATGGCGCCGTTTGAAGCACTTTATGGTAGAAAGTGCAGGTCTCCGATTTGTTGGAGTGAAGTGGGGGATAGATAGATTACGGGTCCGGAGATTATACAAGAAACTACCGAGAAGATCATCCAAATTCAACAACGGTTGAAAACCGTCCAAAGTCGACAAAAGAGCTACGCTGACATTAAAAGAAAAGATATAGAATTTGAAATTGGAGAGATGGTCATGCTTAAAGTTGCACCTTGGAAAGGTGTTGTTCGATTTGGTAAACGAGGGAAATTAAATCCAAGGTATATTGGACCATTCAAGATTATTGATCGTATCGGACCAGTAGCTTACCGACTTGAGTTACCTCAACAACTCGCGGCTATACATAACACTTTCCACGTCTCAAATTTGAAGAAATGTTTTGCTAAAGAAGATCTCACTATTCCGTTAGATGAAATCCAAATCAACGAAAAACTCCAATTCATCGAAGAACCCGTCGAAATAATGGATCGTGAGGTTAAAAGACTTAAGCAAAACAAGATACCAATTGTTAAGGTTCGATGGAATGCTCGTAGAGGACCCGAGTTCACCTGGGAGCGTGAAGATTAGATGAAGAAGAAATACCCGCATCTATTTCTAGAAGAATCGTCAACACCTTCAACAGCTTAAAATTTTGGGACGAAATTTATTTAACGGGTAGGTACTGTAGTGACCCGAACTTTTCCATGTTTATATATATTAATTGAGATTGATATTTACATGATTAAATGTTTCCAACATGTTAAGCAATCAAACTTGTTAAGACTTGATTAATTGAAATATGTTTCATATAGACAATTGACCACCCAAGTTGACCGGTGATTCACGGACGTTAAAACTTGTAAAAACTATATGATGACATATATATGGATATATATATAGTTAACATGATACTATGATAAGTAAACATATCATTAAGTATATTAACAATGAACTACATATGTAAAAACAAGACTACTAACTTAATGATTTTTAAACGAGACATATATGTAACGATTATCGTTGTAAAGACATTTAATGTATATATATCATATTAAGAGATATTCATACATGATAATATCATGATAATATAATAATTTAAAATCTCATTTGATATTATAAACATTGGGTTAACAACATTTAACAAGATCGTTAACCTAAAGGTTTCAAAACAACACTTACATGTAACGACTAACGATGACTTAACGACTCAGTTAAAATGTATATACATGTAGTGTTTTAATATGTATTTATACACTTTTTAAAGACTTCAATACACTTATCAAAATACTTCTACTTAACAAAAATGCTTACAATTACATCCTCGTTCAGTTTCATCAACAATTCTACTCGTATGCACTCGTATTCGTACTCGTCAAATACACAGCTTTTAGATGATATACTATTGGTATATACACTCCAATGATCAGCTCTTAGCAGCCCATGTGAGTCACCTAACACATGTGGGAACCATCATTTGGCAATTAGCATGAAATATCTCATAAAATTACAAAAATATGAGTAATCATTCATGACTTATTTACATGAAAACAAAATTACATATCCTTTATATCTAATCCATACACCAACGACCAAAAACACCTACAAACACTTTCATTCTTCAATTTTCTTCATCTAATTGATCTCTCTCAAGTTCTATCTTCAAGTTCTAAGTGTTCTTCATAAATTCTACAAGTTCTAGTTACTTAAAATCAAGAATATTTTCAAGTTTGCTAGCTCACTTCCAATCTTGTAAGGTGATCATCCAACCTCAAGAAATCTTTGTTTCTTACAGTATGTTATCATTCTAATACAAGGTAATAATCATATTCAAACTTTGGTTCAATTTCTATAACTATAACAATCTTATTTCAAGTGATGATCTTACTTGAACTTGTTTTCGTGTCATGATTCTGCTTCAAGAACTTCGAGCCATCCAAGGATCCATTAAAGCTAGATCCATTTTCTCTTTTCCAGTAGGCTTATCCAAGGAACTTAAGGTAGTAATGATGTTCATAACATCATTCGATTCATACATATAAAGCTATCTTATTCGAAGGTTTAAACTTGTAATCACTAGAACATAGTTTAGTTAATTCTAAACTTGTTCGCAAACAAAAGTTAATCCTTATAACTTGACTTTTAAAATCAACTAAACACATGTTCTATATCTATATGATATGCTAACTTAATGATTTAAAACCTGGAAACACGAAAAACACCGTAAAACCGGATTTACGCCGTCGTAGTAACACCGCGGGCTGTTTTGGGTTAGTTAATTAAAAACTATGATAAACTTTGATTTAAAAGTTATTATTCTGAGAAAATGATTTTTATTATGAACATGAAACTATATCCAAAAATTATGGTTAAACTCAAAGTGGAAGTATGTTTTCTAAAATGGTCATCTAGACGTCGTTCTTTCGACTGAAATGACTACCTTTACAAAAATGACTTGTAACTTATTTTTCCGACTATAAACCTATACTTTTTCTGTTTAGATTCATAAAATAGAGTTCAATATCAAACCATAGCAATTTGATTCACTCAAAACGGATTTAAAATGAAGAAGTTATGGGTAAAACAAGATTGGATAATTTTTCTCATTTTAGCTACGTGAAAATTGGTAACAAATCTATTCCAACCATAACTTAATCAACTTGTATTGTATATTATGTAATCTTGAGATACCATAGACACGTATACAATGTTTCGACCTATCATGTCGACACATCTATATATATTTCGGAACAACCATAGACACTCTATATGTGAATGTTGGAGTTAGCTATACAGGGTTGAGGTTGATTCCAAAATATATATAGTTTGAGTTGTGATCAATACTGAGATACGTATACACTGGGTCATGGATTGATTCAAGATAATATTTATCGATTTATTTCTGTACATCTAACTGTGGACAACTAGTTGTAGGTTACTAACGAGGACAGCTGACTTAATAAACTTAAAACATCAAAATATATTAAAAGTGTTGTAAATATATTTTGAACATACTTTGATATATATGTATATATTGTTATAGGTTCGTGAATCAACCAGTGGCCAAGTCTTACTTCCCGACGAAGTAAAAATCTGTGAAAGTGAGTTATAGTCCCACTTTTAAAATCTAATATTTTTGGGATGAGAATACATGCAGGTTTTATAAATGATTTACAAAATAGACACAAGTACGTGAAACTACATTCTATGGTTGAATTATCGAAATCGAATATGCCCCTTTTTATTAAGTCTGGTAATCTAAGAATTAGGGAACAGACACCCTAATTGACGCGAATCCTAAAGATAGATCTATTGGGCCTAACAAACCCCATCCAAAGTACCGAATGCTTTAGTACTTCGAAATTTATATCATATCCGAAGGGTGTCCCGGAATGATGGGGATATTCTTATATATGCATCTTGTTAATGTCGGTTACCAGGTGTCCACCATATGAATGATTTTTATCTCTATGTATGGGATGTGTATTGAAATATGAAATCTTGTGGTCTATTATTATGATTTGATATATATAGGTTAAACCTATAACTCACCAACATTTTTGTTGACGTTTTAAGCATGTTTATTCTCAGGTGATTATTAAGAGCTTCCGCTGTCGCATACTTAAATAAGGACGAGATTTGGAGTCCATGCTTGTATGATATTGTGTAAAAACTGCATTCACGAAACTTATTTTGTTGTAACATATTTGTATTGTAAACCATTATGTAATGGTCGTGTGTAAACAGGATATTTTAGATTATCATTATTTGATAATCTACGCAAAGCTTTTTAAAACCTTTATCTATGAAATAAAGGTTATGGTTTGTTTTAAAAATGAATGCAGTCTTTGAAAAACGTCTCATATAGAGGTCAAAACCTCGCAACGAAATCAATTAATATGGAACGTTTTTAATCAATAAGAACGGGACATTTCAGATAACTGGTGTAATTGTTGACAGAAGTGATAACTGCGTCACAGTTTAAATCCTTAATTAGTTGGAATATTTGACTTCGGGTATAAGGGTAATTTGACGAGGACACTCGCACTTTATATTTATGACCGATGGACTATTATAGATAAAAACCAGATAGGTATCAAATAAACCATGACAAAGGACAATTAACCCGAGTAACAATTAATTAAAATCAAAACGTTAAACATCATGATTACGGAAGTTTAAATAAGCATAATCCTTTTATTTCATATTCTATCGCAATTTTATTTATTGTTATTTTATTTATCGTCATTTATATATTTTATGCACTTTAATTATTGTCATTTATCTTTACTCTTAAAAATATAAAATCGACAAACCGGTCATTAAACGGTAAAAAACCCCCTTTTATAATAACATTACTACTTATATATATATATATATATATATATATATATATATATATATATATATATATATATATATATATTTATATTTATATAAATATAGTTTTATAAAAATATAGTACGTAATCACTAGCTCCCTGTGGAACGAACCGGACTTACTAAAAACTACACTACTCTACGATTAGGTACACTGCCTATAATGTTGTAGCAAGGTTTAGGTATATCCCATCCGTAAATTAATAAAACTTGTGTCATATTTTGTAGTATTTTGTATTAAAAATAATACTATTTCGTACCCTCACGCTACATCATCAATAAGTCGGGTAGCAACAAAAGAAAATGGGAAGCCCCCCAATCAAGCAACAACAACTTTGCCAGGAAGCCTTTCACCTCCGACGGCAAGAAGGGTTATGCCGGAAACCTACCTCTTTGCAACAAATGCAACAAGCACCACTTTGGTGAATGTGGCAAGCTAATTTGCCATCGGTTCCATGTAAGACCCGAATATTTTATTGTACATTGTGTGTATAAGTTATTCAAGTTGTGGGGTTTAGGTTGTATTTAATTAAAAGGCAAAAGAAGCTGAACTGGGCATTTGGCGCGCCGCGCCATTACGGGCTGACAGCTCACTTTGTTTTTAATCAAGATATTTTGAGGGCATTTTGGTAAAACCACTTAAGGTCCGACTTTAAGGCTTGGATCAGTTGTTTGGAGTGCCATTTACTCCATATTCACCCACCTTATCATCTTCCAATCAATTCTAGAGAGAGTTAGATTCTAGAGTGAGAGAGCTCAAATTAAGGAAGAAGAAGCTCGAATCGGGTCAAAGTGCAAGCACTAAAGTTGTTCATCTCCTCATTTGCTACGTTTTGATAGTTGTGGTAAGCCCTAAACCTAACTTCCTTGTTTTAATTGTTAAAGAGTTAGGGTTTGTGTGAGTGATGAACAATAAGACCTATTTGTTAGTGAATTGGGGGTTTTTGGGTGAATTGGGGGGTTTTTGGGTGAATTTGGGTCTTGTAGACTCAAAGTTGACTAACTAGGGTTTTCTAAGTACTAATCTATGTTATGAGCATAAATGGGTTAGTTAAATCACTAGCATACTTAAATATATGTAAAGGGGTGTTAAGTGGGTTAGTGGATGACCCGAAATGGGAGTATTGACTTTAAATTGTCAAATGGGTCAAAATGGTCCTAAGTGGGTTAATGTATGTATTTGATGCATAAACCTTGTATTGGAAAGCGTCTTAGGACTTAACTTGGCTAATGATTAGGGTTTTGGGGAGGTTAACCCAAATATTAGGGTTAGGGTTGCAAATGGGTCAAAATTGCACCATGGGTCAAGATAACCCTAGAACGGAGTTTTAGTGGGTTAACCAACTTGAGTTTGAGATTGGTATTATGTATTATGTAATAGGTGCATTACATTGAAGTTGAAAGCTCGGTTATATCTCACCAAGGCGTTGAGGTGAGTGGAATAATTATTATATGTATGTATATAGTTTATTTACTTGTGGGGTATGGGTTGAAGACTGATGTTAACGATACCATACCCTAGAGTATATTGCGTTGTTGATGAGGGTTTAAAGTTCGTTGTTGACGATACCTCACGTATGGAATTAAAGTTCGATGTTGATGATGCCATACGATTATTGTAGTGACGTTGATGAGGGTTTAAAGTTCGTTGTTGACGATACCTCATATGTGGGTTTAAAGTTCGGTGTTGACGATACCACATTAATGTAGGTGAATGGGATTTAAGTTCGATGTTGACGATACCATTCGTTGGGCTAGCCTTGAGATCTTGAGTACTATGGATGTTGTGAACATCATCGTTATATTTATGTTGTAGCATAGTGTATTGTTGTGTTATATGCTTTTGTTATACTAGCTTTGTGATCGTGGTTCTTAGCGTTATACATGTGAAAGGTATGCTAAATATGTAGCTAGTATGTATGCGGATTTGGTGTAAGTGTTTGCAAGTAAGTAAGTTATATATGTATATGTATAATTATTACATTCACTAAGCTTTGCTTACTGATGTTATGCGAGGTGTATATGAAATAGCTTTATTTTTACTAGGAAATACTATTAAATACGATACAATTTAACACAAGATATTTATTTATTTATAGAATGGATATACCTAAACCTTTCTACAACACTTATAGGAAGTGTACCTAATCGTACAGTAGTGTAGTTTTTAGTAAGTCCGGTTCGTTCCACAGGGAAATCTTTAAACAAAGCTTAACGCTATATTAGTTTTAATTTATAAAAATAAATATATATATATAAGTAATATTATTATTATAAAGGGAGGTTTTTACCGTTTAATGACCGGTTTGTCAATTTTTAAAACTTTAGTCGCAGTTAAAACCTAATGTAAAATATTAAATAAATAAAAGACTTAATTTAAAGCGTAAAGTAAATAATGATAATGAAATTGCAATAAATAAAAGTGCGATAATATAAACTTGCGATAATTAAAAAGTGCGATAATTAAAAGTGCAATTAAATACAATGACAATAAATAAAAGTGCGATAATTAAAAGTGCAATTAAATATGAAAATAAAGGAATTATGCTTATTTAAACTTCCGTAATCATGATGTTTGACGTGTTGATTTTAGTTTTATGCCCATGGGTTAATTGTCCTTTGTCCTGGATTATATAATATGTCCGTCTGGTTTTTGTCCATAACAGTCCATCAGTCATAAATATAAAGTGCGAGTGTCCTCGTCAAGTTATCCTTATACCCAAAGTCAAATATTCCAACTAATTGGGGACTTAAACTGTAACAAGATTTTAATACTTTGTTTAATAATTACACCAGGTTATCGACTGCGTGTAACCCAAGGTTTTAATACTTTGTTATCGATTATGCCAAGTGTCTTTGTACATAATTTCACCCTTATTTTAATAATTCCATAGACTATTAATCCATTTCCGTGTCCGGTTAAATGAACGATTATTCGTACATATAAATATCCCGCCCATCGTGTCCGATCGAGTGTATATGGTTATTTATAGGGACGTTCAATTGTAAATCTTTATATTAAAATTAACAAACTATCATTTAGTTAAACAAATATAAAGCCCATTAATAGCCCATAGTCTAATTTTCACAAGTGTCGTTCTTTTATCCAAACCTCAATTATGGTACAAAGCCCAATTACCCAAATTTAATATTTAGTCAAACATCACGATTACTTCGGCATTAAATAAGCATAATAATAACTTAGCTACGAGACATTAAATTAAAAAGGTTGAACATAACTTACAATGATTAAAAATAGCATAGCGTTACACGGACAGAATTTCGACTTACACCCTTACAACATTCGCTAACATACCCTTATTATTAGAATTAGAATTAAAATTAAAATTATATATATATATATATATATATATATATATATATATATATATATATATATATATATATATATATATATATATATATATATATATACGTAAGAGATAGATTAGAAAAAGCTGTTTCAAAATCGGCCGAATGCTCGGCCTTTTATAGGCCCACTTAATACTGTTTGACCTCCGCGAGTGCGGAGGTTTTTGTCTTCAAAGCTCCGCGAGTGCGGAGCCCCTGATTCCAGCTAACATAAGTTTGGCTCCTAGCTTGCCGACGGATTTTATTATATAAATATAATATAAATATATAATTTATATAATTAATTATATATTATATTATATTTATATACATAATTAATTTGTAACTTTCGGTCCGTTGCGTCGTACGTTGAAAGCTGGTTCATGTCTCGGTTTCGGATTTTCGAACGTCCTTTTGTATGATTTAATATCTCGTACTTTGCGTTTTGCGGCTTGTACTCTTGTCATTTTTAGGCGTTCATCATCAATAATTTGAACCTCTTTGCTTGTACTTTGTACTTTTTAGCTTTTTGGTCGTTTGCGTCTTCAATTTGTCGAATCTGCCTTTTGTCTTCACCTTTTAATATTTAAACGAATATTCCTTGTAAATAGGACAACTGCAACTAAAAGGTTGTCTTTCTTGAGGGATAATGCTATGAAATATATGTTCGTTTTTAGCATTATCAAATATTCCCACACTTGAGCATTGCTTGTCCTCAAGCAATATAGTCTTGAAATATACTAGAATCACTTCTTTATTCTTCACACTTTGTACATTAGTGATTTCTATACGGCGGTATGAACAATGGTAGTAACGTTATGGTTTACAGTCCCACATGACTATAAAAGTTTAGATCCTTTAAGGAAATTGGATCTTTATGAAAACATTTGATCTTTTGAAAATTAAATCTAGCTTTTACCCTAGATAAGTTTTTCGGGATAACCCTTCACCGTTGTTTGCAAATTGTTTTTGTGGGTTTGGTGGGTTTCAGATTTGAAAATTTTAGTTCAAAACTTGCGGTTTTGTGTCACCCACTTGCTAACCTTGTATTAGGAAAGCAACACGTCCAGTATACTTGCTCCGTTTATTACCTTTCGATAAACTACCGTCCGGTTGTAAAGGAAAGCGTTGAACAAGCAACTGTTAAGGCAATGTCCCCTGACATGCTTTTAATTATGGTCTATAACGTATCGGATGCAATTACTATCCTTTGTAGGAGCAATAGTAAAGCTCACCCTTATAATTTTCCTGTCTGGCACAAGGTCCTGTCTTTGACCATGCTATGCAACCACCGTTCTTATGGTTGACACCCGATTTGGTTCAGGTGGCCTAATGAATTCCAGGTGAATTCCTAGGATTTTACGTTCAATGGTAATGAACGCATTGAAAATGGGTTTTCAGAAAACAAATCGGTTTGTAATTTTGATCAAAATATTTTCTCGTTCAAGCTCGAGTTTAGATATCATCAAATTCCATGAGTTTGTAATTCTCAATCTTTAAGGTCAATCTCTAGGATTGAGTAATATCAGTCTTAAAAGCTGATTTTTGATCTTTAAGGAGATTATCCTTTCTGGGGATCTGATTCATTAGTCTTATCCAGCTAATTTGAACGGCGTCCTCCCCATTTTACAAGACAGATCCTCTCATGGTTAGGATAAGTCTGACCACTTGGCGACCCTGTTTTATGCTGAGGTCCGTGGATTTCTGCTGATTTTAGAGATGACTTTTCTAGATTTTTCGTCAACCTACAGCTGGTCTGGACGACAACTTCCTGACCTAAATCAAGAAGCGCGTTTCTTTTTCGGAAGACTTTACTTCCTTTAAATGATGGAATTGATTCATCGTGTAGATCCATCTTTCTTACAGTAAATCGGGTAAAACTGTTTAGTTTAGTCCAAAGCAAAAGTATCTTCAATTATTTGTTAAAGAAATATGTGACATATGTTTAAAATAACTTGGTAAATTTTCTCACACTTGGCTTTTATTTTCTTTTATTTGCCTTTTTATTGTCCTCTATTCCATTTTAAATGAATTCTAACATTTTGGTTTGTTTATCAATTTATGTCCTTTCCGAGGTAACAATAATTTCGGTGTTAACACCTAGTTTTATCGTTCATAAATATGTATAAACATGATTTTGAGTTCATTTAATTGAAAATTTTGAAAATTTTTACTAAAATTGGGTAGTCAGTCTATAAGACTAGGGCTGTTCTTTATTATCAGAGAGCACTAGATTCTAATACAACTACTACGTTACTAGTATTTTTAATGATAACCAAGTGTTTAAGTTAAAAATTTTAAAAATCCGAAAGAATTTAACCCCTTCCCACACTTAAGATCTTGTAATGCCCTCATTTGCAAGAAATCAGTAACAATTTAAATTATTGAGGGTGATTAGCGTAGAAAACTGATTAAATTTTACCAAAGTTTCCAAACATATTGGCGTTTGTTTGCTGAATGATAAATGATGCATATCATTTGTTCATTCCGTCTGTTGGTACATCACATTTGTTTTTCATTTTTTTAATAATAACTTATAACTTTATAAAACATAAAATTAATTTAAAAATTAAAATTTTGTTTCTTTTTAGGATGAGGGCGTTTCGGATCGATATCCTAGTCCGTCCCTCGACAAAAATTTTAAAATTTGTCATTTTTAAGCGCGGTTTTAAAAGCAAAGATTTTTGGGTTTTTTTTAATGTTTTTGGCATACTTTAATTCAATAAGATTAAAAATAATGATAATAAAAGTTCTCGTCCCTCCCTCGGGTAAAGCAATTTCGGTTCAACGACCTAGTCTTCAACTCACGACGAATTTTAAAAATCATATTTTTAACTTAGCAAAATAAAGTAAATTTTTGTTTTTAAATTCACACCAAACTTAAATTTAAAATGCATAAAATTAAAAATTCATATTAAAAATTCACACCAAACTTAAATTATATTTTTGTTTTAAAAATATTAAGTTTTCAAATATTTACAATTTTAAATATATATTAATTTTAACAAGTTTACAATATTATTTTAATATTAATTTTAAAAACAAAGTAAAAATAAAATTAAAATCTTTTTGGTCTTTTATCCCACTTTAATCAATCAAATATTATCAAAAATATACGCCCCTCTTTTCGGTAAAGTAATTTCGGTTACATAACCTAGTTTAACTCATGACGAATTTTTGAAATATTTTGGGTTGATTGATTAAAGATATTTATATCTTAAGAATAAACGGTAAATTTCGCAGTGATGTAATAAATTTTTGTATGATATCAATAATTTCGGTAGCAAGACCTAATTTTATCGAATACCAATTTAATACTTTATAGCGAACAAATTAGCGTTTATTATCAAAAGGTTAAAAATAAAAATAAAAATAAAAACTGTACATACTTACCTGTGAAATAGATTTCTTAGTGATATGCTCTAGCCCACTCATAAGATAGTCGGACTAATTGGTTTTCCATGGCTACATAGGCGTAACCTCGAGCATTCAACGTTTTTTTTCTAAACATATGAACGGTCTGTCTCTGCATAAAGTAACAAATTCGGTGTTTGAATAGGTTTGATTATTTGAACATTTACCTTCGTGTGACCATTTTCCGCATTTGTGACATCTTTCAAGGTGTCGTGCTCTTCTTTTCGCTGCGGATTTTGATTTTCCTTTACCAAATTGGAACTTATTATTTTCGCATCTGGATTCTTTTCTTACTCCGTCCAATTTTTCTCTGATTACTGATACCAGTTCACTCGGAAGTGTGTCATTATTACGTTTAGTAATCAAAGCGTGTAGCATTAGACCATGGTTTAATTCACAGGAAGTCTTCATTTCGTAAAACCTAAAAAAAATAAAAATTTAGAATGGGGGGAGAAGACTAGTTCTTTAGGGTCTGCTAGGGAAAGACCATTCGGGTTCCATTTTCGAGAACTACACGAAAATAGAAAATCTAACTCTAACAGAAATACATATTATCCTTAAAAGACTTGATTCTCCCCACACTTAGTTAGCTGTGGTGTTGAAATTGTGATTAACTTCGTTGTCAACTTCCATCGGACTATCTATGTAATGTTTAACTCTGTGACCATTAACCTTAAATTCAATCCCATTTGAATTTATTAATTCTACAGTTCCATATGGGAAAACTCTTTTGACTATGAATGGTCCAGACCATCTTGATTTCAATTTTCCAGGAAATAGCTTGAATCGTGAATTAAAAAGAAGAACTCTGTCTCCTTCTTTAAATTCTTTTGAACTTCTGATTCTTTTATCATGCCATTTCTTCGTTCTTTCTTTATAGATTAACGAATTTTCGTATGCTTCATGTCTTAATTCTTCTAATTCATTTAATTGACTTAACCGTAGACGTCCAGCTTCATGTAAATCAAGATTACATGTCTTCAAAGCCCAAAATGCTTTGTGTTCAATTTCTACTGGAAGATGACATGCTTTTCCGTAAACTAGTTTAAAAGGTGTGGTACCAATTGGAGTTTTGTAGGCTGTTCTAAAAGCCCAGAGTGCATCCTCCAATTTTATGGACCATTCCTTCGGATTTGATCCTACGGTTTTCTCTAGAATACGTTTTAAAGCTCGGTTGGCATTTTCAACTTGTCCACTTGTTTGTGGATGATAAGCAGTTGAGATTTTATGAGTTACTCCATATCTTTTGAGAACTTTCTAAAGTTGATTATTACAAAAATGAGTTCCCCGATCACTTATTAAAGCTTTCGGTGTTCCAAACCTTGCAAAAAGACGTTTTAAAAAGTTGACTACAACTCGTGCATCGTTAGTTGGGAGAGCTTGTGCTTCCTCCCATTTAGATACATAATCAATGGCTACGAGAATGTAGAGATTATTATGAGATTTTGGAAATGGACCCATAAAGTCAATAACCCAAATGTCAAATACTTCACATACTTGAATGACATTTTGTGGCATTTCATCACGTTGACTTATTTTTCCGGCCCTTTGACAAGCATCACAGGATTTGCAAAGAAGGTGTGCATCTTTGTAAATTGTAGGCCAATAGAATCCAGCATCGTAAACTTTTCTTGCTGTAAGTTGAGGCCCATAATGCCCTCCTATTGGTCCTGTGTGACAATGGTTTAAAATTTTACTAGCTTCATCTCCGAATACACATCGGCGTATTATTCCATCGGAACAACTTTTAAACAAATATGGATCTTCCTAGAAATAGTATTTTATATCACTAAAGAATTTCTTTCATTTTTGGTACGATAATCCTTTTCAAGGAATCCACATACTAAGTAGTTTGCATAGTCTGCAAACCATGGAATTTCATTATAATCTATCTTCAATAGATATTCATCAGGAAAGTTGTCTTGTATGGCCAATTCATTTAGAACTTCTAATTCGGGATTTTCAAGATGAGAAAGATGATCATCGGCGAGATTTTCTGCTCCTCTTTTATCTCGGATTTCAATATCAAACTCTTGTAAGAGTAAGATCCAACGGATTAATCTTGGTTTAGCATCTTGTTTCGAAAATAGGTATCTAAGAGCAGAATGGTCGGTATAGACCACCGTTTTAGCTAGAACGAGATATGAACGAAATTTGTCAAAAGCAAAGACAATAGCAAGGAGTTCTTTTTCAATAGTTGTGTAATTTGTTTGTGCTCCTTGTAATGTCTTACTAGCATAATAAATAGGTTGAAATCGTTTTTCAATCCTTTGTCCTAAAACAGCTCCCATTGCAAAATCACTTGCATCGAACATTAGTTCAAATGGTAGATTCCAATTTGGAGTTATCATGATTGGCGCATTAGTGAGTTTTTCTTTAAGTATATTAAAAGATTTGATGCATTCATCTAAAAAGATGAATGGTGCATCCTTTTCTAGGAGTTTATTCATAGGAGTGACAATTTTAGAAAAATCTTTTATGAAACGTCGGTAAAAATCGGCATGCCCTAGAAAACTCCTAACTCCTCTAACATTGGTGGGATGTGGAAGTTTAGCAATTACATCTACTTTAGCTCTATCCACTTCAATTCCTTCTATTGAAATTTTATGTCCAAGAACGATGCCTTCTTTAACCATGAAATGGCATTTATCCAAATTAAGTATTAGATTTGATTGTTCGCATCTAATAAGCATTCGTTCAAGATTAACTAGACATGATTCAAAAGTATCACCGAAGACTGAAAAGTCATCCATGAAAACTTCCATGCATTCTTCTATCATGTCGTGAAAAATCGCCATCATGCACCTTTGAAAGGTTGCAGGGGCGTTGCAAAGTCCAAATGGCATGCGTTTGTAAGCAAAAGTACCATAAGGGCACGTGAATGTGGTTTTCTCTTGATCCTCGGGTGCTATTGGAATTTGAAAATATCCGAAAAAACCATCAAGGAAATAATAGTAACTGTTTCCGGCTAATCTTTCCAACATTTGATCAATAAAAGGTAAGGGAAAGTGATCTTTTCTGGTGACGTCATTTAATTTTCTATAATCAATACAAACAGGCCATCCTGTTACAGTCCTAGTAGGAATAAGCTCATTTTTCTCATTTGTGATGACAGTCATGCCACCCTTCTTAGGTACGCATTGAACTGGGCTTACCCATGGACTATCAGAAATTGGATAAATTAAACCTGCATCTAGTAGTTTAATAATTTCTTTCTTAACAACATCTTGCATATTAGGATTTAGTCTTCGTTGACGTTGCACATACGTTTTATGACCTTCTTCCATAAGAATTTTATGTGTGCAATACGAAGGACTTATTCCTTTAATATCATGAATCTTCCATGCAATAGCTGGTTTATGAGCTTTCAACACAGAAATGAGTTGAGATTTTTCATTTTCAGTAAGAGAAGACGATATTATTACAGGTAATTCAGATTCACCAAGTAAATAAGCATATTCTAAATGGTTTGGAAGTGGCTTTAACTCTAATGTTGGTGGTTCTTCTATCGATGATTTATATCGATATCTGTCTTCCTCTTTTAGCATTTGAATTTCTTCTGTTGTTGGTTCATATCCATTAGCCATAAGTGTAGCTAACATTTTAGTTTCATCAATTGGTTCAGCTCCTTCTCCTAAAGAACATTCTCCTGTTCCTTGTAATTCTGGAAATTCTTCTAACAATTCTGCATGTGAATCTATAGTTTGAATATAATAACATGTATCATCTACAGATTGCGGTTGTTGCATTGCTCTATCAACAGAAAAGGTAACACTCTCGTCCTCTATACTTAGGGTCAGTTTCTTACCGAACACGTCTATCATTGCTTTAGTCGTGTTTAAAAATGGTCTTCCTAATATGAGAGGAACTTGAGAATCTTCTTCCATGTCCAGAACAACAAAATCTACTGGAAATACTAAAGTACCAACTTTAACTAGCATGTTCTCCATTATCTCTCTAGGATATTTTACTGATCTATCGGTTAGTTGTATGCTTATTCGTGTTGGTTTCAATTCTCCAAGGTCTAGTTTAGTGTATAGTGAATACGGCATTAAATTTATACTAGCACCTAAGTCTGCCAATGCTTCTATTGAACTAAGACTACCCAGAAAACATGGAATTGTGAAACTTCCTGGATCAGATAGTTTTTCTGGTATCTTATTCAACAGCACTGCTGAACAATTAGCATTCATAGTAACAGCCGAGAGTTCTTCCATTTTCTTTCTATTTGAGATTAGATCTTTCAGAAATTTAGCATATCTAGGCATTCCTGAAATCACATCAATGAAAGGAAGATTTACATTTATCTGTTTAAACATATCCAAAAATTTGGATTGCTCGGCTTCAAGTCTCTCTTTTCTCATTTTACTCGGGTAAGGAAGTGGTGGTTGGTATGGTTTAACATAAGGTTTAGCTTTAACTGTGCTATCTTCATTAACCTTTTCAACTACCGGTTCTTTTTCCTTATCTTGATCAGGTTGTGGTTCTTGTGGAGTAGGAATAGCTTCCTCAGAAATTACAGGTATTTCAGGTGGTTTAAGTGTAATACCACTTCTTGTGGTAATGGCTTTAGCTGTTTCATTCTGGGGGTTAGCATTTGTATCACTAGGTAGACTTCCCGGTTTTCTTTCACCTATTAACCTTGCTAGGTTGCTTACTTCTTGTTCCAAATTTTGAATAGAAGCTTGTTGATTTCTAAATACTTGAGCATTTTGTTCATTGGTTTGTTTCTGAGATGTGAAAAACTGTGTTTGAGATTCAACTAGCTTCGTCATCATATCTTCTAAATTCGGCTTTTTATCATCGGTTTGTGGTGGTTTGTTTTGAAAATTAGGTCTTTGCTGATTGTAAGTATTATTGGATACTTGTTGATTACTAGGACCTTGTTGGTTGTTGTATGGAACATTTCGGTTATAATTCTGGTTTTGATTGTAAATTGGTCTTGGCGGTTGATAATTATTCTGATAATTATTTCCAGGCCTTTGGTTTATGTATGAAACATTCTCTCTTTATTCCATTGTTAGTTCAATACTAAGACAATCTTTTGTTAAATGTGGTCTTCCACACTGCTCACAACTAATTCGTATTGAGTGAATATCTTTAGTCATCTTTTCCATTCGTCTCTCGACAGCATCTATCTTTGCAGAAATGGAATCTAAGTCATGGCTAGAATCGGCTCTAGCTGCTTTAGATGATCTAACGATATCTTTTTCTTGGTGCCACTCATGTGAGTGGGAAGCAGTGTTATCAATAATCTTATAAGCGTCAGTTTCTGTTTTCTTCATAATAGAACCACCAGCTGCTATATCTATGTCTTTCCTTGTAGTGATGTCGCATCCTTGGTAGAATATTTGTACTATTTGACAGGTGTCTAAACCATGTTGCGGACATCCTCTCAATAACTTTCCAAATCTGGTCCACGCCTCATATAGAGTTTCATTTGGCTTTTGTGTGAACGTAACAATTTCTCCTTGAAGTCTCACGGCTTTGGATGCCGGAAAGAATTGTTTAAGAAAATTTTCAACTAAAACGTCCCATGTATCAATCGCCCCTTCAGGTAACAATTCTAACCAATCTTTGGCTTCTCCCTTTAAAGTCCTGGGAAATAACATGAGATATATCTGTTCATCCTCAACTTCTCGGATTTTAAATAGTGTGCAGATCCTATTAAAGGTACGAAGATGTTCATTTGGATCTTCCTTCGGCGCACCACTAAATTGGCATTGATTAGTTACCATGTGTAGAATTTGTCCTTTGATTTCATAATCTGGCACATTTATGTCAGGATGAGTAATTGCGTGACCTTGGCCAGTGCGTTTAGCTCGCATTCGGTCTTCCATACTTAGAGGTTCTAGATTTTTCATGATTGAATTTGTTGAATCTGAATCACTAGAGGATTCGGATTTAATGGTTGGTTCCTCAACAATCTCTGTTTGAATGATTGGTGGTTCCGGAGGAAAGATTAGTGATTCAGGATTTATTAATTGTCCCTGAATATTCTCTGGATTCTCAATTGTGAGGTCGGGTTCAAAAAATGGATTATCGGAAATTTGAATTGGAGTACTTGGTCGACTGGATGACGATTCTAAAGAAAAATCAACGGCGACAATATTTGCTAGATGTCTTTATCGAGTTACAGGTGGTGAACGTACAAAAGGTGGTGAACGTTTTGCTCGGTGCATTCACTGAATATCCTATTAGTTTTTAAAAAGAAAGAAAAATTATATAAGTTATCCAATTAATAGACTTTTCTGATTTTGCCCACATTTCGAATAGCCAAAAGATGCAGCAGAGGGGCAGGATTCGTTTGGTCTCAATATAATTGAGTACTGTTTGGCTCCAATAACCCGGTCCACGTACAAATCCAACTATTACTACGAACCAGAAAATTTTGATGTCTATCAATTTAACCGCTTAAAATAAATTTTCGTAATTTAAAGAAATATTAGATAAGAAATAGAGAAAATTCTAAGTCCTAAAAACTAGAATGGCGAGAAATAATAAAGAAAAAGAGCGCGTCGAAAAACGTCGAAAAATAAAAGATTGAAAAATAATAGGTGTCGAAAAATAAAAATAAGAAAGTAGCGCGTCGAAACTTAAAAAGGAACTAAAAACTAAGAATTAAAAGTTGCGTCTAAAAATATTAAAGCTTACAAGGAATTCTATATCCCAAATGGCAATATCTTAAAAAGGTACTAAAAACTTAGAACATCGTCGCAAAATTCTAAAGCACCTAAATCTTAGTCTAAAGAAAAAGCACTTAAGGGATTTTACGGCAAATCCTAAAAATCTAGAAATAAAAATAACTATGGAAAATACTATGATTTAAAACTAAATACGAGCGAAAAATACAAATATTAAGCTAAAACGAATAAAAAAAAGTACAAAATATAAAAATATATTTAAAGTTGTAAAAAGTACAATTTTCATAAAAATAATATTTTTATATTATTTATTTAATAAAACTATTAATTTTATAAATTAATTAAACTAATTATAACTTAATAATACAAATTAAATAAATAACTAAACTAAATAATTAAATAAAACCCTAAAAACTAAATAATTAAATTAATTAAACCCTAATTTCGTATTAATTGCAGTCCTAGGTTGACCTGTCAGATTGACCTCCGCGAGTGCGGTTAGGTCCAGTTCAAAAGCTCCGCGAGTCGCGGAGGGTCAAATTTAGGCTGAAAAGGGGTTCGTTTTTGCACAGGTTCAGTTTTTTTCTTTTTATTTTTTTTATGTTTTTCTGTTTTATCAAATATATATAAAATATAAATATAACTAAATATTTTTATAAAAAAATAAAATACTTATTTTTAAACTCAAAAGTAAAAATACTTTTTTTTAAACTTTATATATTTTTTAACAAACTCTTTTTGTATTTTTATATTTTTTATATTTAAAAAAAAACTTATATTTTTATACGAAGGACTTAATAAAAACTTTTACAAAATTATATTATTATTATTATTATTTTTTTTTATATCATTAGCGTTGCGCTTTCGGCGTTTAAGTTCCCCGGTAGCGGCGCCAAAAATACTTGATGTTATGCGAGGTGTATATGAAATAGCTTTATTTTTACTAGAAAATACTATTAAATACGATACAATTTTACACAAGATATTTATTTATTTATAGAATGGATATACCTAAACCTTTCTACAACACTTATAGGAAGTGTACCTAATCGTACAGTAGTGTAGTTTTTAGTAAGTCCGGTTCGTTCCACAGGGAAATCTTTAAACAAAGCTTAACGCTATATTAGTTTTAATTTATAAAAATAAAAATATATATATAAGTAATATTATTATTATAAAGGGAGGTTTTTACCGTTTAATGACCGGTTTGTCAATTTTTAAAACTTTAGTCGCAGTTAAAACCTAATGTAAAATATTAAATAAATAAAAGACTTAATTTAAAGCGTAAAGTAAATAATGATAATGAAATTGCAATAAATAAAAGTGCGATAATATAAACTTGCGATAATTAAAAAGTGCGATAATTAAAAGTGCAATTAAATACAATGACAATAAATAAAAGTGCGATAATTAAAAGTGCAATTAAATATGAAAATAAAGGAATTATGCTTATTTAAACTTCCGTAATCATGATGTTTGACGTGTTGATTTTAGTTTTATGCCCATGGGTTAATTGTCCTTTGTCCTGGATTATATAATATGTCCGTCTGGTTTTTGTCCATAACAGTCCATCAGTCATAAATATAAAGTGCGAGTGTCCTCGTCAAGTTATCCTTATACCCAAAGTCAAATATTCCAACTAATTGGGGACTTAAACTGTAACAAGATTTTAATACTTTGTTTAATAATTACACCAGGTTATCGACTGCGTGTAACCCAAGGTTTTAATACTTTGTTATCAATTAAAATTAAAATTATAATATATATATATATATATATATATATATATATATATATATATATATATATATATATATATACGTAAGAGATAGATTAGAAAAAGATGTTTCAAAATCGGCCGAATGCTCGGCCTTTTATAGGCCCACGTAATACTGTTTGACCTCCGCGAGTGCGGAGGTTTTTGTCTTCAAAGCTCCGCGAGTGCGGAGCCCCTGATTCCAGCTAACATAAGTTTGGCTCCTAGCTTGCCGACGGATTTTAATATATAAATATAATATAAATATATAATTTATATAATTAATTATATATTATATTATATTTATATACATAATTAATTTGTAACTTTCGGTCCGTTGCGTCGTACGTTCAAAGCTGGTTCATGTCTCAGTTTCGAATTTTTGAACGTCCTTTCGTATGATTTAATATCTTGTACTTTGCGTTTTGCGGCTTGTAGTCTTGTTATTTTTAGGCGTTCCTCATCAATAATTTGAACCTCTTTGCTTGTACTTTGTACTTTTTAGCTTTTTGGTCGTTTGCGTCTTCAATTTGTCGAATCTGCCTTTTGTCTTCACCTTTTAATATTTAAACGAATATTCCTTGTAAATAGGACAACTGCAACTAAAAGCTTGTCTTTCTTGAGGGATAATGTTATGAAATATATGTTCTTTTTTAGCATTATCACTTACCCTCTCGTTGTTTACCTTTTTATAGGTTCGGTTGTGGACAAGGGTAAGGGCATCATCTTGGATTAGAGATCCCGTCCTTGCTAGAGAATGCTTTTAGGCTATTTAGCTTTTGGAGTATTGACCGAGACTTGGGTAGTTTAATCCCAAACACCATGCTCGTAGTGTAGTTTGGTACTTAAACTTTTGATGGTCGAAACTCATATTTTGAATTAAACTCGTAAAACGTATGACCTGGGCCCCGCTTCGTAAAACTCATTTTTATTAATGGAATGTGTTATTTTTACATATTTGAATATGTTGTTAAAAGCGTTTTGCCTGATTATGTCGGGAAGTGGCCAATCTTTTTAGCATTTCAAGACTTTTTGGACAGACCAGAATGGCGCGTCGTGCCAAATGCTTTTCCAGCAAAATTTTTTTTTTTTTTGTTATTTTTACGCGGGTTGTTCGTGGTTTGGTTTGGGTTATTACAAGTGATATCAGAGCATGGTCTAAGGGATTTAGGTGACTTGAGATAGGCGCCTAGACTTAGACTTTTTGTATGAGCGTTATGCGGGACTTGTAGGACTTTGGGTCAGATCGGGTTTTTGTTAGTGCATAGGTTTATGTGAACTAATCATGCGCTATTGTTTTGTGTGGTATTTGAAATCGTCAAGCGAGATAGACGTGGTACTAGTGAGTTAATGCGATGTGCTCGCGTAACAATGATTAGCTGCCATTGTTACGGGTTTAAATCGTGTCAAACAAGCGATGTACGACGATTGTTGAGCAAGACGGGGTAGAGTGGTGTATATGTGTATACATATGGGTTATGTCCTTTCATTTGGTTGCTTAATTTACTTCGTTTTATAGAATGAAGATGAGAAATGGACACGACACCAATGACAGAGGTACGAGTGAGGACGTTGAACTCACGGCCAAGGTTGAGGCCATCTTTAAAAGGTTAAAGAGGGATTTTATTGACGACGTACGAAAGGTCTTCCAAGAGTCGGTCAATGGACAAGTGATCGAAATGATCGAATGAAAGCCGCAATAGAGGAGGCTTTAGAGGCTAGAAACATTTATCCTCGAGGCGAAGGGGGTGAAGGTAATGGTGGGGGTGAAAGGCGGGACTTCCACTACAAAAATTTCAAGGATACTCAACCTCCGATGTTTAATGGGGTGCGAGTTCCGTTGAAAAACACGTGTTGGATTTCTGATATCGAGGGGGCTTTCCGCACCGCGGAATGTCCTCCCGAGAAAAAGACAAGGTATGGGTCTAGCATGTTGCGCGAAGAGGGCAATGTAACATCCCGCGTTTTTCCGTTAAATTTATTTTTGACACCGTCTTTTTCTTTTAAATAATACCTTTCGTTATTTAAATTCGTAGTTTCCGTTGACTAACGTTCATAATAATTCCGTCATTTAATTATAACATCTCTCGTTAACTTGCGTTTTAAAAATATTCGATCGGTTAAATCCCGCACCCGCTTTGAAACTCGAGGGACCGGAGTTGCCAAATGGGCAAACTAGTTGACTAGGTCAACTAGTCAACCCATTTCATCCATTCCATCATCTCCCTCATCCCTTTCTCTCCATCTCAAGAACACACACACAAACCCATTCCATTCATTCATCATCTAAATTCAATCTTGGAAGCTCACAACAAATCCGATTACATATTTGGAATCCTCTCTTCATCCTCTACAATTTGATACCAACTTCATCTCGTTTGGGTAACATTTCTAAAACTCTAGATTTCTCTAAATTCGTGTTTTTGATTTGAAATGGTGTTAGTTAGTGTCTATGGCTCGAGTCTAACATGAATATATGTTTGGTTTGCTCGATTTGTTGTTTTTGGAGTAACTAGCATGAACTTGAAATGGGTGTGCTTAATCCTTGATTTTGGATGAGTTAATGTTGTTAGATTGTTAAAGTGCATGTTTTAATTGTGTTACTAGTATCACTAGCTTCGTTTTGATGCGTAGGTTGATTAAGAAAACTTCAAAAACATGAATATTGATTTTGTGATGTTTGACTAGGGTTTGATAGTTCTTGACATGAACTTTTGATGTTTGAATGCCATGGAATGTTAATTGTTAGTGATTAGTTGTAATGTATGCTTAATTACCTTCGAAACGGCATATCGTATGTGTAAATTGGATTCCCAAATCATAAAATACGTTTTACGAACTTGAAACTTTGAAAATAAACCTTTCTTGATCAATTGACGAGTTTTCGGTTATTGTAAATGATGTTTTTGATTGATGAGATGTGGTTAGTTGTATTCCTCGTCAAAATACCTTTCCGACGATATATAGTATGCATTTTGGATGTTTTCGGTTCATGAAATAGGTTAATTTGAGTTTTGGTTCGTGACTTGGTCTTTTTCTGCAAACTGCATGTTCCCAGGTATTGCGCGCCGCGCATATACCCGCGCGCCGCGCAAAATTTGAAATCCCAGATGTTTGCCTTCGTGATTAAGTTCTGACCAGGATTTACACTTGGGTGCGCGCCGCGCAACCCTTTGCGCGCCGCGCATATGCCCAGCTCATTTTAGCTTTTATTTTTCCTTTCACAAAATGTTTCCCGCTTAACCGTAACTCCGATTAACATGAAACTTAGCCATTCTGCTCATAAATGATTTCTCATCATGAGAAAATTGTCGGACACCCGATCCGACCCCGTTGACCTTGACTTTGACCAAGTTTGACTTTTAGTCAAACTTAACCAAACGATTATACAATCGTTCTAACATACTTAACTACTTGTATCGTGCATGAAACTTGACAAATTGATTCACATGCTATATAAATCGAGTCGTAACGAGCCATAGGACTAATTGAACATCTTTGACCAATCGTGACTATCGTTATTGATACAACCTATTTGTTTAGGTCAAGACTAGCATTGTTCTTTGCACACATTTACTTGTTGAAGTACTTTACTACTCGTGCATTCAAGGTGAGATCATAGTCCCACTTTTACTCTTTTTGAACTTATATTGGGATGAGAAAACATAAACGATTCTTTTGAACTAAGTGAACACAAGAACGGGAAAACAAACATTCTACATACGAGTTTAGAACAAAATCCTCAATTCGATTATCATTAATTACACTTGCCGGGTGTAAGCGAGAACTTATGTTATATGGCCATATGGGTTGACAACCCTCATCCTTGACGGTTCGCTACCGTCTACGGATGAAATATAATTTCGAGAATCAGTGTTTGTTCTAGCACTAAGTGATGGGGTATACAATGGAAGGAATGTTAAGCTTTGATAATTGGGTGCTCGTGAAACAAACTTTTGGAATGTATTACTATTATTTCATTGATGCAAATCTTGTGGTTCACTTGTACTTACTTACTTAAACCTATGATTTCACCAACGTTTTCGTTGACAGATTTCTATGTTTTTCTCAGGTCTTGCACGATATGTGAAACATGCTTCCGCTTACTATTTGATACTTGCATCCGATGTCGAGTATACATGCATTTCATGGAGCGTCTTTTGACTTTACTTTAAACCGTGTCGCCTAGATTTCAATCGTATCTATAACGTTGTAACTTAACTTTTGGCTGAACAATTCTTGTAAACTTTGAAACAATCTATATTTTGAAATGAAGGCGACATATTTTGGTCAAACGTTATCTTAAAGACTTATAATCAGGTAATGGGACCCACGTAGCCGACGCCGTCACTTGACGATTTGTCGGGGTCGCTACAGGTGGTATCAGAGCCTTGGTTGTAGGGATTTAGAGTTCATTTGTGTTCACCCCGAGTCATAGGGTACATAGGTGAATCTAGACTACAACCGGCATATAGACTGAAGTAGGAATTATTTGACTAATTGTGCATTTATACTCGAACTCTTCTATCATATCTAACTCGTATTCGATCTTGATCTTACGTTGATAAATTTTGTTGGTGCGCCACCTTGACTTTATGAAGTAATGTTAAATGCACATGAGAATCAGGGTAATATAATTTCCGGGATTGTATTACGGTGATTCACATGGACGTTCCGACATTATGACATAGAGAATTTAAGGCGAGTCAAGGAAAATTTCCTCTCTATCCTTATTCCATGCCACGGTTAGTATTGTTGAAAATACTAACCAACGATATTCTTGTCTCATGAAGGAACAATGGCTCACCAAAGTCAACACAATACTCCTCTCGAAACTCTAGAACAAGCTCTTCAACGAATGATAACCACCGCCGTGGGTACGGCTGTGGCCGATCACTTTTCTAACAACAACAATCATGGAGCCGGTAATTCAATCGAAGGTTGCTCCTACAAGAACTTCATGAAGTACAATCCTCCCACTTTCGATGGAACTGGGGGACCGGTTACTCTCACCCGATGGTTTGAACAAATGGAGACCGTTTTTAACACAAGCGGTTGTCGAGACCAAGATAAGGTCAAGTTTTCCACCCTCACTTTCACCGGTACTGCTCTCTCATGGTGGAACACGTATGTACAATTAGTGGGAAGCGATGAAGCGAACACACTCTCTTGGACCGAATTAAGAGAAAGAATGATCACCGAATACTTCCCGCGCGACGAGACTCGAAGGCTCGAACAGGGTCTAAGGAATTTAAAAACGGCCGGAAAGGACCTCGAGGCTTATAATCAACGGTTTACCGAACTAGTCTCGATGTGTCCAATTCTCATGACTCCCGAATCCCTAAGAGTCGAACTTTACATGGATGGCCTCCCTAAGAGCATTCAACACAAGGTAATGACATCTCAACCCACTAACCTACAAGAGGCTTTAACAATGGCCCGCCAAGCCTTAGAAACGGTGAATGAAATGGAAGCACCGGCACCAATGGTCGAGAACCACCCGAGTAACAACAAAAGAACATGGGAAGCCTCTCAATCAAGCAACCACAACAATAACAACAACCCCGCCAAGAAGCCTTTTACCTCCAACGACAAGAAAGGCTATGCCGGAAAACTGCCTTTTTGTGACGAATGCCACAAGCATCACTTTGAAGGATGTGGCAGGTTTCGCCACCGGCGCCAAGGACCCGTCGCTCGAAAGATGCCCAACGCACACAGAACGGATGCTTGCTTCGAATGTGGCCAACTGGGTCATTTTAGGAATGTGTGCCCAAATAAGAAAATCAACCCCAACGCACGCCGTTGAACCTTCGACATCGACACCAAGGATGCCCGGAACGACGATGGACTAGTAACGGGTACGTTTCTTCACAACAAACCGTATATTTCATACTTGTTCGATTCGATTACCGCTAGACGTTTTATAACCAAGGATTTGACTCATGCTCTTTATATTCCACCTCTTTCCCCCAGATACTACTTAGACGATTTAAGTGACCGACGGAAAAATATTGTGTGCCTATAAATTTTATTGGAGGAAATACGTTAAGACTTTTGACTTGACACATATAGAACTAGGGAGCTCGGAACCTATTCGTAAAAAAAAAAAAAATGTTTCCCCATCATCTTGTATAGATTATTGTGAACTGAGTAATTTTCGGTTGGAAACCGATACCCTCTCCCTCGCATCCATGACCTCATGATTATTTGCACGAATCCCGTATGTTCCAAATCGACCTCCGTTCCGGTTATCATCAATTGGGGGTTAAGTGAGACGATGTCTCCTAAGCCACTTTCCGAACTCGCAACGTTAGTTGTAAATCTCTCTTAGTACCGCTTGATTTATTTAGGGCTCGCCCGTATCCATAAACCTCTTGAACCGCGTATGCAAATTCATATAGACTAATCTGTTATCGTATTTATAGATGACATCTTAACTTATTTAAGTAAAGAAGGAAAACGAACAACATCACCATCTTACGCTCGAACTTTTGAGAAAAGAGCAACTTTATACCAAATTCTCCGAGTGAGAATTTCTGTTGAACGAAGTCCAATTTTCTAGACCATGAAGTTAATGGTCAAGGCATTACAATCAATCTCGAAATCAAGCCACATGTAATCAGGAAACTCTCCCAACTCAGACTTGTATTCGTAAAAATCTTAGATCTCACCGGTTGTACCGAAGATTCATTTCTGACTTTTCTCGTATTACACGACTTTAATCTCTCCGCGATCGAACCTTGAGCGTGATTCTTCACACCAACATTCTAGCTAAATTCGTACAACACCAGATGGGACTCAAATATGGAAATATTTCTACTTGGACGCCGAAAGGCATACTCCCTCGACTCGAAATCAACGGGACGGAAATTCGTTATTTTGCACGAAGAATTCGAATACTAAATTGTGGATTCGATCAATATTCTTGTCATCACGTACCACACTACATACCTCTGTTATTTCACCGTTACCGTCTGATATTACTGGAAATTAAGATAACACACAATCCAACGATACTTCACTCTTCTTTGACTTAACGCCCTTGTGTTTCTGATAATCGGTCAACTATTATTCAACCCCGAACTATACAACTACGTGTACTACCTCGTTTCTCTTTCAGACTTCAACTTTTGACAACTAGAGGCACGTTATAGCAACCTCGAGATGTAAACTCATCCTATTCTAAGTCCTCATTTCACTACTATCTTTACCGTTCGCATTTCCGTTTAAAGAAACTCCTTGTAACATTTCTCCATGGATAGAGAAACTCCTCATATTACATAAGTATTCGCCACGAGGGTGAATAGTCCTAACGAACATTTTTCGAACCCTAACTAACTTGTTCAAACGTATCTTAAGAGATTCTTTTCCAACACGGTGTATCTTTGTCAATTATTCTGTATCGAAATACTCGTTTCACTTCTAGTTTTACAAGAAACCTTGGGAACCTGCTTAGACATGAGTACCGCGTACCACCCACAAACTGACGAACCGAGCAAACGAACGATTTACGTCTTGGAAAGACATCTCACAAACTCGTATTGTCACCTTTAGTAGATCACTCTTACAACAGTAGTTACCACTCGTGTGTTCACGCGCACTTTTCGAAACCTTATATGACCGCTAATGTCATACCCCTGTTCATTTAACCAAAGCATCAACCACCGAAATCTGAACTCCATCAAGAAACAACAATTGAGATCGTTCAAGTCCGAGAAGGGCTCGAGACAACCCATTGTCGCCAGAAGAGTTATACCAAACTTAGAGGAGAACCTCACAAATCCCAGTGTGTAACCGCGTAATATTGAGAACCCGCACCTTGGAAGGGTGTAATCCGTTTCGGGAATCAGGGAAAGTTAAACCCGCGACATGTTAACCCTTTTGAAACCTTGGGGCGTATTGGAACCGCTCCCTACCGTTTAGAACTTCCGACTCAATTAAGTTTCCGTTTACCCTACATTTCGTGTAACAAACTTAGAAACGTGTCCTGCGGAACAGGAACGTGCAATCCTACTGGATACATCAACTATCGATGACAAACTTCTCTTCATAGGAAAACCAGTTGAAACTGGGGATCGTAAAAATCGAACCTTAATGCAACGTAAAACCCTGACTATCCAAATTCATGAGAACCCTCAAGAACGTACTTTCACTTATTCATAACATTGACAACGTAAAGTCTCGAGTAAGAGATATCGACTACTACTTCCAACTAAATTTCGGGACGAAATTTCTTTTGAGTTGTGGATAATGTAACATCCCGCGTTTTTCCGTTAAATTTATTTTTGACACCGTCTTTTTCTTTTAAATAATACCTTTCGTTATTTAAATTCGTAGTTTCCGTTGACTAACGTTCATAATAATTCCGTCATTTAATTATAACATCTCTCGTTAACTTGCGTTTTAAAAATATTCGATCGGTTAAATCCCGCACCCGCTTTGAAACTCGAGGGACCGGAGTTGCCAAATGGGCAAACTAGTTGACTAGGTCAACTAGTCAACCCATTTCATCCATTCCATCATCTCCCTCATCCCTTTCTCTCCATCTCAAGAACACACACACAAACCCATTCCATTCATTCATCATCTAAATTCAATCTTGGAAGCTCACAACAAATCCGATTACATATTTGGAATCCTCTCTTCATCCTCTACAATTTGATACCAACTTCATCTCGTTTGGGTAACATTTCTAAAACTCTAGATTTCTCTAAATTCGTGTTTTTGATTTGAAATGGTGTTAGTTAGTGTCTATGGCTCGAGTCTAACATGAATATATGTTTGGTTTGCTCGATTTGTTGTTTTTGGAGTAACTAGCATGAACTTGAAATGGGTGTGCTTAATCCTTGATTTTGGATGAGTTAATGTTGTTAGATTGTTAAAGTGCATGTTTTAATTGTGTTACTAGTATCACTAGCTTCGTTTTGATGCGTAGGTTGATTAAGAAAACTTCAAAAACATGAATATTGATTTTGTGATGTTTGACTAGGGTTTGATAGTTCTTGACATGAACTTTTGATGTTTGAATGCCATGGAATGTTAATTGTTAGTGATTAGTTGTAATGTATGCTTAATTACCTTCGAAACGGCATATCGTATGTGTAAATTGGATTCCCAAATCATAAAATACGTTTTACGAACTTGAAACTTTGAAAATAAACCTTTCTTGATCAATTGACGAGTTTTCGGTTATTGTAAATGATGTTTTTGATTGATGAGATGTGGTTAGTTGTATTCCTCGTCAAAATACCTTTCCGTCGATATATAGTATGCATTTTGGATGTTTTCGGTTCATGAAATAGGTTAATTTGAGTTTTGGTTCGTGACTTGGTCTTTTTCTGCAAACTGCATGTTCCCAGGTATTGCGCGCCGCGCATATACCCGCGCGCCGCGCAAAATTTGAAATCCCAGATGTTTGCCTTCGTGATTAAGTTCTGACCAGGATTTACACTTGGGTGCGCGCCGCGCATATGCCCAGCTCATTTTAGCTTTTATTTTTCCTTTCACAAAATGTTTCCCGCTTAACCGTAACTCCGATTAACATGAAACTTAGCCATTCTGCTCATAAATGATTTCTCATCATGAGAAAATTGTCGGACACCCGATCCGACCCCGTTGACCTTGACTTTGACCAAGTTTGACTTTTAGTCAAACTTAACCAAACGATTATACAATCGTTCTAACATACTTAACTACTTGTATCGTGCATGAAACTTGACAAATTGATTCACATGCTATATAAATCGAGTCGTAACGAGCCATAGGACTAATTGAACATCTTTGACCAATCGTGACTATCGTTATTGATACAACCTATTTGTTTAGGTCAAGACTAGCATTGTTCTTTGCACACATTTACTTGTTGAAGTACTTTACTACTCGTGCATTCAAGGTGAGATCATAGTCCCACTTTTACTCTTTTTGAACTTATATTGGGATGAGAAAACATAAACGATTCTTTTGAACTAAGTGAACACAAGAACGGGAAAACAAACATTCTACATACGAGTTTAGAACAAAATCCTCAATTCGATTATCATTAATTACACTTGCCGGGTGTAAGCGAGAACTTATGTTATATGGCCATATGGGTTGACAACCCTCATCCTTGACGGTTCGCTACCGTCTACGGATGAAATATAATTTCGAGAATCAGTGTTTGTTCTAGCACTAAGTGATGGGGTATACAATGGAAGGAATGTTAAGCTTTGATAATTGGGTGCTCGTGAAACAAACTTTTGGAATGTATTACTATTATTTCATTGATGCAAATCTTGTGGTTCACTTGTACTTACTTACTTAAACCTATGATTTCACCAACGTTTTCGTTGACAGATTTCTATGTTTTTCTCAGGTCTTGCACGATATGTGAAACATGCTTCCGCTTACTATTTGATACTTGCATCCGATGTCGAGTATACATGCATTTCATGGAGCGTCTTTTGACTTTACTTTAAACCGTGTCGCCTAGATTTCAATCGTATCTATAACGTTGTAACTTAACTTTTGGCTGAACAATTCTTGTAAACTTTGAAACAATCTATATTTTGAAATGAAGGCGACATATTTTGGTCAAACGTTATCTTAAAGACTTATAATCAGGTAATGGGACCCACGTAGCCGACGCCGTCACTTGACGATTTGTCGGGGTCGCTACAGGCAAGTTGTGGTGGGACGATAAAATCAATTTATATGGTGAAGATCAATGCATAAGCTTGACATGGGAGGAGTTTAAGAAGGAATTTTTCCAAGAATACCGAACTTCTTCCGATCTTGATAGAATCCGGGACGAGTTGTACAATTTGCAACAAGGGTCAATGGACTTGGTCACTCTCAAGTCTACCTTCTTGGCAAAGACTCGTTTTTGCCCGGAATATGTAGGTGATGATCACAAGCTAATGAAGGATTTCTACCGTACTTTGAATGATGAGTTCAAGGGTAAGATTAGTCGGGGTATGGCTAAGTCTTTTGATGAGTTATTCGAATTGGCTCGGGGTTTTGAGCCGGAAGTTCCAAGAAAGAGCGATTTCACGTTTTTCAAAAGAAAGTTTGAAGGTTCTAGTCATTTTAACTTTTCAAACAAGAAGAACAAGAACAAGAAGGGTTCCGAAAGTGTCAATAGTGTGAAGAAGGGCGCTACCGGTGGTTTTGGGAACTTTGTCCCTACTTGCTACAATTGTGGGATACGTGGACATATGGTTCGAGATTGTCCGAAGCTAATTTCAACAAACAAGCTCACTTGTTTTAATTGCAACAAAGAAGGACACCGAAAGTCGGAGTGTCCCGATTTGGAAAACGATAATGTTAAGCGTCTAGAGAAAGCGGCGGGTACGGCTAGGGGTCGTAACTATTTGATGACCAATGATGAAGCCAAACAATCGAACGAAGTTGTCTCAGGTACTTTCATGGTTAATTCTAATCCGGCAAGGATTCTTTTCGATAGCGGTGCAAATTTGTCGTTTGTGTCTCCTAAATTTGTGCCTAAACTTAATAGACCGTTAGCTAAGTTAAGTCATCCGGTAGAAGTCGAAATAGTGGATGGCAAGGCGGTGCTAGTGGTCGATGTGTGCAAAAATTGTGATGTTGTGTTTGGTGCCGAAAACTTTAAGATAGATCTCATTCCGATGACTTTGGGCGACTTTGATATTGTTGTGGGTATGGATTGGCTCGATCGTAATAGAGCCGATATTGCATGCCATGAAAAATTTATTTGTGTGAAGACCCCAAGTGGGGGAGAGTTAATTATTCATGGTGATAAGCGTAGAAGACTTGTGCCGATATGCACTTTTGCACGGGCACGTCGTCTCCTCGATAGTGGTGGCATGGCCTTTCTTGCCCATGTTGTTGATACTCGTGACGAGCCACCACCCATTCATGAAATTCCGGTGGTTAGTGAATTCGAAGACGTTTTTTCGGACGAGTTACCGGGTGTTCCGGCGGAAAGACAAGTTGAATTTCGCATTGAGTTGGTTCCGGGGGCTACCCCCATTGCTAAAACTCCTTATCGTTTAGCACCGACGGAAATTCAAGATTTGTTAAATCAAACCCAAGAGTTGCTAGAGAAGGGTTTTATTCGACCGAGTGCTTCGCCATAGGGAGCACCGGTTTTATTCGTGAAAAAGAAGGATGGTAGTATGCGGATGTGCATCGATTACCGGGAGTTGAATAAAGTGACGATCAAGAATCGTTATCCATTGCCTCGGATTGACGATTTGTTTGACCAACTCCAAGGTGCGACGTATTTCTAAAAGATTGACCTACGGTCCGGCTATCACCAAATGCGGGTCCGTGAGGAAGATATCGAGAAAACTGCTTTTCGAACGCGTTATGAGCATTTTGAATTCATAGTTATGCCTTTTGGTCTTACGAATGCATCGGTGGCATTCATGGATCTTATGAACCGAGTGTGCCAACCTATGTTGGACAAGCCAGTAATTGTGTTCATTGACGACATACTAGTCTACTCGAAAAGTATGAACGAACATGAACGTCATTTGCGTGGAGTATTGAAGACGTTACGAAAGGAGAAGTTGTATGCTAAGTTCTCCAAATGCGAATTTTGGCTAAGGGAGGTTCAATTCCTTGGCCACATTGTGAACAAAGATGGCATTCAAGTAGATCCGGGGAAGATAGAGACGGTGAAGAGTTGGAGACAACCGACTACGCCTACGGAGGTCCGAAGTTTTCTCGGATTGGCCGGTTATTATCGTCGGTTTATCCAAGACTTTTCTAAGATCGCTTCTTCATTGACGAAGTTGACAAGGAAGAACGCGAGGTTTAATTGGGAGAACGAGCAAGAAATTGCTTTTCAATTGTTAAAAGAGAAGTTGTGTCAAGCTCCGGTGTTAGTGTTGCCAGAAGGAGTGGAAGACATGACGGTTTATTGTGATGCATCGTTAAATGGGCTCGGGTGTGTTCTAATGCAAAGAGGTAAAGTCATCGCTTATGCCTCTCGACAATTAAAGGAACACGAAACGAGATATCCGACTCATGATCTTGAGTTGGCGGCGGTTGTGCATGCGTTGAAAATTTGGTGCCATTACTTGTATGGTGTCAAGAGTACGATTTATTCGGATCATAAGAGTTTGAAACATCTCTTTAACCAACGAGATTTGAATTATCGTCAACGTAGGTGGATGGATGTGGTAAAAGATTATGATTGTAAAATACTTTATCATCCTGGCAAGGCGAATGTGGTCGCGGATGCGTTAAGTCGAAAGAGTCATCACCCGGCGTTACGATTGGGATTGTTACGTATGATTATTACTAATGATTTTCTTGAAAAACTTGGTGTGATTCAAATAGAGGCTTACGTTCACAACAAGCATGCGGAGCGAATTGTGGGGCAATCGGAATTCATCACTATGGGCTCGCGTGGTTTGTTGTCTTTTCAAGGAAGGGTGTGGGTGCCTAAGATGGGTGATTATCGACAAGTGCTACTTGATGAAGCACATAAGTCAAAGTATTCCATTCATCCGGGCGCGACGAAGATGTATCTTGACTTGAGGAAGGATTATTGGTGGCCGGGCATGAAACGTGATGTTGTAAAGTACGTTGAGCAATGCGTCACGTGTTTGTAAGTTAAGGCCGAGCACCAAAAGCCGTATGGTAAGTTACAACCGTTAGAAATCCCGAAGTGGAAATGGGAGCACATTACCATGGATTTCATCACAAAGGTACCTAAAACGGCGAGAACCCAATTTGATTCGATTTGGGTGATGGTTGATCGATTGACGAAAAGTGCTTTGTTTCTTCCCATTCGGGAAGCGATATCGTCGGAGACCTTGGCTAAGTTGTTTATCAAGGAAGTCATCTCTCGACACGGTGTTCCTATATCTATTATTTCGAATCGAGATACCCGTTTTACATCTCGGTTTTGGAAAAAGTTTCATGAAGATATGGGTACGCAATTGAAATTGAGCACGGCGTATCATCCTCAAACGGATGGTCAAACCGAACGTACGAATCAAACTTTGGAGGATATGTTACGGGCGTGTATTATTGATTTTGGTGGTAGTTAGGACGAGCACTTACCTTTGGTGGAATTATCGTACAATAATAGTTATCATACTAGTATCGGGATGCCACCTTATGAGATGCTATATGGACGAATGTGTCGAACTCCAATTTGTTGGAGTGAAGTGGGTCAAAGGGAAATCGGGAGTACCGATTTGGTTTTGGAGACGAATAACAAGATTGATATTATTCGGGATCATTTAAAGAAGGCTCAAGATAGACAAAATTCGTATGCCCATAAACGTAGACGAACGATCGAATTTCAAGAAGGCGACATGGTAATGCTTAAGGTTTCGCCATGGAAGGGTATTATTCGATTTCGAAAACGGGGAAAGTTAGCTCCTCGGTTTATTGGGCCATTCAAAGTTTTAGCTCGTGTTGGTGAAGTTGCATATCGATTGGAATTACCCGAAGAACTTGCGGGGATCCATAACACATTTCATGTTTCCCACCTCCGTAAGTGTCTTGCGGATGATTCATCATGGATGCCATTAGACGAAATTGAGCTAAACAATAAGTTGGAATATGTTGAAGAGCCGATTGCTATACTTGATGAGAAGGTAAAAATGTTGCGTAACAAGGAGGTGAGAACTTTTAAGGTTCAATGGCGTCGGAGTAAAGGTTCCGAGTTTACATGGGAACCTGAAGAATTCGTGTTGGTTTATCTTCCTTCTTGTCATGCGGCTTGGATCGCGAGGACGCGCTCCGAATTAAGTGGGGGAGAGTTGTAAGACCCTAATATTTTATTGTACATTGTGTGTATAAGTTATTCAAGTTGTGGGGTTTAGGTTGTATTTAATTAAAAGGCAAAAGAAGCTGAACTGGGCATTTGGCGCGCCGCGCCATTACGGGCTGACAGCTCACTTTGCTTTTAATCAAGATATTTTGAGGGCATTTTGGTAAAACCACTTAAGGTCCGACTTTAAGGCTTGGATCAGTTGTTTGGAGTGCCATTTACTCCATATTCACCCACCTTATCATCTTCCAATCAATTCTAGAGAGAGAGTTAAATTCTAGAGTGAGAGAGCTCAAATTAAGGAAGAAGAAGCTCGAATCGGATCAAAGTGCAAGCACTAAAGTTGTTCATCTCCTCATTTGCTACGTTTTGATAGTTGTGGTAAGCCCTAAACCTAACTTCCTTGTTTTAATTGTTAAAGAGTTAGGGTTTGTGTGAGTGATGAACAATAAGACCCATTTGTTAGTGAATTGGGGGTTTTTGGGTGAATTTGGGTGTTGTAGACTCAAAGTTGACTAACTAGGGTTTTCTAAGTACTAATCTATGTTATGAGCTTAAATGAGTTAGTTAAATCACCAGCACACTTAAATATCTGTAAAGGGGTGTTAAGTGGGTTAGTGGATGACCCGAAATGGGAGTATTGACTTTAAATGGTCAAATGGGTCAAAATGGTCCTAAGTGGGTTAATGTATGTGTTTGATGCATAAAATTGTATTGGAAAGCGTCTTAGGACTTAACTTGGCTAATGATTAGGGTTTCGGGGAGGTTAACCCAAATATTAGGGTTAGGGTTGCAAATGGGTCAAAATTGCACCATGGGTCAAGATAACCCTAGAACAGAGTTTTAGTGGGTTAACCAACTTGAGTTTCAGATTGATATTATGTATTATGTAATAGGTACGTTACATTGAAATTGAAAGCTCGGTTATCTCTCACCAAGGTGTTGAGGTGAGTGGAATAATTATATATGTATGTATATAGTTTATTTACTTGTGGGGTATGGGTTGAAGACCGATGTTGATGATACCATACCCTAGAGTATATTGCGTTGTTGATGAGGGTTTAAAGTTCGTTGTTGACGATACCTCATGTATGGAATTAAATTTCGATGTTGACGATGCCATACGATTATTGTAGTGACGTTGATGAGGGTTTAAAGTTCGTTGTTGACGATACCTCATATGTGGGTTTAAAGTTCGGTGTTGACGATACCACATTAATGTAGGCGAATGGGATTTAAGTTCGATGTTGACGATAAAATTCGTTGGGCTAGCCTTGAGATCTTAAGTACTATGGATGTTGTTAACATCATCGTTATATTTGTGTTGTAGCATAGTGTATTGTTGTGTTATATGCTTTTGTTATACTAGCTTTGTGATCGTGGTTCTTAGCGTTATACATGTGAAAGGTATGCTAAATATGTAGCTAGTATGTATGCGGATTTGGTGTAAGTGTTTGCAAGTAAGTAAGTTATATATGTATGTGTATAATTATTGCATTCACTAAGCTTTGCTTACCCTCTCGTTGTTTACCTTTTTATAGGTTCGGTTGTGGACAAGGGTAAGGGCATCATCTTGGATTAGGGATCCCGTCGTTGCTAGAGAATGCTTTTGGGCTATTTAGCTTTTGGAGTATTGACCGAGACTTGGGTAGTTTAATCCCAAACACCATGCTCGTAGTGTAGTTTGGTACTTAAACTTTTGATGGTCGAAACTCATATTTTGAATTAAACTCGTAAAACGACCGATGTGGGCTCCGCTTCGTAAAACTCATTTTTATTAATGGAATGTGTTAGTTTTACATATTTAAATATGTTTTTAAAAGCGTTTTGCCTAATTATGTCGGGAAGTGGCCAATCTTTTTAGCATTTCAAGACTTTTTGGACAGACCAGAATGGCGCGCCGCGCGACCTTCTGGCGCGCCGCGCCATATGCTGTTCCAGCAAAATTATTTATTTTTTTGTTATTTTTACGCGGGTTGTTCGTGGTTTGGTTTGGGTTGTTACATTCCAAGGAGTTGGTCATAAGGCCAACGAATGTAAAAGTGTCGCCCCCATCGCTCGAAAGGGGCCCAATGCACCAAAGACGGTCACTTGTTATGAATGTGGCCAAACGGGCCATTATAGAAATGCATGCCCGAAGAAGAAAGATAACCCCAATACGCGCGGTCGAGCTTTCAACATCAACACCAAGGAAGCCCGAGATGACAATATTAGTCACGGGTACGTTTCTTCTCAACAACTCTTATGTTACTTGCTTATTCGATTCGGGTGCCGATAAATACTTTGTATCCAAGACTTTGACTCATTCTTTTAGCACTCCCCTCCTTCCATTAGATACCACTTATACCATTGAAGTGGCCAACGGGAAACTAATAAGTGCCGACACATATTACCGGCGGTGTACGTTAAATATTTTGGGTAATGAGTTTGAAATTGACTTGATACCCATGGAACTAGGAAGCTTCGATGTGATAATCGGTATGAATTGGTTAGCCAAAACGAAATCTCACATCCTTTGTGATCTTAACGCAATCCGAATTCCTATCGAGAATGGTGAACCTTTGTGACGACCCGTCCTAATCCGTCTGGACGAAGTCATCAACATTTGGTCCCATTGCGATGATCGGCTCCAAGTAATGTCCTTATATTGAGCAAATGCACAGCGGAAGACTTAATTCGTACCTGAGAATAAACATGCTTAAAAGTGTCAACCAAAAGGTTGGTGAGTTCATAGGTTTATCATAACAATCATTTCAATATATTAATAGACCACAAGATTTCCGTTTATAAATATATGTACACTCGCAAGTGTATAAAAGTATTCTATAAGTTGTAAGCACCCGGTAACAAGCCTTAACGTTCATGTTTTACCCTCTGAAGTACACCAGATCAAGTGTGTTTAAAATAACCTCGAAGTACTAAAGCATCCCATAGTCAGGATGGGGTTTGTCAGACCCAATAGATCTATCTTTAGGATTCGTGCCTACCGTACATAGACAAGTAGTTTAATGTTACCAAGCTAAGGGTATATTTCTGGTTTAAACCCACATAGAATTAGTTTTAGTACTTGTACCTACTTCGTAAAACATTTATAAAACAGCGCATGTATTCTCAGCCCAAAAATATATATTGCAAAAGCAATTAAAAAGGGAGCAAATGAAACTCACAATACTGTATTTTGTAGTAAAAATACATATGACGGCATTGAACAACTGAACAATGCAGGGTTGGCCTCGGATTCACGAACCTATATCATTCATATGTATATTAATACATATAATCGTACTCGAATAAATTTATATATTATATCCTAAATTATGTATCTTATATATTTAATTTGTATATTTTTAATATAGTTAATGTTTATATAGTTCTATATATACATATGATTAATATTATATCAGAAATCAATAATTTGTTATATGTAGCTATTATATAAATAATCTTAATATATATCATTAGATGTATGGAGATAGTTGTACATAATATACTCTTATATAGAAAATATTTATTTGTTATAATAATTTTGTTAATATGGAAGTAATAATGATATTAATAATAATATTGTAGTTATTAAAATAATAATTTTTAATAATAACAATACTAATACTCATGAGGATAATAATAATGTTGTTAATAATAATAATACTTATAATAATAATAATAATAATAATAATAATAATAATAATAATAATAATAATAATAATAATAATAATAATAATAATAATAATAATAATAACACTAATGAAAATAAGGAAGTAAAAATAATTAAAAGTATAATAACTACCTCAAAATCTTGTTTTAAAAAAAATGGCATGAACCGGGTTCGAACCCATGACCACTTGGATACCATCAAAACTCATAACCATCCCCCTAATACTTCTTTTCTGGTTTATTTCTCCTCCTAAATACATTTAGTATGTATATTTCAGTTTTCCTTTTTCTGCATTCCATTACAGTGAATCCAATCGATGGATTACAATTCGAGGCCCAAGTTTCCTAACCCAAAACTTAATATTCCGTTGGATAGTCAATTAATAACCATAGTGGAGCCTTTAATTGATCCAAATCAAGATCATACTGCAGCGGCATAAAAAAATATATAGGGTTTTTGTTTCTTCCTTTTTCCCTCGTCACTCTCCATTAACAACTCCAATAGTTCACCGACACTTTGTATGATAGTGCTTGTAAAGTTAGATAAATAATTAAGTAGGGTCATAGTATTCTCTTCTCTTATATTATAAGTTATCACTTATCTCTTTCCTTAATATATTCAAACAAAAACACTAAAAGAAACTGCAGCAGCAGTGGTTTTCGATGGTGGTGATGTGGTGATCTTGATGATATTGTGGAGATGAGCAAGAAAAGGCAGCAAGTGTTCAAGTGGTGATGAGTTTTTGGTTGCTCAAACTAAGATCATAACTAGATAGAGAGTTGGTTGATGGTGATCGGGTTGTGGTCGAAGGTTTTGGTGAGTTAAGTGTGTCTTTACAGCATAAATAAACAAAAGATATGTAGAAGTGGAAGCCGAAATATTAAGGTATTTGGTTACTTGATATCATAAAGGATTTGAAGGTAATTAGTGGGTCAATGTGTGTAGTGGTGATTGACTATGGTTGTGGATAGGTGATCGTGGTGGTGGCTGAAAAATAGAAATAGGAAACACAATATGTCAGAACGAAATCAAGTGTCTAGATGTGTGTTTTGGTCTCGGTTCCACGTAAACAGCAACAAATAAAAGATTGATTTAAGAGGTGTTAAATGGTGGAAAGGTGGTTTATCAGTGGAGAAAAGGAGAGAAGGAGTGACAAAGGTGTTTGTGATCGAAATGGGTTTAACATGGTTCTTGGTTATGAAAGAATAGAAGGAGATGATCTTCCTGGGTTTCGTTTTGGTGGTTTGATGGGGATTTAAATGGAGTCCGAGGGTTGTAGTGGTGGTTCTTCGGCTCCAATCAACCAAAAGTGGTTAAGTGATGGTGTATGGTGATCTGCGAGTTAATAGAAGTAGAAACACAAGTATAGTAGCTGCAACAAGTTGCAGTAGTAAAATGATGGTATGAAAGATGATGGTTTTTGGAAAAATAAAAGAAAAACTGAGATGTCGTGCAGATAGATGAAAATTAAAATTTGGTTTTTGTTGTTTTTAATTGAGTTTCACTTACAAAGTAATATATGGAGGCTAGTAGACAATATAACAGCTATTTAATTCATTTACCTCTTGTATTGTAGTGAAAATTCATTGACACAAAATATTCTATATGTACGAAAAATAAAAAGAAATAAAAATGAATGTGACCTGTATCAGATTTTTGTTAGATGTCTGTTTCATATATCTAATCGATTTGTAAAGGTATACATGCTGATAGCGAGGTATAACAACTGAATTCGTTTTATCTATTTATTCAATATAGTACATTTTAACAAGATACCCATAATACTAATTATTTATAGTTATCTCATAAATATTTTAACTACTATATTTAATTATGTTCCCATTATCATGTAGGTAAATATATGTATATATATATATATATATATATATATATATATATATATATATATATATATATATATATATATATATATATTGATTCAGGTTTTATTGTATAGTTAAATACGTTAAATATATGTTCTCAAATATATAAATTTAATATTTAAACATATACATTTACAATTAATATTCATGTATGTATGTATATATATATATATATATATATATATATATATATATATATATATATATATATATATATATATATATATATATATATATATATATATAAATAGTTGTTCGCGAATCGTTGGTAATAGTCGAAGGTCATTTGATTATATAAACATAGTTTCAAAATTTTCGAGACTCAACATTACGGACTTTGCTTATCGTATCGGAATCATAATAAGATTATGTTTAAATTTGGTCGGAAATTCCCGGGTCGTCACAGTACCTACCCGTTAAAGAAATTTCGTCCCGAAATTTGAGTGAGGTGGTCATGGTTAACAATAAAATTGTTTTCATGACGAATATGAGTTGATAAATAGAGTTTTATCATCATTGAGTAATATGGATAAAGCAATTCGATTATTCGAAGAGCACGAATGAAAATATCATAAAGAGTGAGATGAATAAATAAAGTTTCGTCTTAACTTTTGACGTTGTCTTGGTTGAATTCCGGAATTCAAGGGATTTAACGAAAATCTTCGAAATCTAAAAGATTTGATTCTTCGACGAGTAAGGAAATTAAGATCTCTCGAATTAAATACGGTGATTTGCTTTGATTACTCTGTCTGATATTTTCATTATAAATTAAACTCTTCCGTTCTATTATTCTCACCCTTCCTATACTTTCCTTCTTGTTTCATACATCCAAAAGATTCTGAAAATGCTTAATCCAGTTCTAATCCATGTCCTCATCCTTATTATCGCAACAATCTTTCTCCTTCTCCAACTTCCACCAGAGGAATCTGTTTTCTTCTACTTCGCCCTCGGGATTATAATGTTTTTAATTCTCCCGTGTCTTTATGTTGCGATAAACATTGATATACACGGTTTGTAATTTATGTGTTGTTACCGGGCTTTATATTTTCCCTTATATTTCAAATCCCTATGCTTTTATTTTCTCTTCCCGACTTCAAGTCAAGCGATTAATGGTCCAGAATTTGTAGATATAGAGTCTCGATTGATTATAATGTTCTAAGCAGGAAGGAACGTGATAGCACGATTTGATTTTCAAATTTATCAACGTCACGGAATATAGAACCATCAAGAATACATTTTCTTGATATGTTCAGAAGTTAAGTAGAATGAAAGAGTTATGTAACATGGCACATGATGACGTTATGTTTCGTGAATCATCGCATCCCATTAGAAACTCAGCATGACTTACTGTAATATAATCACGTTGGCCAAGCGCATTATATTATACTAACTCATGCATCAGTTCTCAACACTTCTCCACAATTCATTCATAGTTTATACTTAGATTTTACAGAAGTTTCCAATACAGAAAATACGAAAGGGGTAGATAATTTCAGACAAGAATATTTATGAAAATATCCTCAGCATTTAATTATACGATATCTGAATTATCGGTTATCAATCCGAGGTGGTTTCAAGAGAATTTTGTTTTTAGATGATTAAACATTTATGGTAATATGGTGGAATATAAAAGATTCTCCGGTAACAATAAAGAGCACGCATATATATCAAAGTTATAATAAGGTTGTTTCGAACAAAAAGTCGAAGTTGTCTTGCTGGAGCTGTGACAAAATTGGCTAATTTGAAGAAGAATTGCAAAGTTATTTCGGGTAATAATAACACTAAAGGAATTAACACAGCTATGTGTTAAACGTTTATTCAGTTTCCGAGGGTTTTTCAGGTGCATAACTATATGCATCAACCTTTTCTTTCGTAGATGAAATGCGGCTGGTTCATCCTCTCGATCGAGGTGTTTTCAAGAATCATGAAAGATTTGAACGCAGATTGTAATCGTCAAGATACAAATGAGGTTTAAAATGAGATCAAGTGGAAAACTTGAAGAAATGTTTAGTTTCATATGTTACAATCAATATTTTAATTCATTTTAATTGTCCAATATTATTAGTCCACAGTCGATAGTCCACAGTTAACAATCCAATAATTCATATATAGTTTAATATATAATATTCGAATTAATTAATACGTTTCGTGACCCGTATACGTCTCAGACTCGATCACAACTCAAACTATATATATTATTGTAGAATCAACCTCAACCCTGTATAGCTAACTCCCGCATTACTGCATATAGAGTGTCTATGGTTATTCCAAATAATATATATAGATGCGTCGTTATGATATGTCAAAACCTTGTATACGTGTCCCGATATTAAAAATGCGTAAAAATAAATAACAGAAATTAAATGACGATAAATAAAGTGCGTAAAGTAAATAACAGAAATTAAATGACGATAAGTAAAATTGCGAGAATGTAAATTGCGATAAATAAAATGTAACCAGTTAGCTAGGAACAGTTAGCTAGGAACAGTTAGCGTGGATTCTTAACAATATTTCAATTAGTTAGTTCGTTTGTTTCTAACAAATTTTACTTTGTCAGATGTTTTCTTCATTATGCCACTTGTTGGATTCTGATAGATCAAAATCCAAATATGAAATTGAATGAAAATGGTTATTCTGTGGTGAACGGATACGTATATCGGTGGATGTAAGTAGGATAGTAAACGACTGTTGAATCAGCTTCGAAGAATGTACATTGTAACTTATTAATGTGAAATCTGAATATTCCTCGGGTATTACCTACCCGTTAAAATATTTTCACAATTAACACTTTGTACTAAAGAATTTTTAATTACAATCTTTATGAAAACATATATACATATATATTTTCTTTAGATGCAATCATGGATTTAATGAGTTAATATGATATTAACTCATCTGATTTTCCGTTAGAACAAGAATATATAATCTCTAAAAAATTAGAGGTTACATAATCACTATGTCGAATTAAGATAAATGATGTAGAACGTCATGTAGAACGATGATTATACTCGAGGTACAGAATGAAATGTAGAAGCTGGTGACGCGGATGTTGTTCTTGGTGGTACTAGTGCTGTTGGTGCTGAGGCTGGTGATGTTACTGGTGTTGATGATACTGCTAGTGCTTGCAAATTGTGTACCGTACTCTCTAAAGTTAACACTCGAGCTCGGAGTTCTTTAACTTCTTCTACTAACCCTGGTTGGTTATCAGTGTGAGGTAGAGGTCGGATATCTTCTCTAGTTCCGTTAATGGTAGCCTCAAGACGAAAAATTCTTGCAAAAAGGGTATAAATGGTGTTGCGAACAGGTTCGCCGGTGAGCGGGTCGAGTACTCCAAGGTTAGGTGGTAGATTCGGTTCGTGATATGGAGTACCTTCTTCATTTCTCCATAGGGTAATTATCTCGCGAACCCATCCCCACTTTCTAAAGAAATCACGGTAGTTGATCGGTTGGTGCACTCCCATCACGCTATCTTCGGAGTCAGAAGAACTTGGTCGATTCGTAGAGGCCATCGTACGCGATCACAGAAAAGATTTTTGGTATGAAAAGCTTAGTGACAGCAAATGATAGTTGGATGGTATTCTCAATGCATAATATGCCTAGATATATATAGTACCAGGATCCCTTAAATTACGGAGAAATTTACGGAAGATATCAGGCAAAGTTTACCGTAATAGATACGCTAAGATATAAATTTGTCTATACACTATCTATGCAATAAAGGCAGTAAAGCATGTCTAGACTTAGGAATGATTAGCAGGAAATTTTCCACTAGGAATGATATACAATACTTATAATATGCAGCTAAGGTCGAAGTCCAGACTCGCTAATGCATCCTAACAACTATCAGTTAGACACACTAATGCAAGACCTGGTTCGCTAGGACCAACGCTCTGATACCACATGTGACGACCCGTCCTAATCCGTCTGGACGAAGTCATCAACATTTGGTCCCATTGCGATGATCGGCTCCAAGTAATGTCCTTATATTGAGCAAATGCACAGCGGAAGACTTAATTCGTACCTGAGAATAAACATGCTTAAAAGTGTCAACCAAATGGTTGGTGAGTTCATAGGTTTATCATAACAATCATTTCAATATATTAATAGACCACAAGATTTCCGTTTATAAATATATGTACACTCGCAAGTGTATAAAAGTATTCTATAAGTTGTAAGCACCCGGTAACAAGCCTTAACGTTCATGTTTTACCCTCTGAAGTACACCAGATCAGGTGTGTTTAAAATAACCTCGAAGTACTAAAGCATCCCATAGTCAGGATGGGGTTTGTCAGACCCAATAGATCTATCTTTAGGATTCGCGCCTACCGTACATAGACAAGTAGTTTAATGTTACCAAGCTAAGGGTATATTTCTGGTTTAAACCCACATAGAATTAGTTTTAGTACTTGTGCCTACTTCGTAAAACATTTATAAAACAGCGCATGTATTCTCAGCCCAAAAATATATATTGCAAAAGCTATTAAAAAGGGAGCAAATGAAACTCACAATACTGTATTTTGTAGTAAAAATACATATGACGGCATTGAACAACTGAACAATGCAGGGTTGGCCTCTGATTCACGAACCTATATCATTCATATGTATATTAATACATATAATCGTAATCGAATAAATTTATATATTATATCCTAAATTATGTATCTTATATATTTAATTTATATATTTTTAATATAGTTAATGTTTATATATGTAACGACCCGGAAATTTCCGACCAAATTTAAACCCTAATCTCTATATGTTTCCGACACGATAAGCAAAAACCCTAATGTTAAGTCTAGAAAGTTGGAAATCTATAATTGGATAATCAGTTACCCTTTGACCAAGCCTGATGATTCACGAACATTATTATGTGTTATATATTTATTTATTGTTAATGTTAACAAAGTATTAGATATGTAATAATTGATTTCGATATAAGATTACTCTAGTTATCGGTGAGAGTAAAAGATAAAATATTAAATTACAACTTTGAACATAATTAATATATTAATATTATTGCTATTAAATTCATCATCATTATATTTACTAGTACTAATATTAATAATTGTACTAGTAATGTTATTACTACTAAAATAAAAGATTTGAGTTGTATTATTATTATTAGTGTTATTATTATCACTAATATAATTATAACTAGTATTATTATTTGAATCATTAATAGAATTATTATCATTATTATTAATCATATTAATTAAAATTTGCATTCTTGTTGTATTAATAATATCATTATTTATTATTACTCACCTTTTTACCAATAATTTTATTGTTGTATAATATTAACATATTTATATTTGTAAATATCTAGATTTATGAATTATATACATGTAAACATATATATACATACAGGTTTATGTAAACACATATATATATACAAAATACAACATATAAATATATATATAATTGCATATATAGGTTTATGTATATATAAAACATGTTATATAAATTTAAATACAAATAATTACATATTTCTGTTCCAATCGATTTCAATCTGTTGTTGATGTGTTATATGTCGCAAAAATTTGTTACAAACCGAATCTAGATTTCTGATACAACCAAAAATCGAGCTGTATGAATCAACCTTTATGGTTTTGTCTTTTTTTTAAATTTTGTTTGATTGAGAAATTAACATCCACGATTTTATATATATAAACGATCTAATTCAGTTAAAAATGGAATCATCTCAAATCCTTCATCCCATATTCACCTACAAACTATCATCACCTCTTAACACGATCACCACCACCTACGATTAACCATCATCGTGAACATCACCACCAAAATAAACAACAACCATCACCATGCTAGATCACCACAACCAACCTCACTTTGAAAACTATCACGTCACCTCTCCACCACCTTACAACCGCCACATCCACCACAACCATGAACCACCGTGTGAATACAAGCCTCCATCTCTCTTTTACTATTTTCCCTTCGTGAACCCTTAAACACAAACCACTTAACCATTATCCTCACTCCCTCTCATCTCTCTCTTGTTTTCGGATTCAGCCATCGAAAACCAACACAAGAATCATTGTGAATCTTGATACTACTATTTCTATTTCTGTTTCAATCACCACCTCCCATGATCAACAATACAACATCCACTTTTCCCTACAACCTTAAAACTCTTTGATATCACAAATTAAAGACTAAACCAAAGGTCCGAGTTATCTTCTCCACCCTTATCACTAACCGTCATTACAACCACCATTGATTAATCTTCATAAACCCATCGAGAACTATCTTCAATCACCTTCATCGCCACCACCAACAAACGTTATCTAATTCTTCTTCTATCTCTCTCTCTTCGTTTGAAACCTCAAACCACCGTTCCATTTCTGTTTATGATCAGAGAACAACCACCTCTATCACCTTGAAACATCGACATAAATCATCACCAAACACCAACCGTCACCGCATATATCGCTATATATAATTCTCTCTCTTTCCGTTCACCTCACTTTTGGAGCACCACCAAGACCGCCACCTCTTTACCATATCTCTTTTCTTTTCTGTAACCACAAACCCAAGAACCAATATAATTGAAATCACCACCACCCAAATCCATCACAAAATAATGCTGTAAGTGCCTGTTTATGTTCCTGATTAAACGAGTCGATGATGATGATTAATATTGATGATGAGAACGATGACGTGTGATGGTATCATGATGATAATAATGATAGATAATAGCAAGAAGATGATGATTATGATTAGGATAGTGATGTACACCAAGGAGGGTGGATTAGTTAAATAATTAAAGAACGTCAATGATAAACAATTCCCTTTACGTTCTCCACTTGTGTCAAAACCCTACCCCACAATCACGATTGTTTATCAAATGGGACTTGCAATTCGTCTGGTCAAAAATTGTAAATAAGTTGGACTTGTCTCAGTGATTTGGACTGTTAAAATCTGATATTGATATGTTGGGCCGAAGTCCTTTTAATTTGTAGATTGGGTCAAGACCCAATTAAGGTTACCCGTGGAAGAAAATAGAAACAGAACCAAAAACGGCTTAAATAGGGTTGGCCATGATAAAATACAGAAAAACAAAACTAGCTGGATGGTTAAGGGGTCTGTTTGTTGGACGAGAGGTTGTGAGTTCAATCCTAGTTTGTGACATATTTGCTTCCCTTTTTAAGGTAGTTATATTATTATTATTATTATTATTATTATTATTATTATTATTATTATTATTATTATTATTATTATTATTATTATTATTATTATTATTATTATTATTATTATTATCATTAACACATGTATAAGTATTATAATTTTTATCTTTGCAAACAAAAGATATTTACATATATAAGTGTACTATAATTTTATAATAATATGTTTTATTATATATCAAATAAGCATTAAAATATATTATAAGTATTAATAAAAATCATATATAAATATTAATCATAATACACAACTAAAAATATATGAATTTATTCAATTACGATTACATGTTTTAATATGTATATATACACAAATGATATAGGTTCGTGAATCGAAGGCCAAGCTATACATGTTCAATGATGTTATGTGTATTTTTACTACAAAATACATTAGGTGAGTATATATTCCCCTTTTAAACTTTAAATATTTTGGGCTGAGAATACATGCGCTGTTTTTATAAATGATTTACGTTATGAACACAAGTAACTGAAAAATATATTCTACGTTGAGTTGTACCACTGGCATACTTCCCTGTAGCTTGGTAACTAATATTTACAGCGGTATTGTAAACGCGAATCCTGTTGATAGATCTATCGGGCCTGACAACCCCAACCGGACTGGACGACCAGTATTCAACGGTTGCACAGTACTTCGTTTCGTGACTACACTTGGTACAGTGTAGTAAGATTTCATAATAAAGGGAATATGCGACGTGATTAAATGTTAAGTATGGTTACCAAGTGCTCAACCACTTAGAATATTTTTATTAAAATGTTTACACATGAAATCTTGTGGTCCATAGTTATAACACTGCTAGCATCAAACCTATATATCTCACCAACATTATGTTGAATTTTAAAGCATGTTATCCTCAGGTACAAATTAAGTCTTCCGCTGTGCATTAGCTCATGTTAAGGACATTATTTGGAGTCGATCATCGCTATGGAACCAACTGTTGAGGACTACGTCCGGGAGGATTAGGACCGGTCATTAAAGTTGGTATCAGAGCGTTGGTCTTAGCGAACCAGGTCTCCCATTAAGTGTGTCTAACTGGTAGTTGTTAGGATACATTAGTGAGTCTGGACTTTGACCGTGTTTGCCTGTCAAAAGTTTTGCTTATCATTTCTAGTCGGAAATCATCTGCTTATCATCCTTAGGAATTGCCTGCTTAGTATTCTTAAGTCTAGACACGTCTTACTGTATTTAGTGCATCGATAGTGTATAGATAAAAATTCATATCCTAGTGTATCTGTAGACTTGCCTGTCATATGCCGTAAATTCCTCGGTAGTTTACGAAATCCTTGGTATTATACATAGATATTCTATATAGCTAGAATATCATCCGACATCCGAAAAATCGTTTCACATCGAAGATCTCTTCCATCCACCAAATTGCCCTTTTCAACCTGAAGTGCTTATCGGCGAACCTGTTCAGGGAAAACCATTTTATTTCCCCTCCTTCCGAGAATCCCGTCACGGTTATATATTATTCTATATTCGAATCTTAATCATTCACTCGCTTCAACCGTCAATCATTCCGTAGTACTAGAAGAAGTTAATGAACTACACGCTCGTGTGTCGACTTTGGAGAACCTGGTGCGAAGGTTACGAACACCAGCAGCAGCACCAGCAGCATAATCAGTACCACCATCATCGACGTCGACAATACCCTTATCATCCCTAAACCATAACCGCGCCATAACTCTCAATTTGTATCTCGAATATCAACATTACACGCCTCAATATTATCATCTATATTTCGAGTATGATCTTCGTTCTACATATCGTTCAACATCGATTAATTTCGTTCTACGTATTGTTCTACCTCATTATACTTCGTTCGACATGGCAATTATGTAATCTCTAATGTTTTAGAGATCATGTAATCAAGTGCTAATGATAAATCAAATGAGTTTAATATCTTATTGACTCATTAAATCTATGATTACATCCGAAGGAAATATATATGCAAGTATATTTTCATAAAGATTGTAATTAAAAATTCTTTTGTGCAAACTGTTAATGATGAAAATATTTTAACGGGTGGGTAGTACCCGAGAAATATTTAGAATTCACATTCATAAGTTACACTGTGCATTCTTCGAATCTGATTCAACGATCATTTACTATCCTACTTACAACTATCGATATACGTATCCGTTCACCACAGAATAACCATTTTCATTTAAATTTCATATTTGGATTTTGACCTATCAGAATCCAACAAGTGGCATAACGAAGAAAACATTGGACAAAAATAAAAAGTGTTAGAAACAAACGAATTAATTAATTGGAATTATGATAGGATTTCACGCTAACTGTTCCGGCTAACTGTTCCCAGCTAACTGATTAACATTTAATTTATCGCAATTTACATTCTCGCAATTTTATTTATTGTCATTTAATTTATGTTATTTACTTTTACGCACTTTAAATAACGGGACACGTATGCAAGGTTTCGACTTATCATATCGACCCATCTATATATATATTTCGGAACAACCGTAGACACTCTATATGTGAAGGTGGGAGTTGGCTATACAGGGTCGGAGTTGATTCCAAAATATATATATACTTTGAGTTGTGATCGACACCGAGACCGGTACACGGGTCACGATACGTATTATTTAATTCGAATATTATATATTAAATTATATATGAATCATTGAACCATCGGACTATTGGACTGATAACTTTGGACAATTAAAATAAATTAAATTAAAATATTGATTATAACATATGAAACTAAATAATTCTTCAAGCTTGCCACTTGATTTCATCTTAAACCTCATTTGTATCTCGACAATTACAATGCGTGTTCAAATCTTTCATGATTCTTGAAAACCCCTCAATCGAGAGGATGAACCAACCGCGTTTCATCTATGGAAGAAAAGACTTATGCTCCTGTAAGACTCTCGGAGACTGAGTCAACGTTTAACACGCAGCAGTGTTAATTTCTTTAGTGTTATTATTACCCAAAAAAAAAAACTTTGCAATCCCTTTTCAAAGTAGCCAAATTTTGTCACAGCTCCAGCAAGTCAACTTTGATTTCCCAGTAAGATTACTCTTATTATAACCTCGATATTTATATCTTGTCCTTTCGCCGTCGCTACCGGAGAACCTTTTATATTCCACCATGCTACCATCAGCGTTTAATCATCTAAAAACACAATTCTTTTGAAACCACCTCGGTTTGAAAACCAATGATTCAGATTCGTTAACTTTGAAAATGCTGACGAAGCAGCATGTTGAAGATGGTCTTAATGGCCAAAAGTTGATGATAAAGAAGGAGGTGTTAGGAACACTCGATAGAAAATTTGGTATCGAAAATCAGATTGAGTTAATCATGAAGGAAACCAAGGACAAATAAAAGGACCAAACTCTATATTTAAAGAATTCTGATGATTTTGTTTCTGATGAAATCTTTAGTGAACACCTTGCTTATGAATCTAAACCCTTATGGGTAAATTTTCATCATCATCCTTTGATATTATAAATTCCAAGACATCATCGTATCTTTCATATTTTCACAACTATTCCTATCTGAAATCATCTATCTCTCCGTAATATCTGCGTTACAACATAAAAGAAACTGTGTTAGTTTCTAAGTTCTAAAACCTTCGAGTTTAAAATAGGAATGTTCTGAAGCAGTGTTGGAAACTGATGCATAAATTAGTATAATATAATGAAACTTGATCAACTTCATTATATTACAGTAAGTCATGTTAAGTTTCTAATGGAATGTGATGATTCACAGCACCGTCATCATGTGCCATGTTACACGGCTCTCACATTCTATCCAATTCCTAAATGTATTAGGAACATATCGTCTTGATAGTTCTATTTTCCAGGGTATTCTGGTAATTTAACAAATTAAAATCGTACCAATACCCTTTCTTTCTTAGAGCATTAGCTATGTTCATTCCAAATCTCATACCTACGAATTCCGGACCATTGCTCGCGTGACTCAAGGACGGGAAGAAGGAAAACAAAGGGGGTAGTTTTATAAGTGAAATATCCGACAAAGAAATCGAAACAGATTACCGCATTAAATCAAAGGAGATTCTGTTTTCTAAATCGCCGAAGAACCAAATCTTATTACATAAGATTTTCTTTAAATCCCTTAAATTCTGGAAATCAATTCTAGTCACGTCATCGGTTGAAACAATTCCATATTCACTCATTACATTCTTTTGTGATAGCTTTACTCGTGCGCCTCACATGATCGAATCGTTTTATCCATATCTTCCGATAATGATAAAACTCTATTATTACCTCATATTTGTCATGAAAACATTTCTATTGTTATTTATGACAACCTCTACCAAATTTCGGGGACGAAATTTATTTAACGAGTGGGTACTGTAACGACCCGGAAATTTCCGACCAAATTTAAACCCTAATCTCTATATGTTTCCGACACGATAAGCAAAAACCCTAATGTTAAGTCTAGAAAGTTGGAAATCTATAATTGGATAATCAGTTACTCTTTGACCAAGCCTGATGATTCACGAACATTATTATGTGTTATATATTTATTTATTGTTAATGTTAACAAAGTATTAGATATGTAATAATTGATTTCGATATAAGATTACTCTAGTTATCGGTGAGAGTAAAAGATAAAATATTAAATTACAACTTTGAACATAATTAATATATTAATATTATTGCTATTAAATTCATCATCATTATATTTACTAGTACTAATATTAATAATTGTACTAGTAATGTTATTACTACTAAAATAAAAGTTTTGAGTTGTATTATTATTATTAGTGTTATTATTATCACTAATATAATTATAACTAGTATTATTATTTGAATCATTAATAGAATTATTATCATTATTATTAATCATATTAATTAAAATTTGCATTCTTGTTGTATTAATAATATCATTATTTATTATTACTCACCTTTTTACCAATAATTTTATTGTTGTATAATATTAACATATTTATATTTGTAAATATCTAGATTTATGAATTATATACATGTAAACATATATATACATACAGGTTTATGTAAACACATATATATATATACAAAATACAACATATAAATATATATATAATTGCATATATAGGTTTATGTATATATAAAACATGTTATATAAATTTAAATACAAATAATTACATATTTCTGTTCCAATCGATTTCAATCTGTTGTTGATGTGTTATATGTCGCAAAAATTTGTTACAAACCGAATCTAGATTTCTGATACAACCAAAAATCGAGCTGTATGAATCAACCTTTATGGTTTTGTCTTTTTTTTAAATTTTGTTTGATTGAGAAATTAACATCCACGATTTTATATATATAAACAATCTAATTCAGTTAAAAATGGAATCATCTCAAATCCTTCATCCCATATTCACCTACAAACTATCATCACCTCTTAACACGATCACCACCACCTACGATTAACCATCATCGTGAACATCACCACCAAAATAAACAACAACCATCACCATGCTAGATCACCACAACCAACCTCACTTTGAAAACTATCACGTCACCTCTCCACCACCTTACAACCGCCACATCCACCACAACCATGAACCACCGTGTGAATACAAGCCTCCATCTCTCTTTTACTATTTTCCCTTCGTGAACCCTTAAACACAAACCACTTAACCATTATCCTCACTCCCTCTCATCTCTCTCTTGTTTTCGGATTCAGCCATCGAAAACCAACACAAGAATCATTGTGAATCTTGATACTACTATTTCTATTTCTGTTTCAATCACCACCTCCCATGATCAACAATACAACATCCACTTTTCCCTACAACCTTAAAACTCTTTGATATCACAAATTAAAGACTAAACCAAAGGTCCGAGTTATCTTCTCCACCCTTATCACTAACCGTCATTACAACCACCATTGATTAATCTTCATAAACCCATCGAGAACTATCTTCAATCACTTTCATTGCCACCACCAACAAACGTTATCTAATTCTTCTTCTATCTCTCTCTCTTCGTTTGAAACCTCAAACCACCGTTCCATTTCTGTTTATGATCAGAGAACAACCACCTCTATCACCTTGAAACATCGACATAAATCATCACCAAACACCAACTGTCACCGCATATATCGCTATATATAATTCTCTCTCTTTCCGTTCACCTCACTTTTGGAGCACCACCAAGACCGCCACCTCTTTACCATATCTCTTTTCTTTTCTGTAACCACAAACCCAAGAACCAATATAATCGAAATCACCACCACCCAAATCCATCACAAAATAATGCTGTAAGTGCCTGTTTATGTTCCTGATTAAACGAGTCGATGATGATGATTAATATTGATGATGAGAACGATGACGTGTGATGGTATCATGATGATAATAATGATAGATAATAGCAAGAAGATGATGATTATGATTAGGATAGTGATGTACACCAAGGAGGATGGATTAGTTAAATAATTAAAGAACGTCAATGATAAACAATTCCCTTTACGTTCTCCACTTGTGTCAAAACCCTACCCCACAATCACGATTGTTTATCAAATGGGACTTGCAATTCGTCTGGCCGAAAATTGTAAATAAGTTGGACTTGTCTCAGTGATTTGGACTGTTAAAATCTGATATTGATATGTTAGGCCGAAGTCCTTTTAATTTGTAGATTGGGTCAAGACCCAATTAAGGTTACCCGTGGAAGAAAATAGAAACAGAACCAAAAACGGCTTAAATAGGGTTGGCCATGATAAAATACAGAAAAACAAAACTAGCTGGATGGTTAAGGGGTCTGTTTGTTGGACGAGAGGTTGTGAGTTCAATCCTGGTTTGTGACATATTTGCTTCCCTTTTTAAGGTAGTTATATTATTATTATTATTATTATTATTATTATTATTATTATTATTATTATTATCATTAACACATGTATAAGTATTATAATTTTTATCTTTGCAAACAAAAGATATTTACATATATAAGTGTACTATAATTTTATAATAATATGTTTTATTATATATCAAATAAGCATTAAAATATATTATAAGTATTAATAAAAATCATATATAAATATTAATCATAATACACAACTAAAAATATATGAATTTATTCAATTACGATTACATGTTTTAATATGTATATATACACAAATGATATAGGTTCGTGAATCGAAGGCCAACCTATACATGTTCAATGATGTTATGTGTATTTTTACTACAAAATACATTAGGTGAGTATATATTCCCCTTTTAAACTTTAAATATTTTGGGCTGAGAATACATGCGCTGTTTTTATAAATGATTTACGTTATGGACACAAGTAACTGAAAAATATATTCTACGTTGAGTTGTACCACTGGCATACTTCCCTGTAGCTTGGTAACTAATATTTACAGCGGTATTGTAAACGCGAATCCTGTTGATAGATCTATCGGGCCTGACAACCCCAACCGGACTGGACGACCAGTATTCAACGGTTGCACAGTACTTCATTTCGTGACTACACTTGGTACAGTGTAGTAAGATTTCATAATAAAGGGAATATGCGACGTGATTAAATGTTAAGTATGGTTACCAAGTGCTCAACCACTTAGAATATTTTTATTAAAATGTTTACACATGAAATCTTGTGGTCCATAGTTATAACACTGCTAGCATCAAACCTATATATCTCACCAACATTATGTTGACTTTTTAAAGCATGTTATCCTCAGGTACAAATTAAGTCTTCCGCTGTGCATTAGCTCATGTTAAGGACATTATTTGGAGTCGATCATCGCTATGGAACCAACTGTTGAGGACTACGTCCGGGAGGATTAGGACCGGTCGTTAAAATATAGTTCTATATATACATATGATTAATATTATATCAGAAATCAATAATTTGTTATATGTAGCTATTATATAAATAATCTTAATATATATCATTAGATGTATGGAGATAGTTGTACATAATATACTCTTATATAGAAAATATTTATTTGTTATAATAATTTTGTTAATATGGAAGTAATAATGATATTAATAATAATATTGTAGTTATTAAAATAATAATTTTTAATAATAACAATACTAATACTCATGAGGATAATAATAATGTTGTTAATAATAATAATACTTATAATAATAATAATAATAATAATAATAATAATAATAATAATAATAATAATAATAATAATAATAATAATAATAATAATAATAATAATAATAATAATAATAATAATAATAATAACACTAATGAAAATAAGGAAGTAAAAATAATTAAAAGTATAATAACTACCTCAAAATCTTGTTTTAAAAAAAATGGCATGAACCGGGTTCGAACCCATGACCACTTGGATACCATCAAAACTCCTAACCATCCCCCCAATACTTCTTTTCTGGTTTATTTCTCCTCCTAAATACATTTAGTATGTATATTTCAGTTTTCCTTTTTCTGCATTCCATTACAGTGAATCCAATCGATGGATTACAATTCGAGGCCCAAGTTTCCTAACCCAAAACTTAATATTCCGTTGGATAGTCAATTAAAAACCATAGTGGAGCCTTTAATTGATCCAAATCAAGATCATACTGCAGCGGCATAAAAAAATATATAGGGTTTTTGTTTCTTCCTTTTTCCCTCGTCACTCTCCATTAACAACTCCAATAGTTCACCGACACTTTGTATGATAGTGCTTGTAAAGTTAGATAAATAATTAAGTAGGGTCATAGTATTCTCTTCTCTTATATTATAAGTTATCACTTATCTCTTTCCTTAATATATTCAAACAAAAACACTAAAAGAAACTGCAGCTGCAGTGGTTTTCGATGGTGGTGATGTGGTGATCTTGATGATATTGTGGAGATGAGCAAGAAAAGGCAGCAAGTGTTCAAGTGGTGATGAGTTTTTGGTTGCTCAAACTAAGATCATAACTAGATAGAGAGTTGGTTGATGGTGATCGGGTTGTGGTCGAAGGTTTTGGTGAGTTAAGTGTGTCTTTACAGCATAAATAAACAAAAGATATGTAGAAGTGGAAGCCGAAATATTAAGGTATTTGGTTACTTGATATCATAAAGGATTTGAAGGTAATTAGTGGGTCAATGTGTGTAGTGGTGATTGACTATGGTTGTGGATAGGTGATCGTGGTGGTGGCTGAAAAATAGAAATAGGAAACACAATATGTCAGAACGAAATCAAGTGTCTAGATGTGTGTTTTGGTCTCGGTTCCACGTAAACAGCAACAAATAAAAGATTGATTTAAGAGGTGTTAAATGGTGGAAAGGTGGTTTATCAGTGGAGAATAGGAGAGAAGGAGTGACAAAGGTGTTTGTGATCGAAATGGGTTTAACATGGTTCTTGGTTATGAAAGAATAGAAGGAGATGATCTTCCTGGGTTTCGTTTTGGTGGTTTGATGGGGATTTAAATGGAGTCCAAGGGTTGTAGTGGTGGTTCTTCGGCTCCAATCATCCAAAAGTGGTTAAGTGATGGTGTATGGTGATCTGCGAGTTAATAGAAGTAGAAACACAAGTATAGTAGCTGCAACAAGTTGCAGTAGTAAAATGATGGTATGAAAGATGATGGTTTTTGGAAAAATAAAAGAAAAACTGAGATGTCGTGCAGATAGATGAAAATTAAAATTTGGTTTTTGTTGTTTTTAATTGAGTTTCACTTACAAAGTAATATATGGAGGCTAGTAGACAATATAACAGCTATTTAATTCATTTACCTCTTGTATTGTAGTGAAAATTCATTGACACAAAATATTCTATATGTACGAAAAATAAAAAGAAATAAAAATGAATGTGACCTGCATCAGATTTTTGTTAGATGTCTGTTTCATATATCTAATCGATTTGTAAAGGTATACATGCTGATAGCGAGGTATAACAACTGAATTCGTTTTATCTATTTATTCAATATAGTACATTTTAACAAGATACCCATAATACTAATTATTTATAGATATCTCATAAATATTTTAACTACTATATTTAATTATGTTCCCATTATCATGTAGGTAAATATATGTATATATATATATATATATATATATATATATATATATATATATATATATATATATATATATATATATATATATATATATATAGATTCAGGTTTTATTGTATAGTTAAATACGTTAAATATATGTTCTCAAATATATAAATTTAATATTTAAACATATACATTTACAATTAATATTCATGTATGTATATATATATATATATATATATATATATATATATATATATATATATATATATATATATATATATATATATATATATATATAAATAGTTGTTCGTGAATCGTTGGTAACAGTCGAAGGCCATTTGATTATATAAACATAGTTTCAAAATTTTCGAGACTCAACATTACGGACTTTGCTTATCGTATCGGAATCATAATAAGATTATGTTTAAATTTGGTCGGAAATTCCCGGGTCGTCACAACCTTTGATTGTTTATGGTGATAAGAGTTGCACAGGACTCAACCTCGTTTCGTGCCTTAAAGTTAGAAAACTACTCCGTAAGGGTTGTTTTGCGATCCTTGCCCACGTTAAGAAAGTCGAGTCCGATGAGAAGCATATCGATGATGTGTCAATTGTTAGTGACTTTTCCGATGTATTTCCCGACGAATTGCCGAGTCTTCCACCTCATCGACCGGTAGAATTCCAAATCGATCTAATTCCGGGAGCCGCACCCGTAGCACATGCACCATATAGACTTTCCTCCTCTGAAATGCAAGAATTGTAAAGTCAAATCCAAGAACTACTTGACTGTGGTTTTATCCAGCCTAGCCATTCACCATGGGGCGCTCCGATTTTGTTTGTTAAAAAGAAAGATGGATCCCTACGAATGTGCATTGATTATCGTGAACTAAACAAATTGACGGTTAAGAACCGATATCCTCTTCCTCGCATCGATGGCCTCTTTGATCAACTACAAGGATCTTGTGTATATTCAAAAATCGATCTCCGCTCGGGTTATCATCAATTAAAGGTTAAGGGGGAAGATGTCTCCAAAACCGCTTTTCGAACTCGTTATGGTAGTTATGAATTTCTTGTTATGCCATTTGGTCTCACTAACACACCGGCGGTGTTCATGGATCTTATGAACTGCGTGTGTAAATCGTATCTCGATAAATTCATTATTGTGTTCATCGATGACATCTTGGTCTATTCTAAAAGCGAAGAAGAGCACGAACAACATCTCCAACTTGTACTTGAACTCTTGAGACAAGAACGACTCTATGCCAAATTCTCCAAGTGTGAATTTTGGTTGAAGGAAGTTCAATTTCTTGGTCATGTTGTAAGTGATCAAGGTATTAAAGTCGATCCCATGAAAATCGAAGCCATTAGTAAATGGGAGACTCCTACTACTCCTACTCACATTCGTCATTTTTTGGGTCTCACCGGATACTACCATAGATTCATCAAGGATTTCTCTTTGGTTGCTCGACCTCTAACCGCGTTAACTCACAAGGGAAAGAAATTCATTTTGGCAACCGAACAATAATCCGCATTTCAAATCTTAAAGACAAAGCTAACCACCGCTCCTATCTTGTCACTTCCCGAAGGCAATGATGATTTTGTTGTATATTGCAATGCCTCGAAACATTTTTTTGGGTGCGTGTTGATGCAACGAAATAAAGTCATTGCTTATGCCTCCCGACAACTCAAAATTCATGAACGGAACTATACAACACATGATCTCGAACTCGGAGCCATTGTCTTCGCACTTAAAATGTGGAGACATTATCTTTATGGAACCAAAAGTACCATCTTCACCGATCACAAAAGCCTTCAACACATCTTCGATCAAAAGCAACTAAACATGAGACAACGACGGTGGATTGAAACTTTAAACGATTATGATTGTGAGTTTCTTTACCATCCCGGGAAGGCAAACGTAGTAGCCGATGCCTTAAGTCGAAAGGAAAGAGCGGTGCCTCTTCGTGTCCGAGCTTTAAAAATCACCATTCACACCAACCTCAATAGTCAAATTCGTGTAGCCCAAGATGAGGCTCTCAAGGATGAAAACATCTCCCTCAAACACTTGAACGTCCTCACCTCTCGATTCGAAGTTAAAGAAACCGGACTCTGTTATTTCGCCGGAAGAATTTGGGTGCCTAGCTATGGGGACTTGCGAAGCCTTATTTTAGATGAAGCCCATAAGTCAAGATATTCGATTCACCATGGTGCCAATAAGATGTACCATGACCTCAAAGAACAATATTGGTGGCCGAACATTAAAAAGGACGTTGCTACTTATGTTGGAAAGTGCCTAACTTACTCCAAAGTCAAAGCCGAACATCAAAGACCGTCCGGACTACTTCAACAACCCGAAATCCCGCAATGAAAGTGGGAAAGGATAACGATGGATTTTATCACCAAACTACCATAGACGGTTGGCGGTTATGATACTATTTGGGTTATTGTTGATCGTCTCACCAAATCCGCTCACTTCCTAGCCATGAAGGAAACCGACAACATGGAGAAACTCGCACAACTTTACATTAAAGAAATCGTAGCCCGACACGGTGTACCCTTATCGATTATCTCCGACCGAGATGGCCGTTTTGTTTCTAGATTTTGGCGTACCTTACAAGAAGCGTTGGGGACGCGTTTAGACATGAGCACCGCATATCATCCACAAACCGACGGACAAAGTGAATGCACAATTCAAACCTTGAATGATATGCTACAAGCTCTCGCCGAATTCTCCTACAACAATAGTTATCACGCGAGTATTAACGCCTCACCATTCGAAGCTTTATATGGCCAAAAATGTCGTTCACCTCTTTGTTGGGCCGAAGTAGGCGACACACAAATCACCGGACCCGAACTCATTCATGAAACAACCGAGAAGATCGTTCAAATCCGAGATAGGCTTAGGATGGCCCGAAGTCGTCAAAAGAGCTATACCGACAAACGACGCAACGACCTTGAATTTCAAGTAGGTGATCGAGTAATGTTAAAAGTCACAACTTAGAAAGGTGTAATCCGTTCTGGGAAACGCGGAAAGCTAAATTCGCAGTATATTGGTCCTTTCGAAATCTTGGAGCGTGTTGGAACCGTTGCTTATCGTTTAGATCTTCCACCTCAATTGAGCTCCGTTCATCCTACTTTCCATGTATCCAACTTGAAAAAGTGTCTTGCCGAACCCGATATCGTCATCCCTCTCGAGGAGCTTACCATTGATGACAAACTTCATTTCGTGGAGGAACCGGTTGAAATTGTGGACACCTCCGTCAAAACGTTAAAACAAAGCCGAATTCCAATTGTCAAGGTCCGTTAGAATGCCAAAAGGGGACCCGAGTTTACTTGGGAAAGACAAGATCAAATGCAAAGGAAGTATCGTCATCTATTCGCGAATTCGGAAACGCAAAATCCCGAGGAAGAAACAACGACTACTACGCCTACTTAAATTTCAGGACAAAATTTCTTTTAAGGAGTAGGTAATGTAACATCCCGCCTTTTTCCATTTACTTTCTGTTTATTCATTTTAAAGTCCGTTATATATTTATAACATCTCCCATTGATACGCGTTTTAAATTATCTCGTTTAGGTAATTCACGCACCCGAATGAAACTAGAGGGACCAAACTTGCCAAATGACCAAACCTTTGACTAGGTCAAATGGTCAACACTTCACTCTCATCCATTCATTTCTTCCCTTTCACTTTTACTACTTCCTTTTTCTCTCAAGAACACCAACAAGAATTCATCATCTAAATTCGGATTAGGAAGCTAGCAACAAAACAAATTGCATTTTTGGAATCCTTGCAACTTCCTCTTCGATTCCATACCGATTTCATTACATTTGGGTAACTTTCTAAAATCACCAGATTTTGTGTTCTTGATGTTTTTAACTTATAAAGTTGTTAATTAGTGTGTATGGCTCAAGTCTAACATGAATATATGATTTATATGCTCGATCTCGTTGTTTTAGTGTAACTAGCATGAACATGAAAAGTGTGTGTTTGATTTTGAGTTTTGGATGATTTAATGTTATTGTTATGATAAAGTGCAAGTATTAAATGTGTTCCTAGTATCACAAGCTTCAATTTGATGTGTAGGTTGCTTTAGAAAACTTCATAAACTTGATTATTGATTTTGGTAGATTTGGGTTAGGGTTTGATGAACTTGAAATGAACCTTTGATGTTTTGAATGACATGAGATGTTATTGGTAAGTGTTTAGTTGTATTGTATGTTTAATTATCTTCGAAACGGTATATCATTTGTGTAAATTGGTTGCCCGAATCATTGAATTGCATTTATGAACTTGAATACATTAAATGATGAGCATTGAATGTGATTTGGGTTGTTGCAAGTATTGAATTGTTTGTTGAAACATGTTTAGTTGTTTTCCTCGTCAAAATACCTTCCCGATGATATAAGATACATGTTTTGGTTGTTTGCGGGTCATAAATTTGGAATGTTTGAAGTTTGGTTCGTGCATTTATTTGTTGCAGCAGAAACAGGGTCTGCATACCAATCTGGACGCCGTCCAGATTATTGGACGCCGTCCAGGCCTTCAATGCTGGACGCCGTCCAGTTACACTGCCAGTTTCTGTTTTGTTTTACCATTTTACGAAAAATGTTTGCTATGCTACGCACCTCCGATTCACATGTAACTTGTTCTAACATGATCATATATGATTAAAAATCTCAGAAAAATAGTTCGGGACCTGACCCGAACGTGTTGACTTTTCGTTGACTTTGACCCGACCAAAGTTGACTTTTAATCAAACTTAACCAAATACTTATGCGATCATTCTAACATGCTTTTATACTTGTACCTTGCATGAAACATGACAATTTGATTCACATGCTATTATAATCAAGTCTTAACGAGCCATAGGACTAATTAAACACTTTGACCGACCGTGTTTACTGATATTGATACAAACCTATTTGTTTAGGTCAAGACTAGCATTTGTTCTTGCACACGTTTACTTGTTGAAGTACTTTTACATACGTGCACTCAAGGTGAGATCATAGTCCCACTTTTACTCTTTGAAACTTACATTTGGGATGAGAAAACATAAACGTTTCTTTTTACTAAGTGAACACAAGTACAGGAAAACAAACATTCTACATACGAGTTTAGAACAAAATCCCCAATTCGATTATCATTAGTTACACTTGCCGGGTGTAAGCGAGAACTTATGTTGTATGGATCCATATGGGCTTGACAAACCCTCATTCAGACGGTTCGCTACCGTTTACTAATGGAATATATTTTTGAGAAACAGTGTATGTTCTAACACTATTGTGATGGGGTTCTATGGAAGGAATGTTAAGCATTGATAATTGGGTGCTCGTGAATATTAACTTTTAGAATGTATTACTATTATATCAATGTTACAAATCTTGTGGTTCACTTGTACTTACTTACTTAAACCTATGATTTCACCAACATTTTCGTTGACAGATTTCTATGTTTTTCTCAGGTCCTTGAACGTTTTGTGATACATGCTTCCGCTCATTACTTTTGATACTTGCTTGGATGTTAAGTATACATGCATACGTGGAGCGTCTTTTGGCTACTTTCAAATTGTGTCGCATATGTTTCAATTGTACTTTAAACTTTGTTATGTAACTAGTTGTCGAACTACTTTGTAAACCTTGAACATCTTTACTTTTGAAATGAATGCAACATACTTTTGGTCAAACGTTGTTTTAAAGACTTATGACCACGTAACGGGACCTAAGTAGACGGCGCCGTCAATGACGATTTTTTGGGTCGTTACAATAATTGCCACCGTTGAATTATGTGGACATGATAATTGCCACCGTTGAATTATGTGGACATGATAATTGCCACCGTTGAATTATGTGGACATGATAATTGCCACCATTGAATTATGTGGACATGATAATTGCCACCAATTGATGTGAATGTTATGTATAGAAAATGATTTTTATATACAGGTTATGTGTATTAGTTTTTGTGCACGAGATATGTGTACGGTTACTAAGACTTATAAAAAATGGATCTCGTACACGAGAAAGGTGTACCGTATTTAAAAGATATCGCATGTACATTACAGGTGGGTGTAGAATTCGGGCCCATTTGTACCATGCAACATTTAAATCTTGTGGTCTATCAAAATGATGAATTTTATTGTTTACGATAAACTTATGAACTCACCAACCTTTTGGTTGACACTTTAAAGCATGTGTATTCTCAGGTATGAAAGAAATCTTCCGCTGTGCATTTGCTCATTTTAGAGACATTACTTGGAGTCGATCATCGCAATGGGACCAGATGTTGGTAACTTCGTCCAGATGGATTAGGACGGGGTATGACAATGTAAACGAACCTGGATATCAAAAGTAAAATTCTGAGAGTTTGTACTCGATTGATTCATTGTGATTAATTGTGATTGATTGAAGGTTTACTCGATTGATTAAATGTGATTGAAGGTTGAAACCACATGTTTTGAAAGAAAAAAAATCACCTCACAATCAATCTAACCAAAATCCCTATTATCAATTTGACACAGAATCTTCCATAAACCTGATAATCGAACCATATTATCGATTATGAACATGAAAAACTTCGGCAGTCGTACTGAGACGACCCGACCCAATCCATAGGGACGAATACAATAACATATGATAACATTGCGAGGTACTTGACCTCTATATGATACATTTTACAAATGTTGCATTTATTCTTAAAAGGCAAACTATCATTACATCAATATTTGACATTTTCGTCTAACATTTCATAATATCCAAATGACCTAATCTGTCATTTACTTATTTATATTCTCTATTGAACTCCAATGACTCGAATGCGACGTCTTTGTATCATGGCTTAAAAGGTCCCAAGTAGTATCCTTAACATGAGCTAATGCACAGCGGAAGACTTAATTCATACCTGAGAATAACATGCTTTAAAACGTCAACATAAAGTTGGTGAGATATATAGGTTTGATGCTAGCAGCGTTATAACAATGGAACACAAGATTTCATATATAAACATTTTAATAAAAATATTCTAAGTGGTTGAGCACTTGGTAACCATACTTAACATTTAATCACGTCGCATATTCCCTTTATTATGAAATCTTACTACACCGTACCAAGGTGTAGTCACGAAACGAAGTACTGTGCAACCGTTGAATACTGGTCGTCCAGTCCGGTTGGGGTTGTCAGGCCCGATAGATCTATCAACAGGATTCGCGTTTACAATACCGCTGTAAATATTAGTTACCAAGCTACAGGGAAGTATGCCAGTGGTACAACTCAACGTAGAATATATTTTTCAGTTACTTGTGTCCATAGCGTAAAACATAAAATACATGTATTCTCATCCCGAAATATTTAGAGTTTAAAAGTGGGACTATATACTCACTTTTGTCTTGAAGATATGTAATTTCAACTTGGTCTCCGATTGGTATCACGAACCTATCCATATATAATATATCAATACCTTTTCTTTTTAAACAATCGTCACATATATATACTTATAATACTTTTAATACTTTTAATAATTCCTTAGTCCGTAGTTAGCAGTCCGATGTTAGTAATTCAATTTTAATGGTTCATATTTAGTTGTTTAATAAACCCCCAATGAAATAAATAAAACCCCCATCGTATATGTATTGGTCGAGATTAATCTTGACCCATGGTACCGGTGTTGTCAAATGACGTGTTGCGTACATAAAGTACCGGTGTTGTCAAATGACGTGTTGCGTACAATCATGGGATCTTATGATTAATCTTCTCGTATTGTTTACGGGTGATCCTGAACCATATAAAATTAAATTATGAGTACATATGTATAAAATATCATGTTACTTTAGGAAGATGTGATTTATTTAATTTTCTCCAATTATTTTCGTGGCTAAACTAGTCTTGGATATCCGATTTTGTTTTGGTCATAATTTCTTCGTTACAACTCCGTTTTCGTTGATTCAACTTTCCACTTCCTTGGATCGAGTCCCTCTTTAAGAATATGAACTGTAAATACCTTAGTTTGTATTCGAAATCATAGGTCATAGGTCAAATTTTGGTGAAACTTATGAAGTTAATCATTTTTGTTACAAAAACATCATTTAATGACCATTTTTCTAAAAATACTTATACTATGAATTAAATCATGAAATTTTTATGTGTTAACATATTCATAAGAATTATCATTTTTCCAGAATATAAACCTCCAATTCAAAGTTCAAGATGGTTTTTAATTATCCAACCCAAAACAGCCCCCGGTTGCACTCCGACGTCATAAAAACAGTTTTTTTAAGGTATTCTTTGAAAAACCAAGTTATACCTTGTTAAATTAGCATATATTTAAGTTATATTACAGGTCTTGAAGTATTTTAAAAGTTAAGTTAGAAGGATCTATTTAGTTTGCAAACAAGTTTGAAATCATTCAAACTATGTTTTTGTTGTTAAAATTGTATACCATACAATAAGATAGCTATATATATATATGAATCGAATAAGTTTATGAACAAAGTTACTACCTCAAGTTACTTGGACAAGATTGCTTTAAAAGAGGAGTAAAAACCTAGAACCAAAAGAGTGATGAAATTGGATGAAAGATTGGAAGCAACTTAAGACATAAACTTGAATTGAAAGTTGTATTTTTGTAGTGTTTTTGTTGATCTTTTTATGGTGGTGTTTAAGGTGATTCTTGAGAGGATTTTTGCTGGAGTTCTTAGAGAGACATGAGGCTAGTAAGTGTGTGTGTTTAGCTAGAGAAATGATGTTCCAAAAATTGAAAATGGATGCATGTATTTATGGTGGTGTAAAAGGTGTATAAATTTGTAATTTTGTGAAAAGATCTTTTAATCATGTGAAATTGTCATACTAAATAACAAAAGTAGTTACCTTTTACATAAGGCATGAACAAGGGCTGGTTGGTGGTGATTTGATGTGTATATACCAATAGTAAATACGTATAGAAGCTAGGTATGATACGAGTACATATACTCTAGATATACGTATAGAAATCTTGTGAAAAATGGAATGAGGATTCAAATATAGCTATCTTTTGTGAATATACTTATATTGTTTTATGTATTTAAGTCTTTAAAAGTGATTAAATACATTATATATACGATATATGTATAAACATTATAGGTCGTAAGTATTTATGTCAAATAACGTTACGTATAGTTATCGTTTTGAAAGCTTAAGTTAGTAGTTTCAAAATATACTTATAACTTATTGTTATTAATACAAAATGAGATATTTAAACATCCTTAAATCATGTTAAATATGTATATATACATATATATACACAAACGTATAATTAACATATATTGTATAGTTCGTGATATCATCGGTCAAACTAGACGGTTAAACGTTATGTAAAACTCTTTTCAAAATCATAAATCTCAACAATTTAGATTGCTTATCATGTTGGTAAGTTTTAATTTATGTAAATATTAATCTTATAAGTGTAAAACGATCGGAAAAATCCGGGTCGTTACAGTACCCACCCGTTAAAGAAATTTCGTCCCGAAATTTGGTAGAGGTTGTCATAAATAACAATAGGAATGTTTTCATGACGAATATGAGGTATTAATAGAGTTTTATCATTATTGGAAGATATGGATAAAACGATTCGGTCATGTGAAGCGCACGAGTGAAGCTATCACAAAAGAATGAAATGAGTGAATATAGAATTGTTTTAACCGATGTCGAGATTAGGATTGATTTCCAGAATTTAAGGGATTTAAAGAAAATCTTATGTAATAAGATTTGGTTCTTCGATGATTTAGAAAACAGGATCTCCTTTGATTTAATGCGATAATCTGTTTCGATTTCTTTGTCGGATATTTCACTATAAATCCACCTCCTTCCCTTTCTTACTTCCATACCTCACATCTCTTACTCTTCCTCCTCTAATTCATACCTTAAGGTATCCTTTAAAATGCTTCATCCCGTTCTGA